>NC_091436.1:33259714-33572023 GCF_964237555.1 Oryctolagus cuniculus
TAAGCAGCTCTTTACTGATCATCTGTATCCCACAAACGTTGGATGAAATTTTTTAGCTCAAATAACACCTGACCTAATTCCAGTTTGAAATGTGTAGGCATCACAAACCATAACTATGCAAATGCTTAAATTCTCAAATACTGTAATAAGAACATGAAAAAGAAAAACTGCAGAAATACCTGGAGACACCCAGTGATTCCATCCGTTTGCTCCACCCAATATGCTTGTCCTCCACATCTCATCCATTTAATGACAATTTGCAAACCTTTGCATTCGCTTGGACCGTTTTGACAAGGATTTGACTTGGCAGCCAGACACATGGGTTTTTCCTGCCCTTGAATATTGTGATATAGCACTCCGCAGTCAGAGCCTATAAACTATTTTCCTGACCCATGTGAAATATGCAAGTTCAAATGCAAACAAATTTAAAGGAGAGGGAAGGGCAGGGGAGCGGGTTTTGGAAAGAGCATTGGTACTCATTTCCTGTCTTGCGCAGAGGAAACAGGCACATGAAAGCGCCCTGGGCAGGGTGGGTGGCAGCTGGTTGGCATCAGCTGGGCTGTGGAGTCAGAGGCCTCTTCTCAGACCTGCCATCCTCTCTTGAATTCCACAGCTCATTGTGGAGTCCCCTCACTTGGCCTTCCTTTACTCTCTGTTTTCCTCATTTCAATGCAAAGGAAATCAACACTAAAAATGTTTTCTGCTTAACACATTAACTTTACTTCATCCTGATTTACACTGCAGACAATGGCATGGGATTGG
Source organism: Oryctolagus cuniculus (assembly GCF_964237555.1). Taxonomy (NCBI): domain Eukaryota; kingdom Metazoa; phylum Chordata; class Mammalia; order Lagomorpha; family Leporidae; genus Oryctolagus; species Oryctolagus cuniculus. Next base: position 33,260,477 of record NC_091436.1, read on the forward strand.
GTTTTCAGATTTGTTTCTGTTCAACTCCCAGCTCCTGGACAGCTTAACCACACAAAGGGTCAAAATAGGTGTCTGTGTGCTGTTGTGTTTATTCTGTGCCTTGTCACCTTCGTTTCCCTTTTGAGTCATGTTTTGCTGATTCCACTTCAAATTGTGGAATGGATTGCTCCCCAGAGTGCATGACATCATACATTTTGAATGGATGTGACATGGAAATTAAAAGCTTCTAAAGACTTCTGAAACAGTAGTAAGATGGATCCATTACCACACTGATTCCATTCCTAGTAAAACATTTAATTTAAAAATTCATAGCAGCATGTCAGTAAAAGGCAGAGCTCTTACTTGTACTTATTCTGGAAGACACCTTTTGCAGGGAAAATATGTAGACAGTCATACTAGATGGCTTTGTCAACCTGGTCCTCCTACCAATATGTGACATAATCACATCTGGTCCTGGAGGACAGAAAATTGTGAATCATTTCCTTTTCCACAGGTCTAACATCTGGCTCAGCACCTTGGGTATGGTAGGTGCTGGATAAATATTGACTGAAGGACTGAATGATTAAATGATTGAACTTGCAAACTTGAATATGTCACTATGGATGGCCAAGATGATAAAAGATTCTTTTCTCTCAAGGTAAACACTGTAATATGATAAAAAGTTGTTTACTTTTTTTTTTCTTTCAAAAAACAAGCACACACAGTGAAATACTTGCCAACTCTCTGATCTTTCATGATAAAATGTCCCTTGGCTACCTTTCTGATCTAATCCCCCACCCCTACCCAAAATCAGTTCCAGGCTCCTGGCCTCTTTGTTGTTCCCTATAAACATGCCAAGGACATTCACACTTGAATGCCTTTGTTCTCTCTGCTCTCCTGTCAATGATGCCCTTCCTTGCAATCTTCTCCTGCCTTGATTCCTGGTTCCACTGAGGTCCCTACTCTAGTGTAACCTCAAAGTCTCCATCACTAATCACCTTCATTAAAAAGCATACTTCTCCCATCCCTTTCTCTCTGGTATTTGTTACCATGTGACATCATATCCTCATGTATTTACTTGTTTGTTTTTCTTTATCCCCCACCAGGACATTAACTCCAGGAGATTAAGCCCTTGTCTGTGTTGCTCACCGTGTATCGCTTCCTGTGCCTGTCAACAAATAGCTGGAGAATGAATGAACAAATTTAGGACTTGTTTGGTCACCAAGATGTTTAATAGACAGGTAGTACCTGTTGGGGAAAGAAAGCTAGTTTGGGGTGAGAAGAATCCAGTTCTATCATTTACTAATTGAGATCTGGGAAAAATTATTTGACTTCACTTGGTGTCAATTTTCCTCTCAATGAAAAGGAACTAATAGTCTCTGTGTTGAGAAAATTGAAAGAAACAGTAGTTTCAGGAAGGTTTACAACAGACACATTTTACAGAGCATGAATTCATGTCTATTTGGGGTTGAGGAATACCAGCTTGGTTGTACAGTGGGATTTCTCAAACTCTGCATCTTATTTATAGTTCGGAATTTATTTCTCAGTTTCTCCCAAGAACTTAATGATTGCAGCTAATTAATTCAAACAATAAAAATTTAAAAGTCACAAAGACACTTGGGAACTTCCTCCTTCGCCAAGAAGCAAGTGCAGAATGATTTTATTTTTTCTCGTTGTCTTCACTGAATGCCTTCACCAACTCCCCATATAATTCGGGAAGGGGCTTCCAGTCAAGCACTCCCCTTTCCCACCAAGGACTAACCATGTGGCCCTGGCTTGGAAGCTAGTATCCTTTCAACTGGAACTGTTTTAAGCACTGCCAAAAGAACATGTCCCTTTCTTTCTCTTTTTCTCTGGAAAGACTACACATGCTAGTTTTCCCTTTTTCTCACCACTTGGAAAGGGCCAGTTTGAGTGAGAATGATGCCTACAAAAAGTGGAGTTGAGAGCTGAAGACAGATTCAGTCATCATGACACCTCACATGTCAAGTCAGCTCTGGCTCTTCTACCCAAGCTCCCCAAGGTACGTGAGCAAGCTAATTTGAGTTGAAAAGGTCTAACCAATTCAGGAAGATATGGAGAACAGCAGACAAGTAGACAGGCATTAGTCCAAAGCACAGAAGTACTAAGGTGAAAAAAATATTTCACCTGATTGCTTTTTATAAAAACAGGACATTTTACCACCCACCTCGAGACCCTTTTTTCATCATGCTGTTCCTCTAGCCAAAGGTCTGGGGAGCCCCTTAATAGTTTGGAGCTGCAAAAATCCCAAACTTCACTGCCTAGGGAGCAGTGGTGCATGGGTAGGGATCCCTACATTGTTGCCCATAAGCAAGAGAGTTGTGTTCCTGGAACCCAGGTTGAACTCTGAATACATTTTCACACAGAATCATGAATACTCCAAACAGGCAGATTCTAGAATCCCATCAGGGTTCAACAGAAAATCAATCAGGTAGCTTACAAGCAAACATTTGAAACACTGCATTCCTAAATTGAGACTGTCAATAATTTTTACCACTGTAAACATACATAAGTATGCATGTTTGTCTGTGCATGACTATGTGTGACGTATAAGCTTAATACTCATTTGCAGTTACAAAAGAGTAACATTTAAAAAATGTCGTACAGGGAATTCTGCAGGTTCCTGATATTCCTCCAAAGGGGCCCTAAAATCAAATATACTTTCATAATAATTTGAAGCCTTTGTTTACTTTCATTCTTTCACAGGGTCTCAGTGGAATTTTCCACAGGACTAATGAAGTCCAATATCACAACAGATTGAATGTAGAAATCGATAGGAGAATTTTGTTGAATCCTATTAAACAAAACCCTAAGGAGATATGCCCCAAAAAAACTGTCATTTTTTAGAAAATATGAATTATTTTTCATAAAATATGTTGCTGATATTTATATTACATGGTTTATTGCTATTTTTTAATGACAGATGCAGACATTTTTAAATTTTCTCAATTTTAATTTCTAGGCAATTGAATAAAATATCCTTGAAGGCTTCAATAATTTTTGAGGGTAATGGACTCTTGAGACCAAAATATTGGAAAACTGCTATAATATTAATCAGCTAAATATACACTCAGGTAAAATCTGGATACGGAATAAGTTTGCTATTAAATCTAAACTCTATGTTTTTTTGTAAACTCTGAAAATTATTTGTAGAATTTTCAGAAATAAATTCTTATAATATACTAAAATACTATACATTGATTTTAAAATGTCTATAATACAACATTGATTTATTATAAAATGCTATCATATTTAGCATACTTGTACTCATCAAAAAAGGTAGTACTGTAAGTATCCTTTTCCATATGAAGAATTTAGGCCTTTTTCAGGATACACTAAAGCAGATATTGGCAAACATTTTCTGTACAGGGCCAGATAATAAATGTTTTCTAGGTAAACATTTGGCACAGTGGTTAAGACAGCGCTTGGAATACACACACCTCACACACTGAAAAGAAAGAAAAGGCTTGTTTCAGTTGATAACAATACTAAAAGTTCAAGAAAGGAACCAAGAAGATTGAGCTCTTGAAAAGTGGTCATTTAAACAAAGTTACCTCCTCAAATGGAAGACAGCAGCACAATGACCTTTGGCATTGACTCTAGCTTGGTGCAGTTGTGCCTTTCAAGGGCACTTAAGCCCTGGAGAGCATTCCTGGACACTGCATAATTGAAGGAACATGGTACATTCCCTTTGTTCACAGACTGAGCTCCTAAATCACCCAGTTCGTTTACTATTTTTCCCCTTGAATTTTTTTCTTCTTTTCATCTCTGGTCTATAGCCTCCTCAGCTCCACCTGGTCCCCCACCCCCACTACCTCCAAAACAATTATGTTTTTAACCTTAGCATGTGACAAAGTCTATTTTCCATGGTTTTGGCCACTCAGAACAATAGGTTTATTTCTTTGTTTTTCTAATGAACTCAGTACCTCAGTTAGGTAATAATACCTCTTTAGATCACTGCCCCAGAATCATTTGGTACTTAACCTCTGGTCCAAGTTTTAGCAGTGCCAACCCACTCGGGGTCTGATCAGAACATACCATAGTTAACAGTCTGCCCGTTATCCTTGGTTGACCCTGAGGCTTGTTCTACCTCTTTTCATGGATATTTTCAGTTTTGTTCTTATTAACTCTGCCATTGATCATTTCTTATTTGGGAGAAGGTCTTCTTTAATGTTTTCAACTCTCATGGAACTTAAAAGTCCTATATTCACCAAATATTTCCCAAATTTAGATGACTATCTTTTAGGAATTGTGAAATATACATTAAATTTCATCCATACACCCAGACAGGTAATAGTTGCATAGGCCTTGGCTGATGTGTTCTCTAAAAGGAGCAGAGATCATTCATCTATTTTGAAATCACATACACACAGCTATGGTCAACAAACTTGCACATTCTTCCCTGGGTCACAGTCAAACAGAGAGCTAACTTTAGGCCAACAGAGGTGTTTTTTCCTTTTACACTTTCAGATGGCATGCTTTGTATTTGTTTTCATCTTACAAAAGATAGCCTGTCAAACAATTTTCCCATTTAATTTGTAACTTGGTTGAACTAAAACTGTCGATCCTTGTTCATGAAGTAAATAATGACTGTAGTTTTAATGGATAGCTTTTTGAGGCATAACATCATTTTTACACAAATGTTAACATTCCAAAATCTTTCAGGGTCAAAAGATTATATTTTTAAACTTAAAATACAAAATTCTGTATTATCTAGTAGGCTTTTCTCTATTGCTTAGTACCTAATGGATCATACAATCTCAAAAAGCTTCAGTTTACTTTTAAGACAATATCGATATTAGATCTATTCTGTTTAAGCAGCAAGACATTACACAGCTGTATCAACTCTGAACATGTCGATGAACAAAGACAGTTAGTTGAGGCATATTGCTCACTCACTGCTTCTATTACCTCCAGAGCAGAGTAAGTCGACCTATTGTGTAATTCTGTGCCTAATGACAAAATAATTGGAAGGCATAATCAGGATGAAAAATCCCACTCTAAGTTTGTCTTTGAAATCATTTATTTTTCTTATCAAGTTTAGGTTGCTCATAGCCAGTTTGGGGACTTTTGCATGATTCAAATATCCTTTTTTTTTTTTCTTTTTGAATGTACGCATTCAACTAGTACAGTTATTTCCTAGCAATCAGCACGGAGTTAGCCATTAGCAGTGGTCAGGTAAAACAGTCTGTATCTGCAGTGTTGGAAAGAAAGGAGGACTAAATGAAAGACCTTCAAATCCATGCCCATTTCTAATTCTTATTTTAGATTTGTCTGATAAATATCTACCCTGTTTTTCTAAAATTTAATGGGTGAAGTGGGGGAGTGAATTGAAGGCCACATCAGGAATTTAACTTTTAATCTTCATATTTCAAATAATTATTGATCAAAACTTGACAACTTTTTTCTAGATGACCAGTCAGTCTAAGGAATTCAAGCTGAAATAATATCCCTTAATTTTACCAGAACTGCTAATTGATAATAATAATAAAAGAGTTTCTATATGGATTCAGTCTGGAAGGACTGATACCAGAATGAACATCCTGTGAACTCTGGATGAAGAATTCATTCACAGTGGATGTTCTACTTAAATTTGCATAGTGAGTTCTTTTTGGGGGGAGGGATTTTTTTTATTTGAAAGGCAGAATTACAGAAAGAGGGAAAAGAGACAGAGACAGACAGACAGAGAGAGAAAATTTCCATTTGCTGGTTCACTCCTCAAATGATCTCAATGGCCAGTGCTGGGCCAGGCCAAAGTCAGGGGCCAGGGACTTCAACTGGGTCTCCCACGTGGATGGCAGAGGCTTAAATACTTGGGCCATCTTCCACTGCTTTTCCAGGTGCATCGGCAGGGAGCTGGATTAGAATTGGAGGAGCCAAGACTTAAACTGATGTCCATATAGGATGCCTCTGTCACAGGCAGCTGCTATGCCATAATGCCAGCCCCATGAGTTATTTTTCTTTCATAAGATTTATTTCTTTACTTGAAATGCAGAGTTACACTCACAGAAGAAAAAGAGGCCGGCGCCGTGGCTCACTAGGCTAATCCTCCGCCTTGTGGTGCCGGCACAGCGGGTTCTAGTCCCGGTCGGGGTGCCGGATTCTGTCCCGGTTGCCCCTCTTCCAGGCCAGCTCTCTGCTGTGGCCAGGGAGTGCAGTGGAGGTTGGTCCAAGTGCTTGGGCCCTGCACCTGCATGGGAGACCAGGAGAAGCACCTGGCTCCTGCCTTCGGATCAGCGCGATGCGCCAGCCGCAGCATGCCGGCTGTGGCGGCCATTGGAGGGTGAACCAACAGCAAAAGGAAGACCTTTCTCTCTGTCTCTCTCTCTCACTGCCTACTCTGCCTGTCAAAAAAAAAAAAAAAAAAAGAAAGTTACATATTTTGGTATTTTTCTCTGTAGGAAATACATATTTCAAAGTCTCCTTTTCTAAGTAATAGTAAGAAAAAATAAAATATAAAATGATATTTGTATTTTCTTTGTAAAATTTTTAAAAGATTTATTTATTTATTTAAAAGGCAGAGTAACAGAAAGGGAAGGAGGAAAGGTATGAGAGAGGGAAATGGAGTGGGAGACAGGGAGAGAGAAGAAGAGGAAGAGAGAGAGGAAGAAAGACCCTCTATCTGCTGGTTCACTCCTCAAATGGTTGCAAAAACCAGATCTGGGCCAGGCTGAAGCTAGCAGTTTAAACCACATTCTAATATGTGATATTGGTCTCCCGAGTGGCAGTTTAACCCACTGCTCCACAACACCCACCCTTCTTTGTATATTTTAAAACTAGGCTCTCCAATATATAGTAGACACTGAGATAGTCAACAGCTGCACTGCTAATCTCAAGTCAATATATTCACTTGCTCTCTCAATTCAGTGGGAAGATATCTCATACCAATGAACTCAAGCCACAGATAATTATTTTTAAAATTTACAATTTCATGTTGCTTTTTATTTTGCTGTGTATCAAAAATGCATTAATCACATAAAACAACACACATAAGACAGTAAGATAGGAATCATGTTTTTTAAAAAAGTTACAAACATTAACTAGTTTATTTACAATAAAAACTTCAATTTGGAGGCATGTATTGTGGCACAGCAGATAAAGCCACTACCTGCAATGCCAGCATCCCATATGGATACCAGTTGGAGTTCCAGCTGCTCCACTTCCAATCCCATTCCCTACCAGTGCACCTGAAAAAGCAGTGGAAGATGGCCCAAGTTCTTGGGCCCCTGAACCCATGTGGGAGACCCAGAAGAAGCTCCTGACTCCTGACTTTGGTTTGCCCAGCTCTGGCCATTGATGCCATGTGGGGAGTGAATTAGCAGATGGAATCTCTCTCTCTCTCTCTCTCTCTCTCTCTCTCTCTTCCTCTGTCTCTCTCTCTCCCTCCACCTTGTAATTGTAGCTTTCAAATAAATAAGGTAAATCTTCAAAAAAATAAATGACAGTAGAAAGAGAAGGCATTCTTCATCTTCTCTTCATTCTCATTCATTCTCATCTTCAACATCTCTGGTGTTACCTTATCAATTAAAATTGCTTTTTTAAAAAAATCCAACTAATAAAAAACTGAAATACTAATTCATGTAACTTTTATGCAGTGATAATTTTATTCATAAAATTGAGAGTAAAACATGAAAGAGTAAAATAAAGAATTTAATCATTCCTCCATTTACCCATTAATTCCATCCATTACTTTTAGCATGTGTAAATGATGAAGATAAGGTAGCAAACACAACAAATTTAATTCTTATCTCCTAGGGGCAACCAGAGTTGTTTCAGGCTAGATAATAACCAGCAAATTATGCAATTAATTGTGTAATTAGAACTATAGTAAGTGAATTAGACAGATGGTTAGTGCTGAGGAACTTGCAGCTTCTCTGGGGGAAGTGATACTTCTACTAAGATCTGAAGGATAGGAGTGAGATGAAAGGAGTGCGAGTGTGCAAACAGAGGGAAGACAGCAAGAGCAGCAATCAAGAGACTAGAAGGAGCCTCTTTGATCTGTCTGGATGTCTGCCTGGAATGCAATGGGGCAAGGAAGAAGTCAGCGGTGAGGCTTGTGAGGTTAGCACAGGCAAGATCACACATATCATTGTTGATTATGCTTGGGGTTTTGATCTTCATTTTAAAAGCAATGTACTAGTAGTTATTGAGGACTTTTCATGCTGAAAACAACGCAGTAAGATTTCTGCAGTTTAGAAATCATCCAACTCGGGATCCAGCAGCTTGCAACACCTACATCCCATATCAAGAGTGCATGAGTTCAAGTTCTGGCTCCGCTTCTGGTCCCGTTTCCTATTAATGTGCACCCTGGGAGGCAGCAGATGACAACTAAATAAATTGGGTCCCTGCCACCCTTGTGGGATACTTGGATTAAGTTCTGGGTTTCTGCCTTCCACCTGACCCAGCCCTGACAATAGCAGGCATTTGGGGAGTTAAAAGGAGAATGGATTTCACTGGTTTCTTAGTAGATGACAAAGACTCTTAAGAGACTCTTCTCGGAATTCAGTTCGTTCATAAGGGAAGAAATTTGACTAGGAGCGATGAAGACAGCAAATAAAGATTTAACTCGGCTGTGGCTCACTTGGCTAATCCTCTGCCTGTGGCACCGGCACCCCAGGTTCTAGTCCCGGTTGGGGTGCCAGATTCTGTCCCGGTTGCTCCTCTTCCAGTCCAGCTCTCTGCTGTGGCTCGGGAGTGCAGTGGAGGATGGCCCAAGTGCTTGGGCCCTGCACCCGCATGGGAGCCCAGGAGGAAGCATCTGGCTCCGGGGTTCAGATTGGCGCAGCGCGCTGGCTGGCCGGCAGCAGCCATTCAGGGAGTGAACCAACGGAAAAGGAAGACCTCTCTCTGTCTCTCACTCTCTAACTCTTTCTGTAAAAAAAAAAAAAAAAAGATGTAACTCAGCCATAGTTAGCAAATAGAATAACCAAGCATTTCAGACTGATTAAATATAGAGGAGGCTAAGGAAAATGAATAAAAAAATAATGCTAGGTTTCTGGAGTGTGTAGTTAGTGGATATCAGTGTCATTTGCTGAGATAGGTAACATACTGGTTCACTATTTCATTTTTTGAACGCTGCGGGAGGGCGTGGAGGCACAAGCAACGTTTTACATTTCAGCACACCCGGTTTGAGGTGCCTGTGAAATGTTCTACTGGAGACAGTGATGAAGCAGTTTTCCATGTTCAGAACGACGAAGAACATAAATGTGAAAGTGAGGTGAAGCCATCCTCTTAGGTGAAACTGTCTGAGTAAGATTTCTCAGCAAAATTCTGCAGAACCCCATGGACCTGTGGAAATTATTAGTGTCGCTCCCCCTCTTCGTGGAGGAACGACACAGGACCCTGCGCTGTTCTTTCGTCTGCTCGGCCCTCCCCGGGTTTGCTGCTGGTTCTTCCCGGGTTGGCTACTATCCCTTCCACCTCCGTGGAAGGGCAGTTCCCCCTGGCCACATTCCCCACTTCCGCAGGGGAGAGGCACACCGCCGGCCGGCTCTTCTCGGGAGCTGCACAGGTGTTCCCCATAGATGTTCCCCATAGATGTTCCTGGTGCATGCCGTCTCTCTCCTCCTTTATAGTCCTCCTCCGCCAATCCCAACTCGGCTGCCCACACGCCGAGTACGCTGCTCTCCTCCAATCAGGAGCAAGTCCTACAGTTTATTAGTTGAACTGGAGGCAGCTGTGCGGAAGCTGTTTACTTCTCTCCCAGCGCCATATTGTGGGAGAGCAGATGCATAGAATAAGTCTTAATTCCAGTAACTCAGTCTAGTCCGGTTGCTCCCCACAGATCCCCCTTTCTTTTTATTTTTTGGCGTTGATACGCGCCTGTCTTCGGTGTCCCGCGGCACACACTCTGCTCTACTTGCTAGAGTTGCCACAGGCTCTTACAAGTCCTATCAATCAGGCAAACCGAATCCGGGTCCTCTCTTCGCCATGTTGTGAGGAGGTTTTTAGGCGCTGATGCGTGCCTGTGTTCGGTGACCTGCAGCGCATACTCTGGTCGAGCTGCTTGCTGGCGCTTACCGCCTTAATCAGGCAGACCGAATCCAAGCCTCCTAATTGTTGTATTGTGGGGAAGCCTTACTGATGTTAATTCGTGCCTGTCTTCGGTGACCTGCGGCGCATAAGCTGCTAGCTGCCCGCAGGTGCTCATCGCCTCACTTAATCAGGCAGACCGAATCCAAGCTTTCTCATTGCCATGTTGAGGGGAGGCCTTATTTTTCTCTATTTCTCTATCTCCGGGCATTCCTATTTCTCCCATTTTACTTCTATCTTCCAGCATTCCTATTTCTCTCATTTTACTTCTAAACTTCTGTTTCTCTTATCCCCGCAGCTTCCTGGCTGCGCCCGCCCCGAGGCTGCTTCTCAGCAGCTTTCCGGCTCTGAGCCGCTTCAGCCTCTTTCATCTGCACGGCTCGGCTTTGCGCGCACCGCGGTCTCCACGCCCTTCGCGTCTGCACCACGGCCTCGCGCCAGCCCCGTTCCCTATCTACTTGTGCTCCGCACGCTCTCTCTGCGCACGGCAGCCTCCGCGAGTCACACAGCGTAGCTTACGTGTCCGCCACTAGCATTCAATCTAAGTTCCCCGGGCTAGCCTGGCGAATTCAACCCAGCATACGTCTCCGCCCCATGATCTGGCTTCCCGTCCTTTGCTCCCCGGGCTAATCAGACGGATCCCAATCTGGCTTACGTTTCAGCTTCTGGTTTCAACTTTTCGCCCCCTATTCCCGGGCTAACTTGAGAATCCCAAAGTGGCTTTCGTTTCCGCCTTGGCCTGCCCCCCGCGGCTTCAATTTCCCTAACATTTTTCTCTACCCGGTATGTTTCCCCAAGCTTTCCTCCAACAATACTCCTCCCTCATTTCTCCTGGCCTCTCCCCACAGTCCGCATCTGAGTCTGTTTGTTCTAGCTTTTACTTTCGCTTTCGACCTTAGAGATTTCTCCCAGCTTCCCCCCGTAGTCCGTATCTGAGTCTATGCCTAGGCTTTCAATAGCTTCTTCCGGCACCCTTTTCGTCCGGCTTTTCCCTAGGCTGTTTGCTAGTCTCTCTCTCCGGTATTTTCCCAGTTCTTCCCGTTTCTTCCCTCCTAGGTTTCCTATCCGTCCTAGGTTTCCTATCCGAGTCACGGCACCATTATGTCGCTCCCCCTCTTCGTGGAGGAACGACACAGGACCCTGCGCTGTTCTTTCGTCTGCTCGGCCCTCCCCGGGTTTGCTGCTGGTTCTTCCCAGGTTGGCTACTATCCCTTCCACCTCCGTGGAAGGGCAGTTCCCCCTGGCCACATTCCCCACTTCTGCAGGGGAGCGGCACACCGCCGGCCGGCTCTTCTCAGGAGCTGCACAGGTGTTCCCCATAGATGTTCCCCATAGATGTTCCCCATAGATGTTCCTGGTGCATGCCGTCTCTCTCCTCCTTTATAGTCCTCCTCCGCCAATCCCAACTCGGCTGCCCACACGCCGAGTACGCTGCTCTCCTCCAATCAGGAGCAAGTCCTACAGTTTATTAGTTGAACTGGAGGCAGCTGTGCGGAAGCTGTTTACTTCTCTCCCAGCGCCATATTGTGGGAGAGCAGATGCATAGAATAAGTCTTAATTCCAGTAACTCAGTCTAGTCCGGTTGCTCCCCACAATTAGGACTTCCACATGAAAGCATGATTGAAAAAAGATTAAACATCAGTTTTTGAAGTCCATATGCTGTGTAACCACCTATGACTGAGTATTCTCACCAGCAATTTTGTTAGAGAATTTTCAGGCCCATACGCAGTGCACAGGACAGCACTCATGCAGATGAGTCTCTCTCCCCAGAATTGACACAAGGTATTTGTGACACAAGGCCTTTGATACCTGTTGAGTGCCATTTTGCACAAAGGAGAGGGAGATGGGTGAATGATGTCAACTTCTCCCCCCAAATTACCTCCCCATTTCTCTTTACACATAGCTGACAGATTTAAAGAAACAAATAATCTCTACTGATACAGTGGAAGATCAAAGGAATATTTGCATTCTAAAGAAGACATTTACCCATGCCAAGACTGATCAGACTCCTGACACAAAATAAATATCAGGTAGGTTAAATATAAATTTGATTGCGAGCTTTAGCATTTCTTTAGATTTTCTGCTATTGTGATTTTTTAATATATTTTATTTGTGTTTGTTTACCAAATACAGCTGACGAGACAAGATAGACACAGAACTCACAAATCAAATGAATTCTGATACAAGAAGTCTCCATCTCTGACTACAGGTCACTCTACCTAGTCCTAAACAGTGAGGAGCATGGAGTGTCCATATCCTAACTGCAAATGACCCCTCTACCACCTGCACACATGCCCAGAGTAGCCTACTGTGACCCATATGTGGCCTTCCTGGGATGGTGATAGTGAAAATACTGCCATTTTGAGCTCATGTGCAACAGAAACAGCGACACCCGAGGAGAACACTGGGCCAGGTGCAGATCAAGATGCTGTGTGCCAAAAATGCACCTGGATAAAACTCCCTCCCAGCTCCTTTAAGTGAGCCAGTCAGTGTGCTGTGGGCTAGGTGATGTCTAAAATCCTTATTCTGGGCTCCTGCCTCTTACCTAGAGGAGCATTCTAAGTACAGGCACAAATATGACATATAGAGTGATAAAGTTTATTTAAAAGGTGAGAAAATCACACACACACACACACACACACACACACACACGTGGGCATTGTTCAGGAATACAGTGGGCCAGGAAGGGAAAATATGAGGGGGAAAGAGAGAGAGAGAGAGAGAGAGAGAGAGAGAGAGAGAGAGAGAGAGGTGTTTCAGAGTCCTTGGGAAGAGCGAGAAAGACCCTCCCCATTGCTGGCCTCTTATGAGGTTAGAAAGGGAAGTGGTTACTCAGGCTCCAGGTGAGGGGAGGTACACCTTGGGGAAGGGGTCATTTGACTGACAGGTGAACAAAAAGGAGTGCATAGGGCAGGGGAGCTGTGGCTTCCAGTTTGTGGCCCTAATCTAGCTTCCCCCATGCCATCTCCCATTCGCTCAAGTGTAAACCTTCAATAAACCTTGTCTGGGTTACCCATTGACTTCTTGTCCTCTTGAATTGTAAGGGAATAAAAGAACCTTGGGTTAGTATCATGATGTCCCATTGTATAGATTTCAGGAAATAGAAAAGAAGGATTCTAGGTGTACCCTATAGGCAGTTTGGATAAGTTTAATGACAAGGAATTACAATGTTTGAGTTAATTTATTGCATCAGTGCAGTAAACCACCAAAGGAAATTCACCTATACACCAAAAGAAATTTATCACTGAATTTTCTAGTCTCATTGTCCTATTCCATTGTGCATAGTTTGTGAAAACCAACTAGCAAAACTAGCAAAATTGAAAGGCATTTAGCTACAAATCATAGCCATTTGATAAGTTACAATGCTGATTATTTTAAAAAGCAATTTCAATATTAAAGAATTAGAATAAAGATTTTTTGTTAACGAGAAGTCATGCTTAATGAAAATACTCAGGAGACAAGTTATTTAGAAGTTATTTGGGGGCATAATTTATCACAGAAAAGAAAAAGTTGGATGATTGGTGAGAATATAATAATGATAGTACATAAAATAAATCAATGATGGGGTGAGATTGTACGCAAAAAATTGAAAAAACTCCCCCCCCCAACAAGCATAAAGTGTTGACATATTGATGGCAAGCCAAGTGATGTTGAAGATATTTGCATAATAAACTGGAAAATAACAGCTTCTCTGTCCAGTTTGATGAATAAACAAATTTCACAGATAAATGTCACATTGCAACACTTAGAAACTTTGTATTGATGTCAAAATTTAAGAACATGGTTTCATACTGCAAAAATTCTACCCACCCCAGTAAGCAACAACGTATATTTAAGGTTGACCTTCGTATCTAGAAGCAGGGAGTCTATTCTGCAAGAACTGCATTGGAATCGATGTGGATGGTACCCCCAAAAATTCACACTTACACTACCATGACAGCACACTGATTTCCTTCCAGATAGCTATGTTTGTACTAAAATCTCCTGAATATGAAATGGAAAAGAAAGTCTAAAGGATGTTACAAAAATGATTAACTTGAATTTTTAAAAGAAGACAGGTTCACCGAAGATAGTTTTAGGGTCTATAAAAAAATCCTCACGGTGTTATGGGTATATGGGTGAGGTGATGTTTAATTTTTTAAATCCAGCCTCTTTTTTTTTTGACAGGCAGAGTGGACAATGAGAGAGAGGGACAGAGAGAAAGGTCTTCCTTCTCCGTTGGTTCACCCTGTAATGGCCGCTGCGGCCGGCACACCATGCTGATCTGAAGCCAGGAGCCAGGGAGCCAGGTGCTTCTCCTGGTCACAGTAAATCCAGCCACTTGTCAGGCACAAAGATAAGCATTATAAATGTTGACACAATACGGTACACAAAGTGATAAAGTTTATTTAAAAGATGAGAAAGTAAACACACACACACACACACACACACACACACTCATACATATACATATGAGCATGGATTGACCCACACACAGAAATCTCTTTCATGAGAGGGAAGCTGGCCAGAAAATTTGCCCAAAAGAAGGAGTAGAGCAGGAGAGACAGAAAGAACTCGGAGCAGCCCCTCCAGTAATGGTCTGCTGAGGAAGACAGGACTGCTCCCAGTTGCTGGTCTCTTTTATGAAGTAGGGGTGATGCCGCTCCAAGTATGAAGCCACCTGGGAATTATACAGCATCCTCTCCCCCCATAAGTTCCACGTGGCATTGGGTACTAGATGAAGCAGTGCATCCTGGGAAAGAGGGCATTTGGATTGACAAATAGGAGGATAGAATTTCATGGGGGCTTGTGGCTTCCAGTTCAACAGACCCAGCTAGCTGCCTGCCTTTCCCATGTCAAAGGGAGTAGTTGTCCCTTCTATATCCAATGGCTTAAGGAAAGGCAAGTTCTCAACAGGTAATTGAAGCCAAAATGGAGTATTTTTCCAAAATTAGTAGGTCATAGTTTGCTAGATGCTTTGACGATAAAGCATGATAGTAGAAACCAGCCTACTGAGCAGACATTTTTCATCACATTCTCCAACTGAACAAATCTTTGTAAGATGCAGAAAACATGTTTTTTTTTTACTTCAAGTGATAAGATGCTTCAATTTAAAAGAAGATGAAGCTTCACAGAAAACAAATCACAGAAAGAAACTTTAAAATGTTTCAACTGCTTTTTGGGCTGGAAAAGTGCAGGAGGACATGGCTGTATTGAAAAGCATCCCGTGAACTGCCGCGCACTGGGAGTCCAAAGGTGTGAGTGAGTCAGTGAGAGACCCTTTCCCTACCCCCACTCTGCATGAGAGCTTCACCAAGAGAAGAGGAAGAATCTGAGCTGAAGTCTGCTTATTCACTCAAGATGGACAAGAAAACTCAGCCCTAGATGAGCTCCAGATTACCGTGAAAGCAGAGTATGTTGCCACTCATAGGGAAACAGGAAACATCTTCCTGTGGTTTTCAACCCCTTCATAGGGCCTTGGATGCAGATTCTAGATACCATCAGGTCCTGGTCTCTTCCAGTCTCACAGCCTCTTCAGCTTTGCTTGTTTGTTCTGCTTTTATGATTGCAACTCAACCTCTTACTAAACTTAACTCCCTGAACTTAGTGAGTGGGTACAAGGTCCCTAATCACCACATTCATGAGGTCCTTTATTTCCCCTATAGATAACATCTTAATGTCCTGTTTTGTCAGGAGGACTTTGTTTTCCAGGAACCCCAGGCCTCGAGCAGAAGAAAAAAAAATAACTCCCACCTGCACATAGCCCAGTCTGACCGGATCGCATGTTGCTGTCATCAAAATTCCCTAATGGACACAATATCACTGAGAATCAAAGGAAGGCCACAAGCACTGCACAGGGACAAACAACTTGAACAGGAGCTGAACACACACTTCTCAGTCCCAACCTCCATCTGTAAGAATCTTTCCTCCTGACTCCTCAGGGAGCCCAGGAATTAATTAAGTGATATCTGAACTTTGCAATAAACACCTCCTTTCTTCCAACATCCCAGTGTCTGTGATGGTCTTGCTGTGCAACAGGTGAGTGGACTCAGTTTTGAGGACGTGTATAGCAACTTCTCCAACCAGTTTTGGAACTGTTCTATATTAAAACTTCTTTGATTTATGAGCAAGTGGTTTTTTTTTTCCTTTTTATTTAAAGGGAACAAATTTCATGTATTTCATATATGCAGTTTTAAGGGCATGATGATACTCCCCACCCTATCCTTCCTCACTCCCACTCTCCCTCTTCCTTCCTATCTTATTTTTATTTTAATTTTTACAATAACATACTTTCAATTTAATTTATAATCATAAGCTTAAACCTCCCATAAATAAAGAATTCAACAAGTAGTAAGTAGAAAAACCACTGTTCCTTAAGAGTATAAATAAGGGCTATTAGCAATAATTAAATCTCAAAATGTCAATTTCACTCACATATATTATATTTTTTGTACTCTGTATATTACTTATCACAAATCAGGGAAAACATAAAAAATTTGTCTTTTGAGGACTGGCTATTTCACTAAGCCTAATGGTGTCCAATGAGCAAGTGCTTTCTTATTTAACAAACATTAAGAACAGTGACTGAGAGGCCAGCATGTGGCGTAGAAGGTTAAGCCACCACCTACGATACTGATATCACATATGGGCTCCGGTTTGTGTCCTGGCTCTGGCTGCACCACTTCCAATCCAGCTCCCTGCTAATGCACCCGGGAAAAGCACCAGAAGATGGCCCAAGTACTTGGGCCCCTGCCACCCACATGGAAGACCTCAAAGTAGCTCCTGGCTCCTTGATCCGCCCTGGCCCAGCCTCAAGCTCTTGCAGCCATCTGGGGATTGAACCAGTGAATGAAAGATCCTTTTCTCTCTCTTTCTCTCTCTCTCTCTCTCTCTCTCTCTCTCTCTCTCTTTGTAATTCCATCAAATAAATAAATATTTAAAAACCAATGACTGAAATAAGTTAC
This sequence comes from Oryctolagus cuniculus, assembly GCF_964237555.1. Classification (NCBI taxonomy): domain Eukaryota; kingdom Metazoa; phylum Chordata; class Mammalia; order Lagomorpha; family Leporidae; genus Oryctolagus; species Oryctolagus cuniculus. The sequence goes on from NC_091436.1 coordinate 33,277,453, forward strand.
AACTGAAAATGAATACTTTATGTTCACGTTATATGTTTAACCTAGATTTGAGTAATTTTGCAGCAAAAAATAAGCACAAGTTGAGAATTAAATGTGTAAATTTCATTCCTTCCCTTTTGTTCAATTAATACAGCTATCCCTACTGAGGCATATAAAAGAGAGCAAGAAACCAACATATCTGCATAATAATTTTTTAACTGTAAGGCCTGGGTTTCAGCTTCATCATAATCATGAAGATATTTTTCAGAGTCTTATATAAAAGACTGATGTTTATCTATATCCTAAGCTATATTTTTATTTATATTGCTTTGGCTTATTATTTTAGAAGTTTACCATTAAACAGTTACAAAAAGTCTTTGTGTTGTAAATACCATTGACTAAAATAAATTAATAAGCTTCATTTAAATTAAATCTGTCAAATCTACCTCTATAAAAGTAAATATCATTATTTAATAGAAATTTGTTCTGTTAAATTCCTAATTTTTAAAAATTTTTTAAAATAAGATAATTTAATTTTTAAAGGATAAGGTAAGCTGAATTATCTTTCTCTTTTCAATAAAGTTTACCTAAAAGTCATGTTTACTTTTAAATAGAGAAAGATACTCTTGCCATACACCACATACTAAACCTCATTAGCATCTTTTATAGTAGACATTTTTCATAAAAATAAGGTTAAAGAAAATTGAGTGAAACTTTTATTTGTTTAACAAAAAGGAAATGCTAAAGTTTCCTCTACCCCTACTGCCAACTTAAGTTCAATGAGAAGGAAAAATGAATCAGGCCAATAATGTTAGCCAATAATGTTAGCAGCCACAGAAAATGGTCACCTTCTCCACAAAAGAGAATTAATATTATTCTTAGTTTATTACATCTACAACTTATTTATCATACTAATACTCTGAACACTGTAGAATTTTTATGCAAGGATTATCCAAGACCCAAAAACCATGAGAAAGGTTGGCCTGGGAAGAAAAAAGAGAACTAAAGTTTGAAAGTGGCAGAAAGCCAGTGTTTACAGATTAGGTAAAACAGGACTGACTGGTAAAGGAATGGTGAGAAGGAGTAACTGGAGAGGGAGTATAAAACCAAAAGCATCTAATAGGACACAAGCTAGAAGAGGATTCTTCTAGGATAGAATGGTCAGTTTTGTTGGTACTTGGTAAGACAGCAAGTGATATGGAAATGTTAACAATATATTTAGCTCTTGTGTTATTAGTGTATGTATCTCAATTTTTTTTTCTTTTTTCATTTGTTTTTTTTTAACTTTTATTTAATAAATATAAATTTCCAAAGTACAGCTTATGGATTACAATGGCTTCCCCCACATAACGTCCCTCCAACCCGCAACCCTCCCCTTATCCACTCCCTCTCCCCTTCCATTCATGGCAAGATTCATTTTCGATTCTCTTTATATACAGAAGATCAGTTTAGCATCCATTAAGTAAAGATTTCAACAGTTTGCTCCCACATAGAAACATAAAGTGAAAAATACTGTTTGAGTACTAGTTATAGCATTAGTATCTCAATTTTTATTCGAAGTCTTTGCCCCCACAGAAATAAGAATTCAAAGCTGAGGCATTAATGCAACGCAGAAGTGAGTGCAGCATTTATTTAAAATTCAGAGTGTGGAGATACATTCACACATGAGTGTGGCCAACCCCACAGGGAAAGACACCATCATGAGTGGGTCAGAGAACTGCTTATGAGAAGAGAGAGTGGAAGGAAGCCAAAGAATGACACATAGCAAGATTCAGAAGCAAAAAGGCAAAAAATGGAATGCTCCCAAGTATATCAGTCCCTTTCATGGGGTAGGGGACGGTGCCCTAATTGAATATACAAACAGAGTAGAGTGTGGGTGGAATTTAGTATGGGTGAGACATTCTGGGAGTTTCAAGGTCCCTCCACATGGAGCTTCACTTCCACATGGATCTAATGGTGTCTCTTCCTGCCTGATCCTGAATGAGACACAGAAGCATCTTGGGAAAGTAGGCATACTGAATTGATAGGCAAGAGACAGAGTTATCACACAGGGTGAGAGGCATAAATTAAGAACATCTTACAGGTCACTTCCTAATTTTCCTGTCAATTCTCCCATATCATTTTTGGAGGAAAGTTAATTGGTGAGTGAGAGCTAAGGAATTGGAGCCACTGGATCAAGATGACTGTTTTCCTTTCTGTGCTATTTCTTGTGGAGAGGTAAAGAAAGAGAGAATTAGGGTGGTAACTGGAAGGGAAAATGAGATGAGAGAATTTTATAATGAAAATACTTGTGTGTGTGTAAATGGCAACTGGAAGAAGTGTAGGTAGAGAGAAGGCAAAGACACACAGATAAGATGGAGGAATGTAAACAGGACAAGGAGGCAGTGGGATTCTGAGGTGGGTGGGGGAGTGGACCTCATGGCAAGCAAGGTTGTCTTCTCTGCTGAAATAGGAGGAGGCGTGGATGGTCAGTTAAAGAGGCAGGTAGGCTTTGACCTGATTAGAATTCCAACTTTTTAGCTTTTAATTTTGTACTCTGCTCATTACTTAAAAGAAAACTTTTAGGGGCTGGTGTCGTGGCATAGTGGGTAAAGCCACCACTTGTGATGCCAGCATACCTTACGGGCACCAGTAAGAGTGCCCTGGCTGCGCTACTTCCCATCCAGCTGCTTGTTCGTGGACTGGGAAAGCAGCAGCAGATTGCCCAAGTGTTTGGGCCCTTCCACCCACGTGGGAGATCTGGATGAAGCTCCTGGCTCCTGGTTTTGGCCAGGCCCAGCCCTGGTCATTGAGGCCATCTGGGGAGTGAACCAGCAGATGGAAGATCTCTTTCTCTAATTCTGACTTTCAAATATATATATATATATATATTTCAAATATATATAATATATATTTTAATTTTCAGATTGAAAATAACAGTATTTAACAATCTTCATGGCTCTTTCCTTGTTTGTCCTCCTCACCCATTACTGCTACCTTAACTGTGCTCCCCTTGTCTCCACAGTACAAGGAACAGTGAGCTCTTTGAATGCTGTTAAGTAGGGTCAACAGTGGAAAGCCCTTTGTGAACCTCCACAGTGCTGAACATATTTGCCAGGAATCATAATCATAATTGGGCTTTGAATAAGAACAGACTATACACACCACCACTCTTAGCAGGCAGTAAATCAAAGAGAGCAAAAGAAAAGGAAACGCTCTCAATTAAGCACATAACATGTCAGCTGCCCCAAAGCTGGCCCACCCCCATTCCTCATCTGGTAGCTTTTCAATTTCCTGCATCTTCTCAGTGAGTATTGTGAATGCTTCGAGATTTAGGGGTTTTCTAGTAAGAAAAAATATTTGTACATTTGAAAAAGAGAGCACTTAGGGATGATGGAAGTTAATCATTCCAAGCAAGAACAAAATTGTGCTACTCTTCAACTTCTCAATTGAATTTTGATGCTAAATGAGCTTTAAAAATCCCAACAAATAGAGAAATAAGTAATTCTCTATGATACAGCACAGGGATTAGGGAACATAGGGAATATTTTGTTATTCCACATGCTTAATAAAGAAACAAATTCCTCCAAATGAGACTGTGTATCAGAGTAACAGCTTCATTACACAGAAATATTTGGAGACTAGAGACTACAATTTTAGACTTCCATAGGCTTCCATAAAATTTCTGATTAAGTATAAATAAAACTTTTAAAGGCATTTATTTGTTTATATACCTAAAACCTTATATTGCATTGAAAGTCTTTTTTAAGGAGGAACTTGTTTTTTAATAGCTTAAACCATATTTAGTTTCTGACTTTGTGAGCAAAAAAATGATAGAATATCAACAGTGGCATAGGATTCAACCTAATATCACAACAAGTAGTACCTGGTATGGGTGAAGTTATAGGAATTCATGAATGTACCAAGAATTTAGGCATATACTCCCCTCTACTTGTGAAATGTATTAAAGAAAAGGATATAGAGCTGGTGCTGTGGTGCAGCTGGTTAGCACCCTGGCCTGAAGTGCCGGCATCCCATAGGGGTGCCAGTTCAAGACCTGGCTACTCCACTTCCAATCCAGCTCTCTGCTATGACCTGGAAAGTAGTAGAAGATGGTCCAAGTCCTTGGGCCCCTGCACCCACATGGGAGACCTAGAGGAGGCTCTTGGCTCCTGGCTTCCGATCAGTGCAGCTCTGGCCGTTGCGGCCAATTGGGGAGTGAACCAGCAGATTCACCTCTCTTCTCTCTCTGTCGCTGCTCTCTCTGTGTAACTCTGACTTTCAAATAAAATAAATAAATCCTTAAAAAAAAAAGGATATCAATTACAAGCCAACTTCAAATATTTAACAAATAGCATGTGATTGAAAATCAGCTATTATATAGACACAAAAACTGATATTCATCGAATGGGTTCTTGACAGTTTCTGATAGCATCAATGAAAATTCGTTGAAGAGCCCAGAACCAGGTGGAGAGTATCCTAGAAATGCCAACATCGTAGAGGTCAATGAAACATCAACCAAATTGGGGGAGGGTAGAATCCACACTTAAGCATTTTCCTTCAATTACTGAAAGTAATTTTCCCCCCAGCTTCATTTTTGAATGATAGGAAAATAAAACACCAGAAAAAAATCAACAAACTCAAAAATTAAAACTTAAACAAAATTTAACTTCCTATAAGAAAAGTAAATTTAAATTTGAATGTTGCTATATACTTTCTGGCAATTTTTAAGTGGGGCATACTGAATGGGAATTACAATTTCCAAGTAAATTTAGACTTTACAGATAACTGTCAATCTAAACTTCAGAGCTTCACCTCTCCCACTCACACATGGCCCACTCACTATCACATGATCCTAGTTCATTTTTTCATAAGGTATATTGTTTAAATGTTTCTTGAACAAATGAGTAAATTGACTCATTTTATGATTATTTATTAGGAACCTAGCATGTAAAAATATTTGATTTTCTTTACTTCTCTCTCATAAAATTCTTTTAGTAGATAATAGCTCTAACCCAGGATACAGTCTTTTGATCTCATTGTTAAAGATATCAACTTTGTTCAGTGAGAAAAGCCAAACCTATAAGTCACGTATTTTCGTTCAGTAGACAGGTAGACCACCTCAGGGATGTCACTGAAATCCTGACTCTCCCCATTTACCTTCATGCAAAACATTAAAAATTTAAATGCATTTTTCCATCTAGGTTCACTCTACTTAAAATATGGCTCTTCTTTTAATGATGTTTAAAGAATCTCAAAGATATACCCAAGTTCATGGCCCCCACTCATAAATCACTTTCTCATTGTAACCTAGTTAGTTCCCTTTAGCTAAATGACTCCACCTTTCTTTTCAACAAAAAGGTAACTTTATAAGAGGTAGCCAAGTGCAGCGGCTATATCACTGCTTAGAATGTCCATGTACTGTACCAGAGTGTCTGGTTCAAGTCCCAGCTCCTCCACTTCCTAATGTGCCCCTTTGGAAGCAGCTTGTGATGGCCTAAGTGCTTGGGTCCCTGCCATCGACATGGAAGACCTAGATGGAGTTCCCAGGACCTGGTTTCAGCCTGTCCCAATCTGGCTGTTGTGGGCATTCGGAGAGTGAACCAGTGAATGGAAGAACTCTGTTGGTCTCTCTCTGCCTTTTTAATAATAAAATGAAAATAAATAAATAATTTTTTACAAACCCTGACTTTATGCCTTTTCTTTTCAACCCTCTTCAAAACTCTCCTTCTCAATAAAGCAATTCCCCAGTGGCTTCATCTGGCTCCAGGGTAAATACACTTTATTTATTATTACTGAGGGCACCGTGTGGTCTTAAGGCTGCAAAACTGAAGCTATCTTTGTTTTTCTCTCCTGAATGAGTTGCTATTTGTCCTGTCTACTCTATTATATTGGGACCCTAAAAGTAGATTCTCCAGTATGTATCCTGGTTCATCTCCATTTATTCATGTCCATCTACACTGTCTCAGTGATTTGTTATTAACTGACTCCAGACTGAAATTTGACAAGTGATTGCGTCATTCTGCTGAAAAGCAGAATTCTGTTGACAAGGTCACCAAATCCCTTCCTGCTTTAGGTGTTTGCTTTTACTGGCTGCCCCACTGTCCTGTGCCACCTCCCAAACTAGGAAGCACATGGCGTTTCCTGTTGCTCCTGCTACCTTGCAGGAAATGCTTGGCGTTGGGTAATCAGGGATGCACTGTCTGGGAAAGCTGGAAGGGGAGACAGATGAGACACTGACACCAAATACAGACAGTGGTATGACTTTTGCCTGGCCAGGTGTTTTACTTTCCACGTTGCCCTCTACTCTTCCTCATCTAAGTCCTGACTACATGTAAATAGTGAACCTGCACATATCTAGATATATCTTACCAGTTTATTTAAATGAGAATATCAAATTGTAAGTGATAATATTGCTCATGTTCATGAATACATGAATGTATATTCATTTATATTCACTTCTTAAAATCCTTCAGTTCTAAATCATTATGATTTGATTAAAATAATGAATTATTTTCTAACTATCAAACAATATGAACATTTCCATTTTTCCACTAGAGAAGAACATTATCTTCCAACTTACTTGAATTCTATATCAAACAGCAGAAAGGCACTGTTCACAAATAGAAGACAAATTATTTTTGAGCCACAGAGGGAAGAGTAAGATAAAATTGCTAAGATTTATCATGTGCTTATTGCCATGTAGATTCAGATTCTCCAGGGAGCAGGCGCCAGGACAGTTAGACGTGAAAGAAACATACTGAGCAAAATACTTGGGAAGGGCAGGGAAGTCAACAGCCAGGAGGGCAGTTTTCATGCTTCTTTACTCAAAACTGGATGAAAGAAATTAGCTGAGACCTGACAACTACATTCTTTTATTTTTGATGAATCAGAAACTAGCCAGTTGGTTTGCCAAAGCATCTAGTCAAACCTGACATTAGAACATAAATTTGCTTTTATTACAATTTCAAAATTAACATTAGTGCTCACAAAACAGAGGATGGAAGCAACTTTGAGTGCTTGGGCCCAGCTTTCTGTGAGGGGATAGCCCTTCAACTTTCCCCTACACAAGACATTTTTGTGAGGAAGAGTTCCATCATAAAGCAATGCAGTTTATTACAAGGAAATGACCTCACTAGAGAGTTCTTTTGGTTGTTGTTTAGTTTCATGTAGCTTCAAAAAAATCTTCCTATGCCCTTCCCCTGGAGAAGGATAGCTTTGAGAAGAGATATTGGGAAAAGGTAGAAGAACCTTCTTCTTTGACCAGGGCTAACAGATTGTAGCTCATCTGAGTGTATCTTCGATAATTTTGTTTCCAGAATAATAAACACTTCAATCACCTTCATCCAGATGTACTATTAATTTTTCAATATCCTTCAAAATATTTGGCAACCATAACTTGATTGCCCATAAACAGCCATAATTTGGTTGCCAAGTGAAATGACTGTGATGAATGCATTGGAAAGATCTATTCTCTGTATTTCTCTCAATAAATTAGATCTTTGTTACCACATGTCACAGCACTACTTACATTTAAGTTCATATTTAACCTAAACCTTAAAGCTACAGAATTATAAAATTAAATCCTGGGCTGGCACTGTGGCATACCAGATAAAGCTCCCACCTGCAGTGCCGGCATTTCATATTGGTGCCAGTTCAAATCCTGGTAGTTCTACTTCCGATCCAGCTCTCTGCTATGGCCTGGGGAGGCAGTGAAAGAAAGCTGAAGTCCTTGAGCCCTGCATCCACATGGGAGACCTGGAATAAGCTCCTGGCTCCTGGCTTCTGGCTTTGGATTGGCACATCTCTGGCCACTGTGGCCATCTGGGGAGTGAACCAGTGTATGGAAGACTTCTCTCTTTCTCTCCCTCTCTCTCTGCCTGTGCCTTTCTGTAACTCTGACTTTCAAGTAAATAAATAAAATCTTAAAAAGATAAATTAATTAAATTAAATTAAAGCCACAAAGAACCTCAAAAATTATATTATTCCAACATTCTCTTTCTCAGATAAGGAAATTAAGATTCTAAAAGATTTTGGTCATATGGTTAATTTGTGACAGACTCAAGATTACATTTTTTTTTTTTTTTGACAGGCAGAGTGGACAGTGAGAGAGAGACAGAGAGAAAGGTCTTCTTTTTTGCCGTTGGTTCACCCTCCAATGGCTGCCGTGGTTGGCATGCTGCGGCCAGCGCATCACACTGATCCGAAGGCAGGAGCCAGGTCCTTATCCTGGTCTCTCATGGGGTGCAGGGCCCAAGCACTTGGGCCATCCTCCACTGCACTCCCTGGCCACAGCAGAGAGCTGTCCTGGAAGAGGGGCAACCAGGAAAGAATCCGGCGCCCCGACCGGGACTAGAACCCGGTGTGCCGGTGCTGCAAGGCGGAAGATTAGCCTAGTGAGCCGGCGGCGCCGGCCTCAAGATTACATTTTAAAATCCCTAATGCAATATTCCATTTTTACTTTATTTTATGCAAAGTGTTTCTCACTTTTCTATCCTCCACTTATGTTGTTTCCTAAACTAAGTGCAAACTTTTACATCTATCCCTTTGTACATCTTCTTAGGGTTGTGTGGACTGAAGCCTTAAGATTAGGTGATGGAAATTAGTGAGTAAGCTGGTGAAACGTCCTGAATCACTGACAGAAAATGACTTTCTCATCACAAGTGCTCTTTAGTTGAACTCACCTCTTGAGGTCAGCCCTCTTCTAATGTTCTGTCTAGGTCAATTCTTTTGCTTTGCCTGATTTCTTGATCTTTACAGTAAAACACCTGGATCTATAAGATAACATTTCTCACTACTACCTTAAACACTAAACATTGTCCTTAACCAAGGCAAGTGTGTTACCTAAAAAGGTAACTTACTTCTGTTCACTTCTGAATCCTTACATCCACTCAGTGTCCATTCAATCACATCCTCATCCACCCAATGCATTCAGTTGGAACTTGTGAATGAAATATTCTGAGCAAATACCCTCTCCTAGCAATCACAGGTCATCTCATTTAACTCATTCACTCCACCTCCCCAGAGGGCTGGGCCTCAATCTCCAACATAATATCAGATTTTGACACCATCAGTTCATCAGTTCATTTCTATCTGTTTTAGTCAATCTACATTTTCTCATTATTTTTAGCATGTCTTTTTATGCAAAGCATATATTAGCTGTCACTTTTTTCATTCAGTACCTTGTTTTGATTATTAAAATCTATTGTTTAGGCCTACCAAATAATATACTGCATTGAAGTCTAAGACCTATTAGCTTAACAGGTTGCGTAGGCCTTATGGTTACAGTAAATATCTAAGAGTAAGAAACTTGCTAAGTACGTAATTGTATAATTGTATTCTTGCTACAGTTCCTTACTCTTAGATATTTACTGTAACCATAAGGCTTACATAACCATTATATTAAGCTAATAGGTCTTAGACATCAATGCAGTAATTTCATTTTACCTTTTATTTATTGTGGTTGTAGCTTTTGTTTCTTCTTATTTTCCTGGCTCCCACCAAAAATAATATGTAGATTAAATCTTCCATGTTTTATGGCAAATGTGATCAGGAAGAAAAAAAGAAAGCTATCTAGATACCAACTCCTTTCTCTGCAGTTCTTCTTGCCTGCCTGTTAGTCAAAGATTAGGAGACAGAACCCTAAAGGAAAAGTAAGTCTTTTTAAAGATCGCTATAATTTCCAGGGTAGCCACAATGACCCATGGCAAGTTGAACTCTTTAGCTTTATTTTTCTCCATCTCAATTATATACTCATTCATGACCCATCCAAAAACAATGAAAAGTATTTGAGGGATCCCTACAGACAGCTCAGCAGTTTGATCTGATCCCGTTAATTCAAGAGAAAGCCAGGATGATAGACCTTTTGAATGCTTTGAAATTTAGCATAAATTCACCTGACAATGTATGAGATTTTTATACTTAGTTTCAGAGAGAGGAGGTATCCTTAAAAACTTTAAACTACTGGAGCATGAGGTAGTAATTACAGCTCACTCATTTTGTATTTGGTCCATATTGATCCTGATAGGCTTCCTGTGGATTCCTTATATTGTATCATCTTATCCTTTAGATAAAAGCTTTGCTACCCCACACTAGCATACTCCAGAAATCATGAAAAAGTGTTCAATTGGGAGGGAACCAATCAAACACACCAAACACAGAAATTATGGAAGAAGTTGCCACTAGACTAGTTCTAAAGTCACAAATCTGATTAATCATTTAATCTCATCAACAACTCAAAGAGATTCTATGAGATATAGTGCCAGTCTACTTACATTCAAATCCTAGCCCTGCCACTTGCAAGTTGTGTCATCATATACAAGTTTCTTAATATTCTCTGTCTCACTTTATCTATAAAAGGAGGACACTGTCACATAGTTGGCTAAGCTTCTGCCTGTGGCACAAGCATCCCACATGGGCACTGGTTCATGTCCTGGCTGCTCCTCTTCTAATCCAGCTCTCTATTATGACCCAGGAAAGCAGTAGAAGATGGGCCAACTGCTTGGGCCCCTGCACCCATATGGGAGAACTGGATGAAGCTCCTGACTCCTGGCTTTGGATTGTCCCAGCTCCGGCCTTTGTGGCCATTTGAGGACTAACCAGTGGATGGAAGACCTTTCTCTCTGTCTCTCCCTGTCTCTGTAACTTTACCTATCAAATAAATAAATAAAACTTTAAAAAATAAAAGAAGGATGATGGTAATAGCACCTTGCTAATAAAATAAACAGGTAGAAAACTTAAAAGGCATATGGTAAGTGTTGTTGACTATTATCATTACTTAATCTCAACCATTTGACCATAAAAAGGATAATATAAACCTCCTCAAATATGTTTAAATTCCATAACATTTGAATCCTAGGTAGCAACATTGATACACTGTCCATATGTCTTTGGTTTACAATTCCTTGATGGTTCTGACCCCAAGCCATACTCACTAAAAGATTTCTTTCTTATTGGCTAGTGAGGGTGTGAGTAGACTGAAGCTATCACTACATGACCACAAAGTTTACTGTATGTAAACAAGTGGGCAAGTGAATGTCTCTTTTATAAGAGTTCAAGTGTCCAACTTCAATACTAAACAGAGAATTAAGGCAGTCATACAGGCTTGTTGGAACACAGAAGGGCAATGAGAGGTGAGAACATGGTCTGAATTAGCCTATTAATTGATTCAATATTTCCCTCACTTGAACAAGGAGATCACTCTCAACAGCCTTAAACAATCATTCATATATACTTCTAATAGCAGTTGGGAAAAAAACCATTTTAAACATGTTGGGTTAAACTAAAAATCCAAAGACATGTGAACAATAATCTTAACTACTATGTTGAAACTGCAAGTGCTAACATCCTTTAGAATCCCAAGTGCTGTATAAATTTTAATCAGAAAGCTCACAAAACTACCAGAAAAAGGAAACAGCTGGTTAGCAGCTGCACAGTGATATGATAGGCCAGTTTTCAAGAAAATGAAAAATAACACATTTGATTAGAGCCTATAACCTAAACCCTCTTTTCCCCTGGTTATTTTATGGTTAAACAAAAAGTTTCCCTCATGTTTTATTCCTTCTGCTTTTGGGCCCAATTCTGCAGACCTAAATTAAAGGCAAAGAAGAGACATGAACTTTAGTTATATTATCTACTTTCTAAATCCAAATTCCAAACTCATATTCATTTAAAATAAATATTCATAGCATATCATGACAGAGTGATTTTGTTCAAGGAGATCCAAAGAAAGCATGTTAATTATAACTTGAATTCACGTCACACCTAACTTAGGAGCAGTGCAAAGCAAATGCACGTGTGGAAAAGGTCAAACCCACCAGCCAAACAGGAAAGCCATGGAGCTTCTTTTCCATTCCAAGTCATCCATAAAAGGTGGGGTTTCCTTTTATGTTTAAGTTTAGACCTCATCAGAAAAGTCAAACCACAAGAGAATGATGGAAATTGTACTAAAATGTGGTTGATGTTTATGTCTTCTGTGCCAACCCAACACTTTGGTGGAAATCTGAATCAACTTTCTCTGAGAAATTTATTATGCTGCATAATTAGAAACATTTATTGCTGAAAAAATTTTTCTGGAACTCTTGATAAAGCTCAGTATAAAGTTTGAGTAATCAGGAAACAAGATTATAGCACAATGGGAGTTCATGGAAAAATGGAAATTTGGTTCTGTGGTGGTAGAGTTATATCCTTAGGCTTGAAGTGTACTCACTATTCAACAGGAACAAAGAATTGGATAAGACTTTCAAGGAAGATGGAATGACAATAAGAGAAGACAATGAAGTGGGAAAAGTGTACACATACAAGGAATTAAGAGTCTCAGTATTTTCCATAGATCAGTTAGGAAAAATTAGAACAGGGAATGTAGTATTAGGCATAAAAGTGATTTTGCGAATCACAGTTCTGTCACATAGTAATTTTGTGACCTTGAATAAGTGATATAAATTCTGCAAGTCTAAGTTTCCTGTTTAGGAAAATGGAGTTAATAATAGTACAGAGTTGGGGGCTGGCACTTTAGGGTAGTGGATAGAAGCTACCACCTGCAATACTGGCACCTGATATGGGCGATAGTTGGAGTCCCGGTTGTTCCACTTCTGATCCAGTTCCCTGCCAATGTGCCTAGGAAAGCAGCAAGGCATGGCCAAATCCTTGAGCCCCTGTACCTACATGGGAGACCCAGAAGAAGCTCCTGGCTCCTGGCTCCTGGCATTGCATCAGCACAACTTCAGCCATTGTGGTCATTTGGGGAGTGAATGAACAGATGGAAGATTTCTCTCTCTCTCTCTCTCTCTCTCTCTCTCTCTCTCTCTCTCTCTGTAATTGTCTTCAAATAGGTATTTTAAAAATAAATAAATATTTTAGAAAATAATAGTACATAGTCCCTATAGTTTCTTTGAAGAGTGAGTGAGATTATCTCTGTGATGATCACAGAAGCAAAACCGTAAGTTATATTCATCTCTGTTTGTCCAGAAGAAAGAAAACTTCTTACTATAGAGTAAAGGCTCAACAAATGATAGCTTTCACGATGAAGAATTTTTTAGATAAGATTGGGAAGGTAGATCCAAAGCAACAAGGCCATTACTATCAGATTGAAGGATTTAGATTATGTGTACTGACAAATACAGACAACATTAAACTGTCATCAAAATGTTGCTTAAATTAATCTAGGAAATAAAGTACAAAGAGAGTACAGATAGGACTATCACTGAAGAAACTAAAGAGAGTGTAAACTGGATGAGTGGCTGTGAGTATGGAAAAAAGAAAAAGGTGGAAGAGATGTCTTAGAGGACTCATAGAAGCAAACAACAAAAGAAAGCCATAGAATATTTTGTACATTTTCATAAAATAGCAAATAAAATAACTAAAGTCAGGAATAATTCAGACTGACCACTTGGTTAATGAAACAAATGCTAGGCTTCAAATATCCCTAAGGTGAAAATTTCAAAAAAAATTACACATTCCTAGCAGGATGCTAAAACTATCATCTTAGCCAAGAAGTCGGGAAAATAGACTATTTCTGTAATGTAGATCTAAATCTAAATCTTAAGGAAGACATTCATTTAATAAAATGGTTAATGGTATGTACAAGGTGGCCAAGCTTCTTGAATTAATTCTCAGTCCTATTACTTTGTAGTTGTCTAACAATTTCCTCAATTACTCCACACATCAGCTTGCTCATCTGTAAAATATTGATACCTAATGGTATCTAATTGATAACAGGATTAATTCTAAAGTTTTTTTGTGAAGATTAGTAATTTAATATGCATTAAACTCTTAGAATTGTGCTTAGCATATAAGCAAGCATTAATAAATATTAGCTATTTTAATTACTGCGATATTTCTATTCCATCTGAGCTGAGATTTGCTGGTGGTATGTGGATGAATCCCAAATGCAATGTCACTTTCCCTGTAACCTGCAATGCTTGACCCATATACCATGATATATACCACTGCCTCTAACAAGACTGATTAGTTTTCCACTCTTTCTTACCCATCTCCTTCCCAAAATAGCAAAGATCCAAGGCATTATAATATTGCACATAATTTGAAAGATTACCCCTCCTTGCATGCAACATGTATATCATGTCATAAAGTGGACTAGCTTTAGATGACAGATAAAAGCCATTAAAAGAAATCCTGATTTAGATTCAAAAATATCAAATACTGGGGCCAGTGTTGTGTGCCACCGCCTGAGGCACTGGCATCCCACAAAAATGCCAGCTCCAGTTCCCATTTCTCCACTTCCCATCCAGCTCCCTGTTAATGTGCCTGGGAAAGCAGCAGCAGACAATCCAATTGCTTGAGCCCTTGACACCCATACAGGAGACCAGATGGAGTTCCGCCTGGCATAGCTCTGGCTGTTGTAGCCATTTGGGGGAGTGAACCAGCTATGGAAGATCTCTTTCTCTCTCTCTCTCTCTCTCTCTCTCTGTGTGTGTGTGTGTGTGTGTATAACTCTGCCTTTCAAATAAGCAAAAATGAATCTTCAAAAAAATCAAATACTTTCAGTATGTTAATGATTTTAAAAACTGACATTTTTCAAATATGGATTACAAAAGCAAAATCCTTACTTCAAGTTCATCTTATATAGAGATCTAAAGAGAATCAACTGACTTGTATTACCTTCTTATATAATGATTTTAAGTATTTAAAAAGTCCTGTTCTTTATCATCCATAGTAGACAATTACTATATAACTACCATATGAAATATAAAATGTGAAGTTCATAAAATAGACTTTGTATTCTTTTTATCACCTTATAACTACCTTAAAATACTATAAAATCCATATTAATTCAAATATATCATTCTAACATGCACTTTTTCTAGTGCTTGTTATTGGCCATTTCAAGCATTTAATGATTAGTATTTTTTTTTAATTATTTATTTATTTGAAAGTCAAGAGTTACAGAGAGAGGACAGGCAGAGAGAGAAAGGTCTTCCATCCACTGGTTCACTCTCCAATTGGCTGCAATGGCTGGAGCTATGCTGATTCAAAGCCAGGAGCCAGGAGCTTCTTCCTGGTCTCCCACATGGGTGCAGGGGCCAAGGACTTGGGCCATCTTCTACTGACTTCCCAGACCATAGCAGAGAGCTGGATTGGAAGTGGAGGAGCCAGGACTAGGACCAGTGCCCATTTGGGAAGCTGGCACTGCAGCGGCAGCTTTACCCTCTGCTCCACAGCGCAGGCTTCTAATTAATATTTAATGACATACCAGCCATTCCAAATCAATTCACCAGAATAAAATTATTCTTTAGGTTAAGTGAGCATCTGAAATTTTAACTACCCTGAATTACTATTTAAAAAAAAAAATTTAGTGTCACCATGGACATGCTAAATGAATTGATTCTTTCACCTACTATTGAGCATAAGTTAAGTGCATTGAAAATCCATATTTCTTGATGGTTAAAAGAAATAATAATGGAATAATAAGTTACAGATTTTAAAAATAGCACTCAGAAGGGTTAAGAGTGAACTGTGACAAGCAACCACAACTGTCTAAATTGTAGGCAACTAACTTATTCCATTAACCATTCTCCTTTCAAGCAAAATACAGTTAAAAGTATCTCAACTTGCACAACACTGATCAGAAAATGACAATCATGAATGCTCAAAGATATCCTTTAGAAGTCAATGTGACCTTATAGAAAGTGCACCCCATTTTGCACATAATAATTCTGCAAGTCAAACAAAAGAGACCATTCATGATTATTTTATAAAATCACATCTGTCTCAATAATGCAAACCACATTTTTCTGTCACTTCATAACAATAAGCAAGATGATTAAGTGTTCACATCTGTTATCTTCTTATTCTCTTATATCAACAAATGAAAGGAAAACATGGAAGATGTGAATTGATCACTAACCAAAGGGAAAATATTCTACCTTTGTTTATCAACACTGGAAAACACGTTGCCTATCTCTATTCTCAATAGACCTGAGGATAAGACAATAACAACATTTAAATCCCTCCCAACAGAGTTTCCCAGGGGGCACTTTATCTCATTACCTCCTGAAAACAAGGCACATATGTTGGGTTTGCAGTGTCAGTGCTACCCCTACTGTTCTTTCATGTGGAGAATAAATGAGAAGCAATAAATACCAGGACTAAGAACTCCAGCTGGGGCCCTGCTGTGGCTTAGCAGGTAAAGCCATCGCCTGCAGTGCTGACATCCATATGGCTGCTCCACTTCCAATCCAGCTCTCTGCTGTGGCCTGGGAAAGCAGTAGGAGATGGCCCAAGTCCTTGAGCCCCTACACCTAAGTGGGAGACCAGAACAAGCTCTTGCCTCCTGGTTTCAGATCAGCACAGCTCTAGCTGTTGGGGCCAATTGGGGAGTGAACCAGTGGATGGAAGACCTCTCTCTTTCTCTGCCTCTCCTCTCTCTGTGTGTAACTCTGACTTTCAAATAAATAAATAAATCTTAAAAAAAAAAAAAAAAACCTCAAGCTTACAGTTATAGTGTTCCCAAACTGTATGACCCTGAGCAAGCTACTTCTCTAAATCTCAGCTCTTTCACCTACTAAATACATGCTTATGATGGGCTTGGCACACACACCCTGGTAAAATGAAACCCAGAATAAAAGAGAATAATAGTGAGCAGATTATTATAACAATTTAAAGTGACAAATTCATTCGGGGGCAAAGGCATGAATGATGAGTACATTTGTGTGATTCAGTAAGGTTAGTTGGTTTTAGCTAGTAAGAGATAGAGATATAAGTTAAGACCATTCAATTCTTAGGAGTATAGAATAAGCCTTTTTTATTGAGAAGCCATCAATTTTTTTTCAATCAATCAAATAAATAATCAAAATAGTTGCAGCAGCAGTGAAGGTAGATGAAAGGTAGATGATGGCATCCATGAAGAAGAGATTGGTAAATTCAGTTAGGAATCAATTACAATAATTCAATTACAACCCATACTATGGCAATGTAAGAAATTTACATTTCAAAAGTCTTGATGCAATGCCATCATTCCAGTTATTAGATTCTGAGTTCCTAGTCTCAAGCCTATGAGAGGAGTTGGTTTGAGTTTATGGAGCAGAGGAAAATTGCTCATAATAAAGTTCATTTTAGCAGGAGTTATTATCCTAAAAGATAAGCAAATGTTTTATAAATACCTTTACAATAGATTTTTAAATTTTATTTATTTATTTTTATTTACTGGAAAGATAGTGTGGCTGAGAGAGGGAAAGACAGAGACAGAGAAATATCATCCATCTGCTACTTCATTCCCCAGGTGCCTGCAACAGCCAGGACTGGGCTGGGCCAAAGCTGAAAGACAGGAACTCAATCCAAGTCTCCAATGTGGATGGCAGGAATCCAAGTACTTGAACCATTATTTGCTGTTTTCCAGGGTGTGTCTTGGCAGGATCACAGGCACTCTGATATGGGATGCAGCCATCTCAAGCAGCAGCTTAACCTGCTGTGCCACAATGCCCAGCCCAATTAATTTGTATTCTTCCTCCCCTTGTCCATAGTTTTATTTTCCTTGGTTTCAGTTATCCAGTGAAACTGAAACTGAGTCCACATCCCTAATGCCTTTGATGTGACTTTACCAAGCCTCAGTATCTCTTCATCAGTCTGAAGTTTTTCTCTCTTTACTGTAGTGGTTACAAGTCAACTCCTTGGAAAAGATGAATTCACTAAATTAAGGGAATGGTACAAGGGTCAGGCCTATGCTGCAGAACTCTGTATTGTAAGACTGAGAATTCAATGATCATCTTTATGGTTAAGATTCTACCACTAGAATTTATTTTGAGATAATTTGCAGGAAATTCATGCCCTGATTAAACAAAGCAAAAACCAATCTGTTTGTAGGTCTCAGGCCAAAGCTGACTTTCCCATCATGATATCTTCAGAAGAATACATCAGACTCCTGTTATTGATCAACTGAAGGAAGGCCATGTGCATTGTGCATCAATCAGGGCCCTGCACACAAGCTGATCACATGCTGCTCAACCCCCACTTTAATCTTTGAATTTCATTGCCCTTAATCCCTCACAGAGTCCGGAAATTGAACACTAGTTGCCTGACTCCTTGTTCCGCGCACTGCAAATAAACCCCAACTTTCTTCACTGCCCCACTGTTAGTTATTGACTTGCTGCACAGTGGGTGAGTAGACCAAGGTTTGAAGTTCCTACAGAATCTATAGCAAACAGCAGTCTGAAAATATTAAATGGAAACACAAGAAATAAATAATTCTTAAGTTTCAAATAACTTGCATGATAGTGTATTGTTATAATTGCTTTATTTTATTAATAGTTGTTATTGCAAATCTCTTCCTGTGTCTAATTTTTTAAAGTAAGCCTTATTATAGATATATATGTACCGAAAAAAATAGCATAATAGTATGTACAGTTCAGTACTATCCGTGGATTTAGTCATCCACTGAGAATACTGGAATGCATCATCCATAGATAAAGGAGACAACTGTACTCAAAATTTGGTTTTTAATAATTTGGATAAAAGGAATAGGAAATAAAGTGATGTTTTAGTTACATATTCTGAAAAAATGAGCATAATAATGGTACCTACCTTATCATGTTATTATAAGGATTAAGTAAATTAACATCTAGGATATCAACGTCTGACAATCTTAGTAATAGGAGTAGTGGTACATTGCTTCTCACAATATTATGAACCATATAAGCCCATATCCAAAGAGTGGCTTTATGGAATGGGCATTGTGTGGAAGTTGGTTAAACCAATGCTTGGTATCCCACACCAGAGTAGATAGAGGAAAGTAAAAGAATAAATATATGAGTAAAACAAATGCAGCAATAGGAGAAAAAAAAAATCAATGAAATAAAAAGCTAGTTTCTTAAAAAAAAAATAGAACTGACTAGAGTCTTCAAAGAAAAAAGTTGGAAAGAAAAACAAGTTATCAATAACAAAATTAAAGAAGGATACCACAATATGTTTTAAAAGACATTCAAAAGACAACAAAGCGGGAGGAGGCAAGATGGCAGAATAGGAAGGGAGCACACTGATAGTCCGGGGAGAGATAGTTTAATAAAAGTGGAGATACTGCAGGTTCAAGGAAGAGTAGGGGAGGAAACAGCAGAAGAAACTCTTCCGGAACGCGTGATTCACAGCGGACCTGCGTGGAGAGCGTGGGAGCCCACAGTTCAGGACACCAGCGGCAGACTCAACACACCAGCGCTGGAACACGAGGTGAGCCGAACCTCAATAGCCCGAGACACCGGCAGGCAAGTGGAGAGAGGAGACTAGAGGGAACGACCCCCGGGGGGGGGGGGGAGTTCACCAGGCAAACTGGAAGAGAGAGAGAGAGAAAAAAAAAAAAAGGTGACTGGTACAGACACGGGTTTCTCTCTCTCCGCTCACCTCTCAAGGGCGAGCAAGACAAAGAGCAGGCGCCATCTTGGACATACGTCATAAGCAGAGCGACCTCAGGTCTGCACAGCCCCTGAGCCTAGCAGAAAAACCTGACTCTGGGCGGGGCGAATTAACAGGAGATTAGGACCTAGTAAATTTGTGGTGCTACTGAACTGAGACTGTGAAAAAAGAGACGTGGGGGAGAGAACTCACGGAATCCACGTGAGCACTCTCCAGAGACGCTACAATTCCGTAACTTTGGCAACCCAGTGGGAGACTGAAGGAGAATTTGAGCCCACTCTGAGGGCAGAACAGATTCCCTGTGTGGTCCTTGGGAAAGAGCTTCCGATCTCTGGCTCCTGTGGGTATATCATTTGTCTGCTAAATACCTCAAACTTTGTTCAGCTGTGAGGAATTACTTCCCTTTTGAATCAAAAAAAAAAAAAAGAAAGAAAGACAGAGAGAGATTTACCACGCCTAACCTGGGAGTGTCACCTTTGGCACACCAAACAGAGCTCTCAGGCCACACCCATCTCAAGCCCTAAGGCTCCATCAAAAACAGATAGTCCACTTAATCTAGAGTCATAGTATAACAAGAAAAAGCACCACAGTGAAGAAACCAAATATCTCCAATATGACAAATAACAAACGCAAAAACCAAGGTAATAAAAACAAGGAAGTCACCATGAAGCCCTCAAATGAAAAAGACACCCCAATTCAAGATTATGAGGATGATGACATAAAAGAAATGCAAGAAGCAGATCTCAAAAAATTGATAAGAACATTAAGAAGTTCTCAAAAACAAATTCTTGAACTACAGAAATCCTTAATGGACAAGATAGAAAATCTCTCTCGTGAAAATGAAATATTAAGGAGGAATCAAAATGAAACGAAACAACTAGTACAACAGGAAACTGGGATAGTGACTGAAGTGAAGAATTCAATAGATCAAATGAAAAACACAATAGAGAGCCTTACAAACAGAATGGGAGAAGCAGAAGAGAGAATATCGGACTTAGAAGACAGAGAACAGGAAAGGATACAGTCAGACCAAAGAAAAGAAGAGGAAATTAGGAATCTAAAACATATTGTCGGGAATCTTCAGGATACTATTAAAAAACCCAACATTCGGGTTCTAGGAGTTCCTGAAGGCATGGAGAGGGAGAAAGGATTAGAAGGCCTTTTTAGTGAGATATTAGCAGAAAATTTCCCAGGTTTGGAGAAGGACAGAGAAATCCTAGTACAGGAAGCTCACAGAACCCCTAATAAACACGACCAAAAGAGACCCTCACCACGGCACGTTGTAATTAAACTCTCCACAGTGAAACATAAAGAAAAGATCCTAAAATGTGCAAGAGAGAAACGTCAGATTACTCTCAGAGGATCTCCAATCAGACTCACAGCTGACTTCTCATCAGAAACTCTACAAGCTAGGAGGGAATGGCAAGATATAGCCCAGGTACTAAGAGAGAACAACTGCCAGCCCAGAATATTATATCCTGCAAAGCTATCATTTGTGAATGAAGGTGAAATAAAGACTTTTCATAACAAACAGAAATTGAAAGAATTTGTTGCCACTCGTCCAGCCCTGCAAAAGATGCTTAAAGATGTGTTACACACAGAAACAAAGAAACACGGTCATCAATATGAAAGAAGGTAAAGGAAGGAAACCAAGGAAGGAAAGCTCACAGCAAAAGATCACAGGGAATTCAAAGCATATATTAGAACTTATCTTTGGCAAATGGCAGGGCAAAGTTACCACTTATCATTAGTCACATTGAACATGAATGGCCTGAACTGTCCAGTTAAAAGACACCGTTTGGCTGATTGGGTTAAAAAACAAAACCCATCTATTTGCTGCTTACAAGAAACACATCTTTCCAACAAAGATCCATACAGACTGAAAGTGAAAGGCTGGAAAAAGATATACCATGCCAACAGAAATGAAAAAAGAGCAGGCGTAGCCATCTTAATATCAGACACCATAAACTTTACCACAAAAACCATTAAGAGAGACAAAGAGGGACACTACATAATGATTAAGGGATCAATTCAACAGGAAGATATAACAATTATCAATGTATATGCACCTAACTACAGGGCACCGGTTTATCTAAAAGATTTGTTAACGGACTTAAAGGGAGACTTAGACCCCAATACAATAGTACTGGGGGACTTCAATACTCCACTCTCAGAAATAGACAGATCAATAGGACAGAAGATCAACAAGGATACAGTAGATTTAAACGACACTATAGCCCAAATGGATCTAACAGATATATACAGAACTTTCAATCCTACAGCTAAAGATTATACATTCTTCTCAGCAGTACATGGAACCTTCTCTAGGATTGACCACATACTAGGCCATAAAGCAAGTCTCAGCAAATTCAAAAGAATTAGAATCATACCATGCAGCTTCTCAGACCATAAAGGAATGAAGTTGGAAATGAACAACTCAGGAATCCCTAGAGCATACGCAAACACATGGAGATTGAACAACATGCTCCTGAATGAACAATGGGTCATAGAAGAAATCAAAAGAGAAATCAAAAACTTTCTGGAAGTAAATGAGGATAACAGCACAACATACCAAAACTTATGGGACGCAGCAAAAGCAGTGTTAAGAGGAAAGTTTATATCAATAGGTGCCTACATCAAGAAATTGGAAAGGCACCAAATAGATGAGCTTTCTATTCACCTCAAGGATCTAGAAAACCTACAGCAAACCAGACCCAAATCTAGTAGGAGAAGAGAAATAATTAAAATCAGAGAAGAAATCAACAGGATTGAATCAAGAAAAACATTACAAAAAATCAGCCAAACGAGGAGCTGGTTTTTTGAAAAAATAAACAAAATTGACACCCCATTGGCCCAACTAACTAAAAAAAGAAGAGACAAGACCCAAATCAATAAAATCAGAGATGAAAAAGGAAATGTAACAACAGACACCACAGAAATAAAAAGAATCATCAGAAATTACTACAAGGACTTGTATGCCAGCAAACAGGGAAACCTATCAGAAATGGATAGATTCCTGGACACATGCAACCTACCTAAATTGAACCAGGAAGACATCGAAAACCTAAACAGACCCATAACTGAGACAGAAATTGAAACAGTAATAAAGGCCCTCCCAACAAAGAAAAGCCCAGGACCAGATGGATTCACTGCTGAATTCTACCAGACATTTAAAGAAGAACTAACTCCAATTCTTCTCAAACTATTCAGAACAATTGAAGAAGAGGGAATCCTCCCAAATTCTTTCTATGAAGCCAGCATCACCTTAATTCCTAAGCCGGGAAAAGATGCAGCACTGAAAGAGAATTACAGACCAATATCCCTGATGAACATGGATGCAAAAATCCTCAATAAAATTCTCGCCAATAGAATGCAACAACACATCAGAAAGATCATCCACCCAGACCAAGTGGGATTTATCCCTGGTATGCAGGGATGGTTTAATGTGCGCAAGACAATCAATGTGATACACCACATTAACAGACTGCAGAAGAAAAACCATATGATTCTCTCAATAGATGCCGAGAAAGCATTTGATAAAATACAACACCCGTTCATGATGAAAACTCTAAGCAAACTGGGTTTGGAAGGAACATTCCTCAATACAATCAAAGCAATCTATGAAAAACCCACAGCCAACATCCTATTGAATGGGGAAAAGTTGGAAGCATTTCCACTGAGATCTGGGACCAGACAGGGATGTCCACTCTCACCACTGCTATTCAATATAGTTCTGGAGGTTCTAGCCAGAGCTATTAGGCAAGAAAAAGAAATTAAAGGGATACAAATTGGGAAGGAAGAACTCAAACTATCCCTCTTTGCAGATGACATGATTCTTTATTTAGGGGACCCAAAGAACTCTACCAAGAGACTATTGGAACTCATAGAAGAGTTTGGCAAAGTAGCAGGGTATAAAATCAATGCACAAAAATCAACAGCCTTTGTATACACAGACAATGCCATGGCTGAGGAAGAAATTCTAAGATCAATCCCATTCACAATAGCTACAAAAACAATCAAATACCTTGGAATAAACTTAACCAAGGACGTTCAAGATCTCTACGATGAAAATTACAAAACCTTAAAGAAAGAAATAGAAGAGGATACCAAGAAATGGAAAAATCTTCCATGCTCATGGATTGGAAGAATCAATATCATCAAAATGTCCATTCTCCCAAAAGCAATTTATAGATTCAATGCAATACCAATCAAGATACCGAAGACCTTCTTCTCAGATCTGGAAAAATTGGTGCTGAAATTTATATGGAGGCACAAGAGACCTCGAATAGCTAAAGAAATCTTGTACAACAAAAACAAAGCCGGAGGCATCACAATACCAGATTTCAGGACATACTACAGGGCAGTTGTAATCAAAACAGCATGGTACTGGTACAGAAACAGAAGGATAGACCAATGGAACAGAATTGAAATACCAGAAATCAACCCAAACATCTACAGCCAACTTATATTTGATCAAGGATCTAAAACTAATTCCTTGAGCAAGGACAGTCTATTCAATAAATGGTGCTGGGAAAATTGGATTTCCACGTGCAGAATCATGAAGCAAGACCCCTACCTTACACCTTACACAAAAATCCACTCAACATGGATTAAAGACCTAAATCTACGACCTGACACCATCAAGTTACTAGAGAACATTGGAGAAACCCTTCAAGATATTGGCACAGGCAAAGAGTTTCTGGAAAAGACCCGGGAGGCACAGGCAGTCAAAGCCAAAATTAACTATTGGGATTGCATCAAATTGAGAAGTTTCTGTACTGCAAAAGAAACAGTCAGGAGAGTGAAGAGACAACCGTCAGAATGGGAAAAAATATTTGCAAACTATGCAACAGATAAAGGGTTAATAACCAGAATCTACAAAGAGATCAAGAAACTCCACAAAAACAAAACCAACAACCCAATTAAGAGATGGGCCAAGGACCTCAATAGACATTTTTCAAAAGAGGAAATCCAAATGGCCAACAGGCACATGAAAAAATGTTCAAGGTCATTAGCAATCAGAGAAATGCAAATCAAAACCACAATGAGGTTCCACCTCACCCCGGTTAGAATGGCTCACATACAGAAATCTACCAACAACAGATGCTGGCGAGGATGTGGGGAAAAAGGGACACTAACCCACTGTTGGTGGGAATGCAAACTGGTCAAGCCACTATGGAAATCAGTCTGGAGATTCCTCAGAAACCTGAATATAACCCTACCGTTCGACCCAGCCATCCCACTCCTTGGAATTTACCCAAAGGAATTTAAATTGGCAAACAAAAAAGCGGTCTGCAGCCTAATGTTTATTGCAGCACAATTCACAATAGCTAAGACCTGGAACCAACCTAAATGCCCATCAACGGTAGACTGG
Source organism: Oryctolagus cuniculus (assembly GCF_964237555.1). Classification (NCBI taxonomy): domain Eukaryota; kingdom Metazoa; phylum Chordata; class Mammalia; order Lagomorpha; family Leporidae; genus Oryctolagus; species Oryctolagus cuniculus. Next base: position 33,302,144 of record NC_091436.1, read on the forward strand.
ATAAAGAAATTATGGGATATGTACTCTTTAGAATACTATACTGCAGTAAGAAACAACGAAATCCAGTCAATTGCAACAAAATGGAGGAATCTGGAACACATCATGCTGAGTGAAATAAGCCAGTCCCAAAGGGACAAATACCATATGTTCTCCCTGATCGGTGACAACTGACTGAACACCAAAAAGGAAACTTGTTGAAGTGAAAGGGACACTATGGGAAACGGTGACTTGATCAGCATAGCCCTGACTGTTAATGAACAACTTAATACATTATCCCTCTTAGTAGTTTTTTTGTCTGTTCTACTTAATATGACTGATTTAATTCTGTAATTAATACACAGTTATTCTTAAGTGTTGAAATTTAACTGAAATGTGATCCCTGTTAAACATAAGAGTAGGAATAAGAGAGGGAAGAGATGTACAATTTGGGACATGCTCAAGCTGACTTGCCCCAAATGGTAGAGTTAGAAACATACCAGGGGACTCCAATTTAATCCCATCAAGGTGGCATGTACCAATGCCATCTCACTAGTCCAAGTGATCAATTTCAGTTCACAATTGATCATAATGAAAGGACTAAGAGTCAAAGGGAGCACATAAGCAAGTCTAGTACCTGCTAACACTAACCGATAGAATAAATAAAGGGGAGAGTGATCCAACATGGGAAGTGAGATACTCAGCAGACTCATAGAATGGCAGATGCCCTAAATAGCACTCTGGCCTCAGAATCAGCCCTAAAGGCATTCAGATCTGGCTGAAAAGCCCATGAGAGTATTTCAGGCATGGAAAGCCAAGACACTCTGGCAAAAGATCTCTGTGAGTGAGATCTCAGTGGAAAGAACAGGTCTTCAAAGAAGGAGGTACCTTTCTCTGAAGGGAGGAGAGAACCTCCACTTTGACTATGACCTTGTCTAAACAAGATAAGAGTCGGAGAACTCAAGGGGCTTCCATAGCCTTGGAAACTCATGACTGGAGCATAGGGAGATTACTGATGCCATAGACAGGAGTGTCAATTGGTAAAGTCAACAACAGGAGTCACTGTGCACTTACTCCTCATGTAGGATCTCTGTCCTTAATGTGCTGTGCATTGAGATTTAATGCTATAACGAGTACTCAAATAATATATTTCACTTTGTGTTTCTATGGGGGTGCAAACTGTTGAAATCTTTACTTAATGCATACTAAACTGATCCTCTGTAAAAAAAAAAAAAAAAAAAAAAAAAAAAAGAAAAAAAAAAAAAGAAAAGAAAAGAAAAGAAAAGAAACTATCAACTCCCAACTTGACTCTCACTGGGATTAAACATGACAATAGGTCTGATCTGATTTCATCATCATTAAAAAAAATCATCTATTATTTTTCACTTTATGTTTCTGTGTGGGAGCAAACTGTTGAAATCCTTACTTAATGTATACTAAGCTGATCTTCTGTATATTAAGATAATCGAAAATGAATCTTGATGTGAATGGAAGGGGAGAGGGAGTGGGAAAGGGGAGGGTTGTGGGTGGGAGGGACGGTATGGGGGGGAAGCCATAGTAATCCATTATTCGTACTTTGGAAACGTATATTCATTAAATAAAAGTTTAAAAAAAAAAAAAAACCAAAAAAAAAAAAAAAAAAAACAGATAGTCCACTTAATCTAGAGCCATAGTATAACAAGAAAAAGCACCACAGTGAAGAAACCAAATATCTCCAATATGCCAAATGACAAACGCAAAAACCGAGGTAATAAAAACAAGGAAGTCACCATGACGCCCTCAAATGAAAAAGACACCCCAATTCAAGATTATGAAGATGATGACATAGAAGAAATGCAAGAAGCAGATCTCAAAAAATTGATAAGAACATTAAGAAGTTCTCAAAAACAAATTCTTGAACTACAGAAATCCTTAACGGACAAGATAGAAAATCTCTCTCGTGAAAATGAAATATTAAGGAGGAATCAAAATGAAACAAAACAATTAGTACAACAGGAAACTGTGATAGTGACTGAAGTGAAGAATTCAATAGCTCAAATGAAAAACACAATAGAGAGCCTTACAAACAGAATGGGTGAAGCAGAAGAGAGAATATCGGACTTACAAGACAGAGAACAAGAAAGGATACAGTCAGACCAAAGAAAAGAAGAGGAAATTAGAAATCTAAAACATATTATCGGGAATCTTCAGGATACTATTAAAAAACCCAACATTCGGGTTCTAGGAGTTCCTGAAGGCATGGAGAGGGAGAAAGGATTAGAAGGCCTTTTTAGTGAGATATTAGCAGAAAATTTCCCAGGTTTGGAGAAGGACAGAGAAATCCTAGTACAGGAAGCTCACAGAACCCCTAATAAACACCACCAAAGAGATTCTCACCACGACACGTTGTAATTAAACTCTCCACAGTGAAACATAAAGAGAAGATCCTAAAATGTGCAAGAGAGAAACGTCAGATTACTCTCAGAGGATCTCCAATCAGACTCACAGCTGACTTCTCATCAGAAACTCTACAAGCTAGGAGGGAATGGCGAGATATAGCCCAGGTACTAAGAGAGAAAAACTGCCAGCCCAGAATATTATATCCTGCAAAGCTATCATTTGTGAATGAAGGTGAAATAAAGACTGTTATCCCTCTTAGTAGTTTTTTTGTCTGTTCTACTTAATATGACTGGTTTAATTCTGTAATTAATACACAGTTATTCTTCAGTGTTAAAAATTAACTGAAATGTGATCCCTATTAAACATAAGAGTGGGAATAAGAGAGGGAAGAGATGTATAATTTGGGACATGCTCAAGCTGACTTGCCCCAAATGGTAGAGTTAAAAACATACCAGGGGATTCCAATTCAATCCCATCAAGGTGGCATGTACCAATGCCATCTCACTATTCCAAGTGATCAATTTCAGTTCACAATTGATCATAATGAAAGGACTAAGAGTCAAAGGGAGCACATAAACAAGTCTAGTACCTGCTAACACTAACCAATGGAATAAATAAAGGGGAGAGTGATCCAACATGGGAAGTGAGATACTCAGTAGACTCATAGAATGGCAGATGTCCTAAATAGCACTCTGGCCTCAGAATCAGCCCTAAAGGCATTCGGATCTGGCTGAAAAGCCCATGAGAGTATTTCAGGCATGGAAAGCCAAGACACTCTGGCAAAAGATCTCTGCGAGTGAGATCCCAGTGGAAAGAACAGGTCATCAAAGAAGGAGGTACCTTTCTCTGAAGGGAGGAGAGAACCTCCACTTTGACTATGACCTTGTCTAAACAAGATAAGAATCGGAGAACTCAGAGGGCTTCCATAGCCTTGGAAACTCATGACCGGAGCATAGGGAGACTACTGATGCCATAGACAGGAGTGTCAATTGGTAAAGTCAACAACAGGAGTCACTGTGCACTTACTCTTCATGTAGGATCTCTGTCCTTAATGTGCTGTGCATTGAGATTTAATGCTATAACGAGTACTCAAACAATATATTTCACTTTGTGTTTTTATGGGGGTGCAAACTGTTGAAATCTTTACTTAATGTATACTAAACTGATCCTCTGTAAAAAAAAAAAAAAAAAAAAAAAAGAAATTATCAACTCCCAACTTGACTCTCACTGGGATTAAACATGACAATAGGTCTGATCTGATTTCATCATCATTTTAAAAATCATCTATAATTTTTCACTTTATGTTTCTGTGTGAGAGCAAACTGTTGAAATCCTTACTTAATGTATACTAAGCTGATCTTCTATATATTAAGATAATCGAAAATGAATCTTAATGTATGCTAAACTGATCTTCTGTATATAAAGAGAATTGAAAATGAAACTTGATGTGACTGGAAGGGGAGAGGGAGTGGGAAAGGGGAGGGTTGCGGGTGGGAGGGACGTTATGGGGGGGAAGCCATTGTAATCTATAAGCTGTACTTTGGAAATTTATATTTATTAAATAAAAGTTTAAAAGAAAGAAAAAAAAAATTGTCAATATTAGCAAAAGAAGAAATAGACTATCTGAATAGACCTATATCTATTAAATGTATTGAAATTTTAGTTATAGTTTTGCTCACAAATAAAACCTAAGGCACAGGTGATTTCACTTGTCAATTATACCAAGTGTTTAAGAAACATCAATAATATACAAATTTGTTCAGAAATTTGACCATGAGGTATAACTTCCTGAATTAGACAAAGATATTACCAAAGTTGGGGAGGCAAAGGGTAGGAAACCATAGCCCTCAGGAAAGTAGCTACAAATATACATGACAAAATGTTGCCAAGTTGAATATACCTTAAAAGGATAGCATATTATGACTAGACAGAGCCTCTTACAGTATTTCAAGGTTGATTTAACTTTTGAAAAAAATAATACATATAATTTAAACAGAATGAGGTAGAAAAACTATATAATCATCTCAATTGGTACAAAATCCATGCATAACAAAAACTCTCAAGGAACTTAGAATGAACTTTCCTCTACCAGATTATTGGTATTTATGAAAGTCCCACAGCTAACATAATTAATGTACAAAGAGTAAATGCTCTCCTCACTCAGCCACTAATTGGCCTGTGAAATCATATGGTCTGGTCCTACCAAGGCAAACAAAGGTGGGACTCAAAATTCAATAATCTAAATAGCAGGCTAATTTTTAAATTGATAATTTTTTGATGTTACAAATATCCAAATGAACCTTGGCAGAAAAGATTCTCCAACCCTGCAAGGAAGAAAAAGAAAGGAATGTAGACCGGAAAGAAGGAAAACTAAAATGTTCGTGATCACAAATGACATGATTATGAACAAACACAGAAAATTCTGAAAAAGCTATATATAATATATAAAATTTGTATATTATACATAATATATAACAATTATATTCCTACTTACTATAATAAAAAGCAAAAAAATATTTTAAATGCCATTTATAACAGATAAATAGCATGAAATCCTTAGAGTTAAATTTAATAAAACATGTGCCAGATCTGTAGAAGCAAAAATATTAATCATTGCTAATATAAATTAATAAGAATTTAAACGGAGATATATACTATGTTCATAAATGAGAAGACGCAATACAGTTAAGAGGTCAGTTTTTTCCTAATCAATATACAGTATCTAGTTAATATTATTGGTTGAACTCTGTAATTAACACACATTTATTCTTAGGTGTTTAAATTTAACTGAAAAGTGATCCCTGTTAAATATAAGAGTGGGAATAAGAGAGGGAGGAGATGTACAATTTGGGACATGCTCAAGCTGACTTGCCCCAAATGGTGAAATGTGCCAGGGGATTCCAATACAATCTCATCAAGGTTGCATGTACCAATGCCATCTTACTAGTCCAAGTGATCAGTTTCAGTTCACAGTTGATCACACTGATAGGTCTAAGAGTCAAAGGGAGCACATAAACAAGACTAGTGTCTGCTAATACTAACTGATAGAATAAAAAAGGGAGAGAACAATCCAACATGGGAAGCGGGATACACAGCAGACTCATAGAATGGCAGATGTCCTAAATAGCACTCTGGCCTCAGAATCAGCTCTCATGCTTCTAGATGCCTTCTTCACAGATTATGTACACATGATCTGTGGTCATGACTCAAAACGGTCATTTTGAGTTCTGGAGCACTTTGTTTTTTAGTTCTAGAGCAGGACTTGCTTTTTTAGCCCTGACGTAAGATTTCTTGAACTCCAGAGTAGGATTATGAAAAAGAGGCAAAGGAGTCATGAAGGAAATCCTTCTCAAATATGTCTTCCAGTTTAGGTACTAGACAAGGAAGACGGCCACTCTCACAATCGAGTCATTTCTTTTGACTCATACCTCTACTTCTTTTTAAGATTTATTTATTTACTTGAAAGTCAGAGTTACACAGAGAGAAAAGGAGAGGCAGAAAGAGAGAGGGAGGTCTTCCATCTGTTGGTTCACTCTCTAGATGGCCACAATGGCCAGAGCTGTGCCCCTCCAAAGCCAGGAGCCAAAAGCTTCTTCCGGATCTCCCATGTGCGTGCAGGGGCCCAAGGACTTGGGCCTTCTTCTACTGCTTTCCCAGGCCATAGTAGAGAGCTGGATCGGAAGTGGAGCAGCCAGGACTCAAATCGGCGCCCATATAGGATGCTGGCACTGCAGGCGGCAGCTTTACCCACTACGCCACAGTGCCAGCCCCACTCTCTTACTTTAGGTTGATAATGCAAAACCCCCAGGGCTGATTGCTGAACTCCCAGAGGTTCACTTCCCAGACTCCCTCTTTGAGATGAGAACCACGTCTCATCAGGTAGTGGGAGTGCCCGCTCCTTGCTCAAGACAGCCGACACTGATCTAAGCATCAGTGAGCAGAGAGGAGAGAGGCACAGGTGTCAGAGACTCACCTCAAATGAGGAAAGCTCTGAAGACCATCTGAGCTCCAGAGCTCCCCTTGGGATGGCTGAAGACTTGGATGTTACTGCATTGCAACTCAACCTCTCCTGCCCAAACTTGGTTTCCTTGTGCTCTCATGGTGTTGTTGCTGGATCACTGTCCAATACTTCCCTGGTACATAAACTTCTGTCTCAGCAGCCTATTTCCCTAAATGGGTCAGGACAGTTGAGCAAGGGAAATGGGAGGGAAAATACATATGAGTACATGCTAACAATGCTACATATAAAAATTAGCTTTCTTGAGTCACTTTCTCACCTTAATGAAGGAAATAAAGGCTATACAAAAATATTAAATAACCCAAGGAAAGACAGAGTGCAGGAGGAAATGTGCATCTTTTGACTCTATAACTTATCTCCAAATAAAGTATGTAAGGCAGTTAACAGAAAACATATGAACTGGCACTGTGGAGTAGTAGGTTAAGCCTCTGCCTGTAGCACCAGCATCCCATATGGGTGCCAATTCAGGTCCCAGCTGCTCCTCTTCTGATCCAGCTCTGCTATTCAGTGGGAAAGCAGTAGAAGGTGGCCCAAGTGCTTGGGACCCTGCACCTGTGTGGGAGACATGAAAGAAACTCCTGGCTTTAGATCAGCCCAGCTTTGGCTGTTGCAGTCATTTGTGAAGTGATGCAGTGGAATGAAGACTTTTCTCTCTGTCTCTCCCTCTTTCTGTCTGTAACTCTACCTCTCAATTAAACAAATACCTCATATGAATTTTTTATTTTTCAAAACTGTATGCTGCATCATTATATATGAAAGTGGAAAGTATGAAAACAATTTAAATGCTCAAGAATAAGAAATTTATTATTAAATAAGTTACAGAAACCTCATACAATGGATGTTCCATTAATAATCACATTATAAACTATAAAAAGAAAAAGTAAACAAACATATAATCCCAATTCCATTAAAAATTAATTGTTTAAAGATATATATATTAAGAAAACAATGTTTTGCCGTCTGCTGAGAATATAGTTGATTTTTTTAGCATATATTTATTTGAAATGTTGAGTGTTGGGGGAGGCAAAGGCATAGAAAGAGAGAGGTATTTTCCATTCACTGGTTCCCTCCCCTAAATGGTAAAAAGAGGTCTGAGCCAGGCTAAAGCTAAGAGACAGGAACTCTACTATTTTTCCCTATATGGGTGGTAGGAGTCCAAATATTTAGACCATCCTCTATTGCCCTCATGTGCATGTCAGCAGGGAGCTGGATTGGAAGCAGAATAGCCAGTAGTCTGGCACTCTGATATAGGATTCTGGTATTGCAAACAACGACTGAACCTGCTGCAGCATAACGCCAGCACTAGCTTTCTTTATATTGTTCTTATTTTATAAGTTTTTATGGTCCTGATTGATTCACTGCTGAATCCTAACAAACTTTTAAAGAAGAATTAATTCCAATTCTTAAACTATTCAAAACAATTGAAAGGAAGGAAATACTCTTAAACTCTTTCTATGAGGCCAGCATCACTTTATTCCCAAATTAGAAAGAAATACAGTGAAAGAGAACCAAACCAATATCCCTGATGAACATAAATGCAAAAATCCTCAACAAAGTACTAGATAATCAAATCCTGCAACACATCAGAAAGATTATTCAGCCAGAACAAGTGGGATTTATCCCTGGTATATAGGGATGGTTGAACATATGCAAGTCAATAAATATTATACATCACATTAACAAATTGAAGAATAAAAACCCTGTGATTTTCTCAATAGATGCAGAGAAAGCAGTTGATAAAACACAAAGTTCTTTCATGATAAAAACCTTAAATAAACTGGGTATAAAAGGAACATTCCTCAACATGATCAAAGCAATATATGACAAACCTATAGCCAGCATCATATTGAATGGGGAAAAGGATAAAATTCAAATGGCCAACAAATACATGAAAAGATGCTCAGGATTGTCCCATTACAGAAATGCAAATAAAAACCACAATGGGGTTTGACCTAACTACAGTTAGAATGGTTATCACACAAAAATAAAAAATTATAAATGCTGGTGATTATGTGGGGGAAAAGTACTCTAAAACACTGTTGGTGGGAATATAAATTAATGCAACCATTGTGGAAGACAATATGGAGATTCCTCAGAAATCTGAAAATAGATCTACCATATATCCCAGACATCCCTATCTTGGGAAATTACCCAAAGGAAATTAAGTCAGCATAAGAAAGAGTTACCTGTACCCCTATGTTTACTGCAGCTCAATGAATAATAGTGAAGATATGGAATCAATCCAGATATCCATCAACTGCTGACTGGATAAAGAAATTATGGTAGATATACACTGTGGAGTACTACTCAGCTGTAAAAACAAGAAAAGAAATGAAATCCTGTCTTTTGTAACAAGATGGACACAACTGGAAATCATTATACTTAGTGAAATAAGCCAGTCCCCAGAAGTCAAATATCATGTTTTCCCTGATCTGAGGTAACTAATAGAGTACCCAAAATGTAATGTATTGGAGTGGAATAGATTTTTGAGATTCAACTATTGTTTACAACCTTTGTCTCTTCCACTGAAGAATGGTATTGTTTTTTTTTTCTTCATACTATTTGTTGAAATCTTTTACTTAGTGTAGGGTTAGCTATATGATCATTAAGTGAACTGAAAATAGATCTTTTTAAAAATTAAAAATGGAAATGTGGAGAGGAAGGAGGAGGAAGGGTTGGAGTTTGGGCAGGAGGAAAAGTGGGGGGAAAGTGTCACTATGTTCATAAATCTGTATATATGAAATACATGAAACTTGTGTAACTTAAATAAAATTTTAAATATGAAATAAAAATTTTTTAAAATGTGGACTAGTTGTATTTTTTTAGTTTAAGAGGATTGATAAAGTTGATTGAGCTTCCTTTTTTTAAAATATAAAAGAATAAACATTCCAAATAATTCATTATAAGAATGTTTTAGGACTATATAAGGAAAACAAATGGAGGTCAATTTCCTGTGAAATTATCCTTTATATGATTAAGCAAATATAAATAAATATACATTTAAGTTTTATACAAAGGAATTATAAAGTATCAATAAATAAAAAATGGCCGGCGCCGCGGCTCACTAGGCTAATCCTCCGCCTAGCGGCGCCGGCACACCGGGTTCTAGTCCCGGTCGGGGCGCCGGATTCTGTCCCGGTTGCCCCTCTTCCAGGCCAGCCCTCTGCTGTGGCCAGGGAGTGCAGTGGAGGATGGCCCAGGTGCTTGGGCCCTGCACCCCATGGGAGACCAGGAAAAGCACCTGGCTCCTGGCTCCTGCCATCGGATCAGCGCGGTGCGCCGGCCGCAGCGTGCCGGCCGCGGCGGCCATTGGAGGGTGAACCAACGGCAAAGGAAGACCTTTCTCTCTGTCTCTCTCTCTCACTGTCCACTCTGCCTGTCAAAAAAAAAAAAAAAAAAATTAAAAAAATAAATAAATAAATAAAAAATTTTATAAATGGAAGTGTGTTTTTATGTTAAAGAAAAAGTAGTATAGCTCAACAAAATATAAATAAATGATGAAAATCATGTATTGTACAGGATTCATTGCAATCACTTAATAGATTTGACCTACAAGGACAGTAGGTATGAATGCATTACTACAAAATATGCAAAACAAAGCTCCAATAAAATTGTAGGATGTTCTAGGTCTTGAAAGAAGACCTCTCTGAAGGGAGGAGAGAACCTCCACTTTGACTATGACCTTGTCTAAACAAGATAAGAGTCGGAGAACTCAAGGGGCTTCCATAGCCTTGGAAACTCATGACTGGTGCATAGGGAGATTACTGATGCCATAAACAGGAGTGTCAATTTGTAAAGTCAACAACAGGAGTCACTGTGCACTTACTCCTCATGTAGGATCTCTGTCCTTAATGTGCTGTACATTGAGGCTTAATGCTATAACGAGTACTCAAACAGTATATTTCACTTTGTGTTTCTATGGGGGTGCAAACTGTTGAAATCTTTACTTAATGTATGCTAAACTGATCTTCTGTATATAAAGAGAATCGAAAATGAATCCTCATGTGAGTGGAAGGGGAGAGGAAGTGGGAAAGGGGAGGGTTGCGGGTGGGAGGGACGTTATGGGGGGGAAGCCATTGTAATCCATAAGCTGTACTTTGGAAATTTATATTCATTAAATAAAAGCTAAAAAAAATTGTAGGATGTTCTTTAACATAATCAAACTGAGTTGTATTTGAAGTTTAGTAAATGAAGACGGAAAGCAATAGTGAATTTTTAACCCAAATAATACTTTGTATCCTCATGTAGAATTGTTTTTATTGTTGTTACTAAGGAAATAAATTGTAACATTAAAATGGAAAAAAATCACAGTGGAGTACATGAGTGGCAACATGACAGTCAGAATCAAAAGGGAAGAGGGTTTAGAAGGAGCTATAAGAGTTAACAGAACTGATTCTAAATGCCAGCCCTGACTAACCAGTACATAGCCTCAAGGAATTCCTCTCTGTATAAAGGTAGGACTCAGCTGTCAGTTACTGCTCAGGCATGGCAAAGCAGATTGATTTTGCTAGACAATGTCCTAGGAGGCAATGAGACACTTCACTTATAATCACAGATCCTACCTTGGAAAATGCAATTTTACTGTATTTTTCAGACAAGACAATGGATTTGCATTTCTAACACTGTTTAATTGGCTTAGCTAGGAAATTTTGATTTATAGCTGAAAAATAATAAATATGAATAAAGTAGGGAAATGGTTATATGCCATCCAATTTTATGTAAGAATGGTTCTTTATAGCACCACAAAGCATCATCAGTTTACAATCACTTTTACATACATGACAACTCTGAGAAGTTGATCAAACCTGATTAGTTAGAAAAATTGATTTTCATCATTGAAATTATTCTAACAAGTGTATAGCTGTTTCTGAGTTGCTGGCTTACTTCCAAGCTAACAGATCCTTCTATTTGCCTTCTATAAAGCATTGTCCTTTTTTTCTCTAAAGGATTCAAATGTATAAACAAAGACAGAATACCTACCAAGCCAAGACACTAAGATCGGGTGTGGGAAATACAACGTCTAAATGTCATTCACAGATATGTGTCATGCACATGTGATGCACCACATACTTTCTGGATAGTATGGGTGTGGTAGTTAATAAATGAATGATTCTTGCCTTCATGGAGCTCCCATTTTTATAAGATGGACAGGCAATAACAGGATAAGCAAGTGAGATATATATTATATTAGATGTTAACAAGTGATCAAAGGAAAAATAATCAAAACGGAAAAGTGGGGATGTTAGCAAGACTGACTTTTAGATCAGGAGAGAGGGACGTTGCACATACATAAACCCAAGCCTTAGAATTTTTTTCTTAGAAGGTAGTAAAACTAGGAGTTCTACAAAAACAGAGCCCTGTGAGTGTCCAATTCTGGGGAAGGCCACATAAAAAGCTGCTTTAGTCATGCTTCAGTGTGTTTTGCTTTCTGCTCCTGGGAAATTAGCAGAAGGTGAACTACATTAAATATTACTTCACAACAGGTTTAGAGTAAGAAAAATGTCTAGAGCTGAGAGTATGTTCTGTCCTATAAATCATTTGACCCTTTAGTTAGAAATGGGTTACCCAGAAAACATTAAATATATATTCTTCTGTATGGTGATACACATTTACAATGAAATAAAATGTCAAAGCAGTAATTTAAGGACCAAAGAGCCACACCAAGCCTTCGTTTTAAAAAAGTTGTATTTATTATTTATTTTATTTATTTGAAAGGTAGAGTGACATAGAGAAACAGAGATAGAGAGCCTCCAACACTGGCATAATGCCCACAATAGTTGGGGCTGAGCAAAGCCAAATCCAGGAGCCCAGAACTCAATCCAGGAGTCCCCATACAGGTTACAGGGACACAACACTTGGAGCTATCACCCATTGTATCCCAGGATGCACCAGACGGAAGCTGGATCAGAAGTAAAGCAGAGACTTCAACCCAGGCACTCTAATATGAGATGTGGGTGTCCCAAGTAGTATCCTAACCACAACACCAAACACCTGTTCTCACTAAGTCCTTTTATACAATGAAATCTAATCAACATTTTTTTGTTCAAAAAGAAGATTTTTTAAAATTTATTTGAACATTAGAGTGACACAGACAGAAAAGAGTTCCACTACTTGCCAGTTCACTCCCCAAATGGCAACAACTTTCTGTGACAGCTACCAGGAAGACTCTCTTAAAAAATACACACTACATAGTGACTTTAAAATGCATCAAGACCACCTGTGGCGCTGGCAGTCCTATGTGGGCACCAGTTCCAGTCCAGGCTGTTACACTTCTGATCCAGCTCCCTGCTGATGTACCTGGGAAAGCAACAGAAGACGGCACATGTCCCTGGGCCCTTGTACACATGTGGGAGACCTGAAAGCGGTTCCTGGCTCCTGGCTTTGGCCTGGTCCAGACCTAACCATTGCAGCAATTTGTAGAGTGAACCAGAAGAGCTCTCCCTCCCTCACTCCCCCTCTCTCTTTCTCTCTCTCTTTCTGGAACTGTGACTTTTAAATAAAAGAAATCTTTAAAATATGCATCTAGAAGCAGTTGATCAAATTAATCCATCACTAACCAGTCCAGTACCCACCAGGACATGCAGATTTGCAAAGTGAGTATAAATATGAAACTATTCCAGCCTAAGAGCAATATAAAAAATTTCCCCAAATAATATGCTAAAATTCCAAGAAAGAAGAGAATAGAGAGCCTAAGTAACATGTAATTGGGGTTTTTAGTCTATCACTAACATGTTTTAAAAGCAATAACTAAAAGGATGGCTTTAGAAATAATTCCACACTATGATTATCAACAAGTGGATGGGAGGTGGATTTCCATCTACATGAGAGTAACATTTGTGCTATGGTTAAAATGTGTTTTGCATATATCCCCCAGGGGTCCATAGCTTGAAATTTAATCCTCATTATGAGATATTAGGAGGGTGTATACTTAATCCTACTAGATATTTAAAGTGAGGTTCTTGGGAGATGATTTGGATTAGATAGTCCTAATGGTGGGGCCCCCATGACTGAATACCGATGGATTTGGAAGACAGAAGCCAGAAGGCAGATGCACGCTCCCAATCTCTTGCCTTATATTGCCTTGTAACTCCACTGGGACCCTGCTAGCAGGAAGACCATCATCAGATAGTGTCTCTTAACCTTGGACCACAAGAACTAAGAGCCAAAATGAAACTCTTCTGTTTGTTAGTTAGCCTGCCTCCAGTATGTCATTATGGTCACGAAAATGAACTAATCCAATATCTAACCTTTGGTTAATTATTCACCACAAATGTTGGACTTGTAACATTTTCTCTATAGTTAATTGATGCTTTCAAGAAACTAACTCCAGATTCCTTATAATGCAGACACTCTTAAATCCTGCGGACGTGAGATCCTGTCACTTACATTTACAGCATGATATAAGCTTTAGGCCTGCTTATCAGCCCCTTACAACATAGGAGTTTCTCTGGGCCAGTGTTTTGGTGCAGCAGGTTTAAGCTGTTGCCTGTGATGCTGGCATCCAATTAAAACGTCTGTTCTAGTCCTGGCTGCTCCAGATCTGATCCAGCTCTCAGTCTAATACGCCTAGGAAAGCAGTGGAAGATGGCCTGAGCACTCAGGCTCCTGCCTTGGTCTGACCCAGCGATGGTCCCTGCAGCCATTTGGAGAGTGAACCAGCAACTGAAAGATTCTCTCTCTCTCTCTCTTTCTCACTGTCTTTCCCATTCTCTGTAATTCTGCCTTTCAAATTAATAAAACATCTTAAAAAAATAGAAAATTCTCCAATAGGAAAAAATATTCTGTACTCCATGTCTCATTGCCTCTTTGCAGATTAAAAATAATCTGAAACTTTATTCCCTCATAGATCAGAATAAAAGCATGAATTATATTTACATGGCAAATAGCTGTACTGTACTTATTTATATAAATAAATAAGTACTTATATTATATAAATAATAAAGTCTTTAAATGTATTTTATCTTTACATTAAGGCCAAATATGAACTATTGTTTAGGTAATTAATATTAATAAGTAACTTAATAAATTATTTAGATTTTATATGATACCCTGATCATAGTTAATGCATTTGCATTATTGTGCCTTTGTTCATGTCATTCTCATGCACTAGTGTGACAGATATTTTGATAAAAAGTAGAGTAAAACGTAATTACAGCAACCCTTTGCTTCATTCATTCAAATATTTTGTAATTGTGTTCTATAGCAAACTGACATTTGGTAAATGTACATAACAAGGCCTTCATTAAGTAGTGATAACTACTAATTTTTAAAAAGAATTTAAGTACCAGAACTTTTTAACGCTTTGGAATAGTAGCTCATTTAATCTTTACAATGTTTCTGTTTCCATTTCATGGGTGAGGAACCTGAGACACAAAAAACTTATTGTGGGGTGCTGGTGCTGTGGCATAGTGGGTAAGCCACTGCAGGGCCAGCATCCTATATGGGTACCTGTTCGAGTTCTGGCTGCTCCACTTCTGACCCAGCTCTCCTATGGCCTGAGAAAGCAGTGGAATATGGCCCAAGTACTTGGGCCTCTGTACATATGTGGGATATCCAGAAGAAGATCCAGGCTCCTGGCTTTGGAATGGCCAAGCCCCGGTCATTGCAGCCATTTGGAGAGTGAAGCAGTAGATGGAAGATTGATATCTCTCTCTCTCTCTGTCTGCCTTTGCCTCTCTGTAACTGTGCCTTTTAAATAAATGAATAAATCTTTAAAAAAAAAAAGACTTATCATGCTCAAAGACATATAAGAAGTAAGTGATGGGGTGAGCATTTGGTAAAGCAGGTGAAATTGATGTCATATCTCATATCCGAGTGTATGGGTTCAAGTCTTGCCTCTGTTCCTGATTCCAGCATCCTGCTAATTTGTACCCTATGAGTCAGCAGTGATGGCTTACATATTTTGATCCCTGCCATCCAAGTGGGAGACCTGAATTCAGTTCCCTGTACCTAATTTCAGTATTGAAGTTATTTGGGAAATGAACCAACAGATAGAAGAAACTCTCTCTCTTTTTTAACTTTTTAAATTTTCTTATTTTTTTAACTTTTATTTAATAAATATAAATTTCCAAAGTACAACTTTCGGACTACAGTGGATTCCCCCCCCCATAACCTCCCTCCCACCCACAACCATCCCATCTCCCACTCCCTCTCCCATCCCATTCTTCATCAAGATTCATTTTCAATTATCTTTATATATAGAAGATCCACTTAGTATTTACTAAGTAAAGATTTCATAAGACCGCACCTACACAGACACACAAAGTATAGAGTGCTGTTTGAGTAGTAGCTTTACCATTAATTCACATTGTATAACACATTAAGGACAGAGATACTACATAGGGAGTAGGTGCACAGTGACTCCTATTGTTGATTTAACAATTGACACTCCTATTTATGGCGTCAGTAACCACCTGAGGCTCTTGTCATGAGGTGACAAGGCTATGGAAGCCTCTTGAGTTCACAAACTCTGATCTTATTTAGACAAGGCTACAGTCAAAGTGGAAAGGAGATACTCTCTCATTCTCTCTCAGTCTCTCTCTCTCTCTAGCTTTCTTTCTCACATTTTCCAATAGATAAAATAAATTTAAAAATTTTAATAGAAATAAGTGCTAAAGCTTAGAATAATATTCAAGTTGTCTGACTCCAGGGAATGTGCACTCAATCACTTAAAATCTTTCATGTGTTGGAATGTCTGCATCTCTTTCCACACCTTCAGGATTAAGATGGCAAAGTATCTATGCTGACACCAAAGACTGCATGGATCATTTGTGCGGTTCTTGTGGAAGAGCAGAGAAATATTATACCCACTGGGGAAGTACCCAGAAACTGCTCTTCATTGAGGCGAGGAGGTAAGCTGAGTCTGTCCCAACATAGCAGAACAAACCTCCCCTCTGATAAAAAAAGAGAAAGAGGATGTTTACCACACCCAATCTGGGTGCGTCACCTTATGCACATGCTTCACACTGGAGAACTGAACGGAGCTCCCTGGCCACATGCACCACATGCCTTCTGGTATTCACTGAAAGCAGACACTCCACAAATCTACAGAGAGATAGTACAAAGATAAAAGCCACCACAACGAAAAACAAACAAACAAACAAACAAAAAGAAGAAAGCAATGAGTATATCCACAAACGCTGAATAAAAAATACACCAATTCAAGAAATAATAAGGAAAAAAACATGACACCCCCAAAAAAACAAAACAGTTCAATACTAGATTGTGAAGATGAGAAGACTGAAGAAATAGCAGAAATAAATTTAAAAAAAAACCATAGGATTACATAGAAGTAATCAAAAGCAAATGCATGAACTAATGAAATCCATACATGACAAGAAAGAAAATTTTTCCTATGAAATTGAGATCTTAAAGAGAAAGCAAAATGAAATCAGGGAGATGAAGAATTCAATAGAACAAATAAAAATGTAGTGGAAAGCCTTAGCAACAGAATCAGTGAAGTAGAAGAAAGACTATCCGACTTAGAAGAAAGATTGTAGAAAATTTCACAGTCAAACCAAAAACAAGAAGAGGAAATTAGAAAACTAAAAACACTGTTGGGAATCTACAGGATACTATCAGACAATCCAACATACAGGTTCTAGGAGTTCCTGAAGGCATGGAAGAAAGAAAGGATTAGAAGGCCTTTTTAGTGAAACGATAAGAGAAAATTTCCCTAATTTGGAGAAAGAAAGGGACATCCAAGTACAGGAAGCACATAGAATGCTAATATACATGACCAGAAAAGATCTTCACCATGACACATTGTAATCAACCTCTCTACAGTAAAACATAAAGAAAAGATTCTAGAATGTGCACAAGAGAAATGCCAGATTACTTTCAGAGGATCTCCAATTAGACTCACAGCAGACCTCACATCAGAAACCCTACAAGCTAGGAGAGAATGGCCAGATATAAGTCTTAAGAAAAAAAAAAAAAAAAACTGTCAACTAGAATACTATACCCTGCAAAGCTCTCATTTATGAATGGAGGTGAAATAAAGACCTTCCATAACAAACAGAAACTGAAAGACTTTGTCACCCCCCATCCGCCTACAAAAGATGCATAAGGATGTGCTGCACACAGAAACATGGCCATCACTAAAAAAGAAAGTAAAGGAAGAAAATCTCCCAGTAAAAGTACAAAGGAAATCCAAAGTAAAAAAAATGTATTAAATATGGAAAAATGATAGGGTAAAGTTGTTACTTATCAATAGTCACCTTATATGTAAATTGCCTTAACTCTCCAGTTAAAAGACACAGACTGTCTGAATGGATTAAAATACAAAACCCGGGGCTGGCGCCGTGGCTCACTTGGTTAATCCTCCGCCTGTGGCACTGGCATCCCATATGGGCACCAGGTTCTAGTCCCGGCTGCCCCTCTTCCGGTCCACCTCTCTGCTGTGGCCCGGGAGGGCAGTGGAGGATGGCCCAGGTGCTTGGGCCCTACACCCGCATGGGAGACCAGGAAGGAGCACCTAGCTCCTGGCTTCGGATCGGTGCAGTGTGCCAGCCATGGCGGCCATTTGTGGGGTGAACCAATGGAAGGAAGACCTTTCTCTCTGTCTCTCTCTTACTATCTAACTTTGCCTGTCAAATAGGAAAAAAAAAAAAAAAACATTGGGGTGATGCTGTGGCACAGTGGGTTAAAGCCCTGGCCTGAAGTGCCAGCACCCCATATGAGCACTAGTTCTAGTCCTAGCTGCTCATCTTCTGATCCAGCTCTCTGCTATAGCCTGGGATAGCAGTAGAAGATGGCCCAAGTTTGGGCCCCTGCACCCATGTGGGAGACCTGGAAGAAGCTCCTGGCTCCTGGCTTCAGATTAGTGCAGCTCCGGCCGTTGCGGCCATCTGGGGAGTGAACCAGCAGATGGAAGACTTCTCTCTCTGTAACTCTGTCTTTCAAATAAATAAAATTAATCTTAAAAAAGAAATCTATTTGCTGTCTACAAGAAACACATCTCACCAACAAAGATGCATGAAGACTGAAAGTAAAAAGATGGAAAAAGATATCCCATACTAACAGAAATCGAAAAAGAGCTGGTGTGGCCATTAAATATCAGACAAAATAGACCTTAATACAAAAACTGTTAAAAGAGACAAAAAAGAACACTATGTAATGATCAAAGGATCAATTCAACAGGAAGATGTAACTATTACAAACGTATATGCAGCTAATTACAGGGTACCTGGCTATTTATAAGAAATGTTAAGGGATTTAAAAAGGAGACTTAGACTCTAAAACAATAGTAATGGGGGACTTCAAACCCTACCTTCAGCAGTGGACATATCAATCAGACAGAAAACCAGCAAGGAAACATCAGAGTTACTCAACACTGTAGACCAAATGGACCTAAAAAGCTATCTACAGAAATTTCCATCCTGGGGCCGACACTGTGGCAGTGGGTTAAAGCCCTGGTCTGAAGTGCCAGCATCCCATATGGGCGCTGGTTCCAGTCCCAGCTGCTCCTATTCCGATGCAGCTCTCTACTATGGCCTGGGATAGCAGTGGAAGATGGCCCAGGTGCTTGGGCCCCTGCACTCATGTGGGAGAAATAGAAGAAGCTCCTGGCTCCTGGTTCCTGGCTTCAGATCAGCACAGCTCCGGCCAATGTGACCATCTGGGGAGTGAACCAGTGGATGGAAGACCTTTCTCTCTACCTCTCTCTGTAACTCTGTCTTTCAAATAAATAAATCTTAAAAAAAAAAAAAAAGAAATCTTCATCCTTTAGGCACAGAATACACATTCTTCTCACCAGTGTAGGGGACTTTCTCTAGGACCAACCACAAACTAGGCCATAAAGCAAGTCTCAGCAAATTCAAAAAAATCAAAATCATATGATGCATCTTCTCGGAACACAACGGAATGAAGCTGGAAATCAGCAATTCAGGAATCTCTAGGACATATGCAAGCATATAGAGACTGAACAACATGCTCCTGAATGAACAGTGGGTCATAGAAGAAATCAAAAGAGAAAACAAAAAATGTCTAGAAACAAATGAAAACAACAATACAACATATCAAAACTCATGGGATAGAGCAAAAGCAGTGTTAAGAGGGAAGTTTATAGCAATAGATGCCTATACCAAGAAAATGGAAAGGCACAAAATAAATGATGAATGCATCTCAAGGATCTAGAGAAACAACAGCAAACTAAACCCAAAACTAGTAAGGGAAAAGAAATAATCAAAATAAGAAAGAAAGAAATAAACAAAATTAAAACAAAACAAAAAAATACAAAAGATCAGCAAAACAAAGAGCTGTTTTTTAAAAAAATAAATAAACAAAATTGATACACAATTGGCCCAACTAACCAAAAGAAGGGGAAAGAAGACTTAAATTAATAAGAATTGAGGGCCGGAGCCATGGCTCAATAGGCTAATCATCACCTGCGGTGCCGGCACACCAGGTTCTAGTCCTGGTCAGGGCACCGGATTCTGTCCCAGTTGCTCCTCTTCCAGGCCAGCTCTCTGCTATGGCCCGGGAGTGCAGTGGAGGATGGCCCAAGTACTTGGGCCCTGCACCCCATGGGAGACCAGGAAAAGCACCTGGCTCCTGCCTTCGGATCAGCATGGTGCGCCGGCCACGGCGGCCATTGGGGGGTGAACCAACGGCAAAGGAAGACCTTTCTCTCTGTCTCTCTCTCTCACTGTCCACTCTGCCTGTCAAAAAAAATAAGATTTGAGATAATAAAAGAATTGCAACAACAGACACCACAGAAATAAAAAAGAATCATCAGAAATTACTACAGAGAGCTAGCTATATGCCAACAACCAGCAAACCTACACAATATGGCTAGATTCCTGGACACATACAACCTACCTAAATTGAACCATGAAAACATAGAAAACCTAAACAGACCCATACTGAGACAGAAATTGAATCAGTAATAAAGTTCCTCCCAAAAAACAAAAGTCCAGGACTGGATGGATTCACTGCTGAATTCTACCAGACATCTAAAGAAAAACTAACTCCAATTCTTCTTGAGCTATTCAAACAATTGAAGGGGAGGAAATGCTGTCAAATTCTTTTTATGAAGCAAGCATCATCTTAATTCCTAAACCTGAAAAAGATGCAACAGAGAAAGAGAAGTGCAGACCAATTTCCCTGATGAACAAAGACATAAAAATTCTCAACAAAATTCAATTAAATCCAATGACACATCAGAAAGATCATTCACCCAGACCAAGTAGGATTTATTGCTGATATGCAAGGATGGTTCAGCATTCACAAATCAATCAATGTGATACATAACATTAACAAACTGAAGAGCAAAAATAATATGATTATCTCAACAGATGCAGAGAAAGCATTTGATAAAATACAACACCCTTTCATGATGAAAACTCTAAGCAAATTGGGTATAGAAGGAACATTCCTCAACACAATCAAGGCAATCTATGATAATCCCACAGCCAGCATCCTACTGAATGGGGAAAAGTTGGGAGCATTTCCACTAAGATCTGGAATCACACAAGGATTCCCACTCTCACCATTGCTATTCAATATAGTCATGGAAGATTTAGCCAGAACCATTAAGCAAGAAAAAGAAATCAAAGGGGTACAGATTGGAATGAAGGAAGTCAAACTACCTCTATTTGCAGATGACATGATTCTATACATAGGAGATCTAAAAGACTATTGGAACTCATAGAAGAGTTTGGTAAAGTAGCCGGATCTAAAATCAATACACAAAATGAACAGCCTTTGTTCACACAAACAATGCCACAGCTAAGAAAGAACTAAGATCACTATCATTCACAATAGCTACAAAATAATCAAATACCCTGGAGTACCAAGGATGCCAAAGATCTGTAAAATGATAATTACAAAGCATTAAAGAAATAAATAGCATAAGATACAACAAAAAATGGAAAAAACATTCCATGTTAATGGATTGAAAGAATCAATATCATCTAAATGTCCATATTACTGAAAGCAATTTACAGATTCATTGTGATACCAATCAAAATACCAAAGACATTCTTCTCAGATTTAGAAAAAGACCTAAATCTACAACCTGATGCAATCAAATTATTAGAGAACATTGGGGTAACCCTGCATGACACTGGCCCAGCCAAAGAGTTGAAAACTGGGTTTCCACTTGCAGAAGTATGAAGCAAGACCCCTATCTTACACCTTACGCACAAATGCACTCAACATAGATTAAACATGTAAATCCATGACCCAAAACCATCAAATTAATAGAGAACATTGGGGAAACCCTGCAAGACATTGGCACAGGCAAAGAATTCCTGGAAAAGTCTCCAGAGGCACAGGCAGTGAGAGTCAAAATTAACAATTGGGATTACATCAAACTGAGAAGTTTCTGTACTGCAAAAGAAACATTCAGGAAAGTAAAGAGGCAACCAAAAGAATGGGAGAAATTATTTGCAAACTATTCAACTGATAAAGGATTAATAACCAGAATTTACAAAGAGATTAAGAGACTCCACAACAACAAAACAACAACCCAGGTAAGAAATGGGCAAAGGACATAAACAGACATTTTTCAAAAGAAGATATCCAAATGGCCAACAGATACTTAAGAAAATGCTCAGGATCATAGCCAACAGGGGAATGCAAATCAAAACCACAATGAGGTTTCACCCCATCCCTATTAGAATGGCTGTGATACAGATTTCAACAAACAACAAATGCTGGCAATGATGTGGGGGGAAGGTACCCCAATCCACTGTTGGTAGGAATGTAAACTGGTAAAACCACTATGGGATACAGTATGGAGAAACCTCAGAAATCTAAATATAGACATACCATATGACCCAGCTATCTCACTCCTAGGAATTTACTAATAGAAATGAAATCAGCATTTGAAAGAGTTATCTGTACCCCCATGTTTATTGAAGCTCAATTCACAATAGCTAACACATGGACTCAACCCAAATGCCCATCAACTTAATACTGTATAAAGAAAGTATGGGATATGTACACCATGGAATACTACACAGTAGTAAAAAAATATGAAATCCATCATTTACAAAAAAATGGAATAATCTGGAAAATATCATACTTAGTGAAATAAGTCAGTCCCAAAGTGCCAAGCACCATATATTCTCCTTGACCTATGATAACTAATAGAGCACCTAAAAGCAATGTGTAGAAGTGAAATTGATGCTTTGAGAAGCAATGACTTGAACAGCCCTTGTTTTGACTGCTGAGGAACAGTTTTTTTCATACTATTTGTTGAACTCTACTTAACATAAAGTTAAACATATGTGTATAAAGTCAATTGAAAATAGATCTCATTTAAAAATAAAGAGTGGGAATAAGAGAGGGAAGAGAAAGAGTAATAGGAGTATGGGTGGGAAGCAGGGCATGGTAGGAAGAATCACCATGTTCCTAAAGTTGTGATTATGGGGTATGAAATTTGTAACTGTAAATCTGTATAGTCCCGCATACATTCCTATGGACTTACTTCTAAGGGTACAGTTTAAAAATATGTCATGGGACCCCAAATATCCTTAAGCTGGATGGTAAAAATACCATCTAAGTGTTACAGTGATCATATGTATAGAATTAAGTGTCTGGTCAAAATAACAGAAAGAATTAAAAAGGAGTTAATGCTCCAACACAGGAAGCAGTGCACAGAGCGGACTCAAAATGACAATTGCTTTAAGCAGCACTCTGACCTCAAATTCAATCCTTAAGGCATTCTGGTCTGGTTAAAAATCCCATGAGAGAGAGCATTTCAGGCATGAAAATCAAAGACACTGTGGCCAAAAAAATGTCCTACATGAAGGACCTTGGTTGGTAAGACCCCAGTGGAAAGAAGTGGTCATTAAAGAAGAAGGTATTTTTTTCTCTGAAGGGAGGAGAGAACTTCCACTTTGCTGGCATCCTTTGTCCTAGCTTTACCCTCAAACCCAATAGTTGTAATTAAAGTGAGTAAATTGTTTTAAGATTATTTATTTTCTTAAAAGTCAGAGTTACACAGAGAGAAGGAGAGACAGAGAGAGAGAGAGAGAGAGAGAGAGAGATCGATCTTCCATCCACTGGTTCACTCCCCAATTGGCTGCAACGGCCGGCACTGCGCTGATCTGAAGCCAGGAGCCAGGAGTTTCTTCCAGGCCTTCCATGTGGGTGCAGGGACCCAAGGACTTGACACATCTTCTACTGCTTTCTCAGGCCATAGCAGAGAGCTGTATCAGAAGTGGAGCTCAAACTGGCACCCATATGGGATGCCGGCACAGGAGGTGGTGGCTTTACCTGCTACGCCAGAGTGCTGGCCCCAATGAGTAAATGTTTTTTAATGAACCTATGGAGTCTATGGAAATTCAGTGCATTTGAAAGGAATAGCATAAACAGAAATGCCATAAATGTTTGTTGTGAAAATAAGAAATCTTTAAGTTTACAGTGCCACAGTATATAAATTATAGGGCTTTAATATAACTTTTACGGTTACAAATACATTATTTATTATAAGCTGCTATAGAAGAAAAACACCTAGAGCAATTTGCACACACACACACACACACACACACACCCTACACCATCCTTGTAAAACTGTTAAATAAGGTTTTTACACTATGCTAAACACTTGTTGGTAGGAATTTATCATTGTTGGACAAATTCATACACAGAATTGTAGTTTTGAGATCCATCGTTTCTAATAAAAGCAGTTTCAATGGAATTGTTTTAAAATACTAAGAAGTATATGCTTCCTCGCTTTGGAGAATGCAAAACCATAGAGAATCATGACAGTGAGACAGCGATCCGGACAGGAGGACAGTGCTTTAGAGAAAGAACTGGAGAAGAAGCAGCAGGAGCAAGAATGGAGAGAGTTTTCAAAATCCTCTGTCAACATCCTCATCTGGCAAATGATGGTGGCACTGAAACCTGCTCAGTCTAAGTTCCATGATCACTGTAATGACCAAAGCACTTTGTGCAATCTTAGACCTATCACAGGTTAATAATCACTAAGCTGGTATAGGAGTCTACTCTGAATCTCACTTTCTTCATCAATATACTGCAGCCATGGAACAAACTTAATGGTTTTCAAACTTATCTTTGCAATATAATTCATTTTTAAGGCAAATCTTCCACATATCTTTGAAATACCAAAAACAAGCAAACAAAAAGCTATGATATCAAAGCAATGATGGTGGTAGAAGGAATGGAAATGAGAAATTTCCATTTCCTGCCTTCCTCCCTTTCCAACCAACCCCATCCCCACCCCACAGGCCTCATGATAACGCTATAGAACCCAAGGCCATGCGGAACACACATTGCAAAAAACTGGTTTAAAATCTGCAAAATTTGTCATTTACATGATGGGTGTTCCAATAAAAACTGAAGAGACCTTTATTGTTTGCATACCTACACCCCTTCAATATTCCCTCATTACTTTAAAAAATAAAATTTCCTGCTGCTGTTTTACCTTTAAAATATACATATGATATCTAATTAAGCTCTAAATTAATTTTCTTAATTTGTATTCAAAAGCAGAAAAGTATTTGTAGATCCTCAAAGTATCTAATAAAGCCAAATGGTTCACAGAGAATTTAATTTTTAACTAGTACATATTAGTTTTTTAAATGACTTAATTAAAAAGGAACTGTTCTACATACTTTTGTTTGATTGATGACTCTCATGCTAAGAGGTGGGTCCTTCATCAAAATCATGTAACAAATGAGAAATATAATGAGAAACAGGAATATATTCTGAATTCTCACAATGTACCATTCATCAGATCAGACTCACTTTTTTATTGAGCGTGAAAGAAAGCATGACAAATGTGGAATCCCTTCCAAACCAGCCTTCTGCACCTTCAAAATGACTTTGCCATAAGCCCTGAAATATTTCCTCTTTTTAAAGAACAGAGCAAGCACTATTTTTCTGGAAACTATGGCTGGGTGTTTATGTCTATGAATAGTATAAAAGTGTCCATGCTTTCTTTAATCAGACTATTTTCTACACATTTGAGTTTCCCTATTAATTGTATTAAAAGTCATATCCTTTCACTCAAAAGGGAATGTACCATCATTTGTGATGTGATGAGTTAAGAGCTGTAACCATTTTCCATGGACTGTTTTGACTTCAGAACACCCACTGTCATTACTCATATATTTTCTACCAAGCTAATGACAATAATATATTCAGTATAAGTTTTACAAGTAAAAATAGATTTTCAGTCTTTCATTGTTTTGAAAATTTTTGTTAAATGCTTGAAGCTACAATTTAAATATGTTAAGCATAGTAAGAAAATAAAATCATCTATAACACACTAATGAGAAATACCTCAATAACTACTTTTTCATATAATTAATGAATATCCACTCACACAGATTATTAGAACATGGCCTGCTTTTCACTAAATCCATATGATATGTATTTCTTTCATGACAATAAATATAAAAATCCTTATCTTAGTGGTTCCCTAGCAACTCATTGTGTGGCTATATAATTTATTTTAATCAACTTTATATTAATGGAACTTAGAGCATTTCCAAGAATTTTATATTATAAGCAATTCAGTAATTAATATGTTTGGACTCAGAACTTACACTGAAAATATTTATCACATTCAAACATCATCAATCAATGTTGATATCAACTACAGAAACAAAAGTACAGAGTTAAATGTATAATATGTATATTGGCCAACTTTATACTTATACAACCTTTGCACAGTTGACTGTGTTCCTACAGTAAATGATTAAAAATGAATTGTTGAATCAAAAATACACAACTTTTGGAGAACTTTGAAATACACTCTGAAACTGTCCTCCTAAATGGTTTATTATCCATTTATACTCCTACCAGCAAATAAGTAATGTAAAAAAAAATTTCTATTAACCGATATGCAAAAGATGGAACTGGAAGATCATATTAATTGTCCCAAATCTTTGCCCCTGTCTATATCCATGCCCTTTACCATGTGATTTTTCTGTCCCTCCAATTAAAATACTAAATATATGCCCATGTCATTTGGTCATGTCATTTGCTTCAGCAGTGTGATGTTAGCAGCTATGACACAAGAAAAGGTTTAGTAAACTCCTACCCACTGCACTTACACTCTCGCACTTTTGCCATTTCTAGAGAAGGACATGCTTGGGCTAGCCTACTGGTACCAGGAAGAAAATGAGAAATATATAGAATCCTAGCACAGTATGAAAGAAACAAGGCCTTAGCTAAACTGGCCCAGCCCACATACAAAAACAAATGTAAGCCCAGCTAAGGTCTCCTGAGAACAGGCAAACCACTGACAATCAGAAGTCATATAAATTACCACAATAAGTAATTGTGATTTCAAACACTGAGTTTTACAAAGGCTGTTACACAAAAATAGCTAACTGGCAAAGAAGCTCCATTAATTTCAGTTTATTTGCTTATTTTTTATGTTTGTTGTGCCTTTATGTTTTTTTTATGGTTTCTCTGTTCATATTACTCATCATTTTTGTTAGGACAGTGAACTTTTTCTCACTGATTTATAATAGCTCCTATTATTAGCTCTTTTATGTATCTCATCTATTATTATATATCCTGCAACATTTTCTTGGCTATTATCCATCTTTTTTTAAAAAAATTATTTTACGGGGCCAACACTGTGATGCAGTAGGTTAATCCTCCGCCTGTGGTGCCAGCATCCCATATGGGCGCCAATTCTAGTTCCGGCTGCTCCTCTTCCCATCAGCTCTCTGCTATGGCCTGAGAAAGCAGTAGAGAATGGCCCAGGTGCTTGTGCCCCTGAATCCATATGGGAGACGGGGAGGAGGCACTTGGCTCCTGCCTCCGGATTGGCGCAGCTCCAGCCACTGCAGCCATTTGTGGAGTGAACCAACAGAAGGAAGACCTTTCTCTGTTTCTTCCTCTCACTGTAACTCTACCTCTCAAATAAAAATTAAAAAACCCAAAAACTCGGCCGGTGCTGCGGCTCACTAGGCTAATCCTCCACCTTGCAGCACCAGCACACCGGGTTCTAGTCCCAGTCGGGGTGCCAGATTCTGTCCCGGTTGCCCCTCTTCCAGGACAGCTCTCTGCTGTGGCCAGGGAGTGCAGTGGAGGATGGCCCAAGTGCTTGGGCCCTGCACCCCATGGGAGACCAGGATAAGTACCTGGCTCCTGCCATCGGATCAGCGTGGTGCGCCGGCCACAGTGTGACGGCCGCAGCGGCTATTGGAGGGTGAACCAACGGCAAAAAGGAAGACCTTTCTCTCTGTCTCTCTCTCTCACTGTCCACTTTGCCTGTCAAAAAAAAAAAAAAAAAAAAAAAAAAAAAAAAAAAAAACTCTGTATAAAAAATTATTTTACATATCTGAAAAGCACAGTTACAGAGAGAGGGAGAGACACAAAGAGAGATAGAGAGATCTTCCATGCACTGGTTCACTCCACAAATGGGTCCAACGGCCTGGACTGGGCCAGAACGAAGCCAGGAGCCAGGAGCTTCATACACATCTTCTACTTGGATGCTAAGGCCCAAATCCTTGGGCCATCTTCTGCTACTTCCCCAGGCTTATTAGTAGGAAGCTGGAACTGAAGTGGAGCAGCTGAGTCTCAAACTCATCCATATAGGATGCCAGCTTCTTAGGCAACAACTTTACTGGCAACACTGCAATGCCAGTACCTACTATTTATTTTTTATCCTTTTATGATTTTAGCATGCAAAGATTACAATTTTATATATTTAAATATAACAATATTTTTCTTTATTAACTTTGCCCTTGGTAAACTACTTTGAGAAATCTTCTTCCTACCTCTTGCACTTTTGCCATTCAATTTGAAAAACATCTGCATTTTCTTCTGGTACTTAATATCATTATTCAGTTTATACTTCAATATTTATTATATCTGAACTTTATACTGGTGTAAAGGTATGAGGTAGAGAATGTAACATTATCTTTTAAGGAAGCAGCTATTCCAATGCAACTGACTGAAGAATTCACCTTTATTCCACCAATTTTTAATAACATGTACACCATACACTAAATTCTTCAAACATGCTTACATTTATTATTAAATGTTGTATCTCACTGATTTACTATTCTTTTTCTCTGCCAATACCTCAGTGATTTATTTTTTATCAGAGAAGTTTTATGCAATTTTAAATCTTGGTGAGGAAGCCTACATCATTACTCTTTTTTACTTCAAAAAAATTGTGTAGGGTCCGGCGCCGTGGCTCAATAGGCTAATCCTCCACCTTGCGGCGCCGGCACACCGGGTTCTAGTCCCGGTTGGGGCGCCGGATTCTGTCCCGGTTGCCCCTCTTCCAGGCCAGCTCTCTGCTATGGCCAGGGAGTGCAGTGGAGGATGGCCCAGGTGCTTGGGCCCTGCACCCCATGGGAGACCAGGAAAAGCACCTGGATCCTGGCTCCTGCCATCGGATCAGCGCGGTGCGCCGGCTGCAGCGGCGGCCATTGGAGGGTGATCCAACGGCAAAGGAAGACCTTTCTCTCTCTGTCTCTCTCTCTCACTGTCCACTCTGCCTGTCAAAAAAAAAAAATTGTGTAGGGCATTTTAGAAATTTATTCTTCCATGTTAATTTTAGAAGTGATTGTTGGCCAGCGCCGTGGCTCAATAGGCTAATCCTCCACCTTGCGGCGCCGACACACCAGGTTCTAGTCCCGGTCGGAGCGCCAGATTCTGTCCCAGTTGCCCCTCTTCCAGGACAGCTCTCTGCTATGGCCCGGGAGTGCAGTGGAGGATGGCCCAAGTGCTTGGGCCCTGCACCCCATGGGATAAGTACCTGGCTCCTGGCTTCTGATCAGCGCGGTGCGCCTGCCGTAGGACGCCGGCCGCGGCCATTGGGGGGTGAACCAACGGCAAAAAGGAAGACCTTTCTCTCTGTCTCTCTCTCTCACTGTCCACTCTGCCTGTCAAAAATAAAAATAAATAAAGAAAGAAAGAAATGATTGTTGAAGTTTTGGAAAAAAAATATTCAGTTTAATTGATTTAGAAAAGTAGATGCTTGGTATTATTTAGTCTTCTTATCTAGAAACATGACATGTCTTCTAAATTATTCAATTATTATAACCTCATTTTTGACATTTTGGACTTTTTAATCATATAGGTCCTACATATCTCTATTTAAATTTGTTCTTACACATTTTATAATCTTTGTTGCTACTATAAGAGAACTTTTTCATTAGAATTTTTTCCTTCCTTTCTTCCCTCCTGCCTTCCTTCCTTCCTTCTTCCCTTCCTACCTGTCTGCCTGCCTTCCCCACCTTCCCTGCCTTCCCATCCTCTCCTTCTTTGACAGGTAGAATGATAGAGAGGGAGGGAAACTTTGAGGGAAGGAAAGGCAGAGAGCTCTTCCATGCACTGGTTCAGTCCCTAAATGTTTGCAATGGCCAAGGCTAGGCCACGCAAATCCAAGAATCTGAAATTCAATCAAGGTATCCCACATGCATGGCAGGAACCCAAGAACTTGGACCATCACCTGCTGCCTCCCAAGGTATGCATTACAGAAAACAGGAATTGAAAATGGAGCTGAGACTCAAACCTGGGCACTTTGAAATAGAATGTGTGTATCTCAACTGCCGTATTGACTGCTACACCAAACTCCCACCCCTATGGTAGTGATTTTTAAAAGCTCTCTCTCTCTTTTTTTTTTTTTTTTTTTTTTTACAGGCAGAGTGGACAGTGAGAGAGAGAGAGAGACAGAGAGAAAGGTCTTCCTTTGCCGTTGGTTCACCCTCCAATAGCCGCCGCGGCTGGCGTGCTGCGGCCGGCACACCGCGCTGATCCGATGGCAGGAGCCAGGTACTTACCCTGGTCTCCCATGGGGTGCAGGGCCCAAGCACTTGGGCCATCCTCCACTGCACTCCCGGGCCACAGCAGAGAGCTGGCCTGGAAGAGGGGCAACTAGGACAGAATCCGGCGCCCTGACCGGGACTAGAACCCGGTGTGCCAGCGCAGCAAGGCGGAGGATTAGCCTAGTGAGCCGCGGCGCCGGCAAAGCTCTCTCTTCTTGCAACTCAAACTGTGGTCCACAGACCAACAACATCGACATCCTCTGAGAACTTGTTATAAATGCACTGCAAAACTTCTGAATCCAGATCTGCCTTTCAGAAGATTCCTGGATGATTCCCAGGTATGCTGAGGTTCGAGAAGCTTCTAACCTGCAGCCAGACTGATGATCATCACAAGAGCAGCCTACACATTGTCCCCATTCCAGTTTTGTAACCAAAATTATCACTCCTGAGTTTGTTTTTCTTTAAAAATGCATATTTTCAGTTAAAGAAAGCAAGAAAGATTCATTTTTATGCCTAAAATAGAATTTTTCAAAAGAAGTAAAAGGAAAAAGTCCATAAAGAGAAACATCCCGCTAACATTTTAATTTCTCCTCAATTAAAATTAAAACTAGATTTTTCTAGTTGGGAACAATGAATCCACCAGAAAACCCTTTTAATTCCGCTCATCGGGAGATAGTTCTAAGTAATATTGAATTACGACAGTTTTACAACCTGGATCATTTAGTCTTGCTGTCATAAGGTCTCAACAATCTCATTTTTTATCACCTACTATAAATTAAAGATATATCTTGTATTATATTACCCTTTATTACATCATATATATGACAAAATGTCCTCAGTGTATTCCGCAGGAAAAGCACAGCTAAGACACAGTGCTTTTAAAGGATAGATAAGAGAAACAGTCATAATTAAGAGATTTGTGTGGTGGTGGTTTTTGTTTCTTCCATAGGCTCAAGAGTATGATTCTGTTTTAGTGTTTTCCAACTTCATTTTTCAGATTTTGTTTGATGTTTTAGTCATAGAAAAGCAAACTAAACTTACAAGATTACGTTGATGAATAGCAACATTTGAGAAGAATTCTACTTGTTTTTTATAGCTGAGAAGATAAACTGACCTATAACCTTTTGCATGATCTGCAAGTCTCCAGAACCTCTAAGAAAACCACAGAAGTAACCACATTTACGCACATCAGCACCAAAGCAAACCATGTGAGCTACAAGGTGGAGATAGCAGGCTTGGGCCAGTACTCCTGGAATGTGCTAGTGACACAAACATCCAGAAGAGTGGCTCTCCAAATAAAGTCCCACCAAGAACTGTTGGGGAAAGTGTTTTGTCAGTAACAAGTCCTAACAGGATGCTGGCCTTCTTGTCACCTTCCTTGTATTCTTTCTCCTTTGGGGTTTTAACATAGGATTAACTGCCTATTCTTGACTGACAATTAATAAAATTAACCTATTAACTGCCGAACTGGCCACAGGTGTAAGCTTCTTACAGGTGAGAGTTTTCCTGAAGACAAGTTAGCTGTTCACTATGCAAGAAAGCCTGTTCTGTTGTCTCTGCCATCAGTGCAAGTAGTTAAGGAAAATCACTCCTAGCTAACCCATTTGTTCCATGGTGTTGGAACAGAATAGAAGGGAGAATGCTGAATCATGTCTAGGTAGAACAATCAGTGATGGGTGTATTCTCTCCTTGACCTGCCTGGTTCTTGGTTCTCAACTAGCAGCTCCATGAATTCCCTCTGCCTAGAATGCCCTTTCTCTGATTCTGCAGAAATACCCCTGCTTGCCATTCAGGTAATCCTTGACCACCCAAGCATCAAGTTCCTCCATCCTGTAGGACTCTGCTTTATTTACTTCAAAGCACCTATCACTGTCTGACATTCTTTTTAAATTTCAAAAGCTATCGAGCTTCCCTCCTGAGAGTGTTTACTGCAAAAGAACAGGGACTTGTCTGCCTTGTTACCAGTTATATTCCCAGAACCAGAAGACAGCTTGGCCCACCAAAGGCTTCCGATAAACACTGACAAAAAGAATGAGATATGATACCCAAAGGAGTCAGCTATTACAAACAGCTAATCATCTGATGTGTCAAATATCAATGTCAATTCACAATTTAAAAAGCTAGGGTCAGCCAGATTAATTTGTTGAAAATTACAGACTCGGGGTTTATAAAATCTCCCATGTTAGAATACATTTAGATTCCAGCAATATTGTTTACCTTTCAATGCTCCTTTTCATCTATTTCTCACAGGAAGGAAAAAAAAAAATGCCTAGGCTTCAATTATTAAAAGCTGACTCCATGGTTCTTATGCCTCAGGCCAAATCAGGGAGGAATACACTGATTTTAAAAAATGCCAGCAAAGTTCCTATTCTTGCAAAGAACTTACTTGATGATTTCCAAATAAACAGTTTTTCAAACACAATGAGAAAAGCATTCTCATATTGTGGGTGCTGTTGTTGTTGCCTTTTGAACTTCATAAAGTCACCTAGTTCAAATTTAAATATTATTGACTCCAAAACCACTTTACTTATTGTATAACTTTTCAATCTAGGAGGTCCACAACTCCCAGCTGTTAAGAATCTCTTAGATTGTGGAAGTGTAAACTATAGTGCACACACAGAGAAATGAACCTTGTCAAGACAAAACTGAATTAATTATTGATCCTGCTCAGTCTAGGCTTCAGAATTTCTAATTTAATACTTGATATTGTCCATCTGCTCAAAGAATCTACAACTATCAGTACGTGGAAATGTTCAAAATGCTTTTATATTGAAGAAAATAAAACAAAAAATTCAAAAATTCTTGTGGAAAATGCTGAATCCACATTCTAAGATTTGTGTACCCAGTCAGACGTTCCAAACTCTAAGGAATAGTCAGCAGGTTCTGACGTGACCTTGGTTGATGACCTCTGGTCAGTCTGAAAAGACACTCTGTGCAGTGATTGACACCTCTGCCACTGGAGTCATATCTGGATCTGAATCCAGCCCTGCCACTGCTCTGCTGTGGACCTTAGGCTAGTCACTTGGTCTTCCCAAATATCAGTTCTCCAAATGAGGAAAAGAATAGACCTACCTCATAGTGTTGGTGTCAGAATTAAATGTACCAACACATATAAACTACTTGGCACAGTACTGGGAGAAAGAGAAATGTGGCTAATATTCTCCCAATTTGCAGTTAATCTTTCAATCATGTAGATTATATTAGTAACACACTGAAG
This sequence comes from Oryctolagus cuniculus, assembly GCF_964237555.1. NCBI lineage: Eukaryota > Metazoa > Chordata > Mammalia > Lagomorpha > Leporidae > Oryctolagus > Oryctolagus cuniculus. Next base: position 33,335,448 of record NC_091436.1, read on the forward strand.
TTTTTCTTTTGTGTCATTAGAACAATACATGTACTTCACAATTTCTTTGTGAAATGTGGCTTGCAGATAACTATTAGTACCAACTGAAGGATTTGTGCTGACATCATTTGGATCCTTTCTGTGTATCCTACTGTGCTTGTTGCTCCTGTCTCACTCTAATGCATTGTCTTGAGATTCTCATCTTTTTGCCCCCTTTCTCCATTTGTTTTTGATTGATTGCTCATTTTCTGAATCATTTGGTTGTGAGTCTATATTAGTTGATTGTCAAGGATGGCTCTGAATCCTGCTGACATGCTCAGCACAATGGTCACACTCAGTATCTCCCTGTGATGGCCATTTCCACCCTAGTCACTACATTCTCACTGTGAGATAAACTTAGCTTTCCACACATTGTGGTAAAGGAAAGGGGATATGGTAGGATAATACTTCTTTTGGGAGTGATAAATAAGCAGAATTAGCCCAAGACTATTCCTTTATCTTGAATTTCTAACTAATGAACCACAAACTAACTTAGCATGCAAGCAAACCAAAATCTAATTTGGGAATATATCAACTAGATCTCAGCCAATCACAAGCAGCAGAGCTTCAATCTCAGGCAACCAACTGATCAGACCATGTCCAAATAAGGCTAACACCTAGCTACAACCAAGCCATCTATTTCTGCACTTTCCTTCCCTGCTCTCTCTATAAATACTCACTGCCCACATTGTAGAGCAGAGCTCTCTGACTCTCTGGTTCTGAATGCTGCCTGACTCATGAATCATTCTTTGCTCAAATAACTCTGTTAAATTTAATTTGTCTAAAGTTTTTCTTTTAACAGTAGAAAAAGATATTTCCTCACTGTCATATGAGTTGAAAACAGATCTCCCTGCCCCTACTGCCCACAAAGTTGAAAGTTAATATTTCCTATATAACTCATTCAAGTATCCATTTATCTGCCACAGTAACTTAGGATGATGCAACGGAATCACTTCTTGCTTTAATGTTATATGATCTGAAAACATATTTCAGGCTATAAATAAGTATGAGCTCATTAGAAGCTTCCACAATTCTTAATGATGTATATGACCATATAGGCTGAAATTCTATTTTTCTTATCTTCAGTTTTAAAAACACCAAGGGGTTTTAGTTTTATAGTGTAAATTGGTATTATTCCCCTCAAAAATATCAATAAGATCAGTTTAGCGTTTTAATCTTCTATAATGTCTTCTTTTATTTTTATGTATGTATTTATTTGCAAGGCAGGAAAGTTCATGGAAAACACATTAGAAAAAATTATGCATAGATTTAAAAAACTTTTTTCACCAAAAATAAACTTGTCATCTTATTTTTCCATGAACCTTCTGAAGTCCCCTTGTATATGAAACAAACAAACAAAAAATTTATACTACCTGGGTTACCTCTTCTTCCCCTTATATAGTGTCCCCCCCCATAGCCACTACAAATTATTTTTAAAAAGAACTGGATTATCATACCACCACAAATTTAAGAAAGAACATTTTCTTTGATTTTTCTTGACTGCTGAATTCACTGTCTTACAAGACCTTCTGCTGGTAAATATGTATCAATCCACATATAATAAACTTGGTTTATTCTATAATTTTTCTTCCTCAGTAAAATCAGGATTTCCCAACTTTCTTTTGTTGCTGGGATTTTTGGTTCTTCCCAGACTTATGTAGGTACAAGTCACATGGGAAGATGGGGGATTGATGTGGTAGATATCAATGTGGGTGGTCCTCATTCTCTATAACCCAGGACATGTCTTTGCTGCTGTTTCAGCTGTCAACATGAAATCTCATAACAGGGTTGCTCAGAAAACTGCTGCCAGGAATTTGTCCTAAATTGTCTCCTTCCTTACCAATTCTTTGCATTCTTAGTTCAAGATGCATGTGGATAACAAGCTATTCTGTTCAAATGCTGTCTCCTGAGGAATGTCCTTTCTGCATGGAGCTGTGCTTCCCTATCGTTCTTTTAGCCAGTTCTACCATATGATACCACAGGATGCAGAGCCATCTGTGAAGCAGACAGAACCGTTCCACCTCAGCCAGCTCATCATTGGGAATGACAGTGATGCCATAGGGACAAACTGAAGGATAAGTAAAGTGGAGGCACGTTGGATATGAGACAACTTGTCCTGGAAAGGTTATTCCACCTGTTTCAGAATAACTACATCAAATTAATGATGGAATGTAGCTAAGGTCTCCTTGACATCATGGCCAATGGGTATAGAAAGAAAAGTTCATGATGGACAATTTTTGTCAATATGAGAAAACTATTTAGAAAATTATTTTTTTCTTAATATAATATCTTAATGTGAGTTAGCATGCCTGAAGAAGCATAAGGTATGGATTGAGTTATCAAAGTGAGCTAAATTTCTCCAAAGAGCATGAATGAAGAGCAAGAAAATGAGACAAGGAAGGACAAAACTCCACTTAGATGTGTGACATCAAGGTCATTGCTATGAACAATTGCTATAAACAGTGTTATAAAAAGCCCCTAACAGACAGGAACGGCATAGAGGTATCAGCTAGACTTTGTGTTGACCAAGAGCCAGCCTGACACACAGCTAGGTCTTGGGCTTTTCCTCTTAGTTGTGAACAATTTCTTAGACACCAACATCAGATGAGCGAACACTGACTGATCTATCAGGACAAAAAGACCACTTCTTGATCGCATATCAAACAGATTAAAAACCAGGACATTGTCCAGGTCACAAAAATGAGCAAGCATCTGCCTAACCTGGCTAATTTTATTCTAGAGTTAACCTCACTTTATTCTTCCCATCTTATAAGAATTTAGTATATTCAATCACAGATTACTATCACATCCAACCCATAGCATGAACTTTCCCCAAAATATATATCACAGCTAATAATACTGTAAGTCCTTTCTAACATTGTTTTACAGAAATATCCCACATGTCCCTATGGGGTGTGTCCTTCTGGGTTGCAATGAACATTAAATGAAATTTATTCAACTACAGGTGTGTTTCTGGTAGTACTAGGCATAGGACAATGACACACTATTCTGCGGGGGCCTCCTGCAAAGTTCACAGAATGCCTCCCAGAGTTTTTTTTTCAGAAGGAGGGAAGCAGATAAAGCACTTATGCATCTGCTCCCCCCTCAATTGGGCCAATGATTTTCCTTGGGAGTATTAACACACCCATACTTCTAAAATATGCATAGGGTTATCCTTAGCACATTCTTACCATGTTTCTTGGTGACAGAGCAAACTTGTGAGTAAGCCAAATTTCTATCCCAGCTGCATCTTCCATCAAAGACGCCAGCCTCTTCTTCAGTTCCCTTAAGGAGCTTTCGGCAGCATTATGATCTTCCATAGACACTTCAAGCACATGGGATTCCTTTGGACACAAAAGCCACATATTTGACTGCACTGCAGCCTGAGACATTGGGAGAGCCTTCTCTTATTCTGGATTTTACTCTACTCAAAGCTGACAGCTTTTTAAGTCATACCCTTAATAAACTGGCAGTATTGCCATACAGGCTTCCAAAAGCTACGTTGGCCTACCAAATATTGAAGGATGTACAAAGCTCAACCATTCATTCTTTACTTTAATCAAGAAACCCATCTTTTCATGCCCAAGACTCATAGATTGTAAAAATTACTGAGATGTCAGAGCCCCATATTTTCAGGAACATATATACCCTAAAGTACTTAGCATATTTGAAAGTTTCTTGTACTAGCCACATGATATCATCAATGAAATGGATGAGTATGATGTCCCATGAAAGAACAAAACAGTTCTAGGAATGAATTGTATCAGTTCATGAAAGATTAACATTTCTGACATCTTCAATGCTTTGATTTAGAAAAAAGAAAGCATTTGTAAGATTCCAATATGGAGTTCATAGTTGGAAAATTTCCTCCAATTATAGTGACTACTTGATTAATCCCCTTATTCTCCCAGGTACCCATGTTTTTCACTCTGGCCACACTACAGAGTTCAATGGGAATAATAGAAGAAACACTATACATGTATCAAGAAAAATCACTACACCTATATCTTTAATGATGGTATTTCTGTGAGTATTTTTTGCTTCCCTTTTGAGATCAGGGATAAATTTAACACTTTAGGGACCAGCATTGTGGCATAGCGAGTAAAGCTGCCACCTGCATGGCCAGTATCTCATGTGAGTAACAGTTCAAGTCTTGGCTGCTTCACTTCTGACCCAGCTCTCTGCTATGGCCTGGGAAAGCAGAAGATGTCCCAAGTCCTAGGGCCCCTTCACCCACTCAGGAGACCCAGAAGAAGTCCTGGCTCCTGCCTCCTGGCTTTGGATCAGCTCAGTTCCAGCCATTGCAGCCTTCTGGGGAATGAACCAGCAGATGGAAGGCCTCTCTCTCTCTCTGCTTCTGCCTCTCTGTAGCTCTGCCTTTCAAATAAATAAATCTTTTTTAAAAATTAACATTTTATGCATAATACCTCTGCACCAAAACAATACAAATGTCTTTGAGAAAAATTAAATGATATAAATAAATAAATAAGGCATACATGTTTATGGATCAGAAAAGTCACATTAGTAAAATGTCAATCAAGCTTAGTTGGTCAATGTAATCAATATTCTAGCAGACTTTTTTTCGAATAAATCTCCAGGCTGATTTCACATGATTCAAGTCACATTTTCTCCCATCCATGTACTAATCAGGCCTGACCCTGCTTAGCTTCTGAGATTAGACAAGATCAGGCAGATTTAGGGTGGTATGGCCATAGACTAGAGTCATATTTTCTACTTTCTTACATGTCTCCTAATTCATAGGAGATATATTTAAGAAGCACAAAATGTCATCATTTCACAACAGCAACATCCATGCATAAATCAACTTATATTCTCTAAAAACTTAGACTACAAAAGTTCTAGCATAGTAAAAAAAAAAAAAAAAGCCTCAGGAAACATAAAACAAAATGACAGAGGCAGACTAAATATATTTGTTAGAAGAGTAAATTCAGAGGGCGGTGCTGTGGCAAAGAAAGTAATGCCGCTGCCTGCAATGCCAACATCCCATATGGGTGCCAGTTCAAGTCTTGGCTGCTCCACTTCTGATTCAGCTCTCTGCTATGGTCTGGGAAAGAGAGGAAGATGGCCCAAGTGCTTGGGCCCCTGCACCCAAATGGGAGACCCAGAGGAAGCTCCTGGCTCCTGGCTTCAGACCGGACAAACTCCGGCCATTGCAGCCATTTGGGGAGTGAACCAGCGGATGGAAGACCTCTCTCTCCCCCTCTGCTTCTGCCTCTGCCTCTCTGTAACTCTGACCTTCAAATAAAAATATAAATCTTTTTTTAAAAAAAGAGTAAATTCAAATTTCCTAAATTTAATTCAAAAGAAGATAAATATTCTAGGATAACTTATAAGGCAGCACTCAAACTATGCTTCTTGGAAAACATATGCCTAAATAAATCCATTAGAAAGATTACAAAAGAAAAAATGAGAGTGAATAACCTTGGCAAAAATAAAGTAAAAGACACAAAATTGGTAGTATTGATAAATTTAATGGTAAAATACTTAAAATAAAGGGTAGAACAGCAACAGTTACAAACAGGTATAATCAATAAGAAAAATAGAACAGTTATAAACTTTCTGCCTGAAGGCTTCTTTGAATAGTTCATGTACAGGTCTACTGGTAACAAATTCCCTCAGAAGTGTGTGTGGGAGAAAGTGTGGGAGAAGTCTTCTTTTTGCTTCCATTTTGAAACACATTTCAACAGTATAAAATTCAAGATGTATTTATGTTTCAGAACCTTAAAATTGTCTTAATTTGCAGACTGTCTGACAAGAAATCTGTGATCATTCTTCTCTTTGATTCTTTGTCTTTTATCTCTAGTTGTTTCTTAAAATTTCTATTCTTGATCAAATTTGGAAACATATTTGACTATCTTTTATTGAATACTTTTCTGTCTCCCACTTGCTTTCATCTGAGATTCTAGTAACTCATATGGTAGACTTGATATTGTCCCACAAGAGTCTTCATTTGCTTCAGTCATTTTTCCTCTGTGCTTCATTTTAGATAGTTTCTCTGTCTTAAAGTTCACTGAACTTCTACATTGTCCAGTCATCTATTTACCCCATTCAATCCTATTTTCCGTTTCAGATATATACTGTACTGAGGGTACTTCCAAAAGTTCATGGAGAAATAGAATTAAAAGATAAGTTTATTTTGGCAGAAAAAAATTTGAAGTCCATGCATAGTTTTCTCATAGTATGTCTTTCCCCTGAGCTTTTTGAAGAATCACTCCACCCTCCAAATTCTTCAATTATTGAAGTTTCATTTAGGTTATTTCTGTCTTCATCAAATTCATGATTTTCTCTACCATCCTGAATGTATGGAGCACATTTATAATTGCTGTTTTAATACATGTACCTGCTAGTTTAAACATCTTTTTCCCTCCTAGGTTTGTTTCTATTTTTCATTTGATGAGAGTCATATTTTCTGTTTTCTTATATGCCTGTAGTTTTGTGTAGGATGCCATTCATTGTAAATTTTATGTTATCCCTTTGCTGGGTTTTGTTGTATTCCTTTAAATAGCATTGGGTTTTGCTCTGGCGTGTAGTTAAGTTACTTGGAATCATTTAAATCATTTTGAGGCTTGTCTTTAACTTTTATGTGGTATGTTGAGAGCAGACTTTAGCATAGAGTTAATTTATCCCCACAATGAAAGTGGAACACTTCTGAGCACTCTACCCAATGTCTTTGTATGATGGATTATTTCAACTTGCATGATGGAAACTTGAACTACTCCCAACCTGTTTGAGCTCTGTTTGAGAATTGTTCTGCCTATTTTCCATGTGATGCTTTCCTGTGGTCTCAGGTAGCATCTTCTCATACATTATAGAGATCAATATTCATCAAGTACTTGCGGGAACACCCTGCAAGGGCCCAAGCTCTTGGACCATCTTCTGCTGCTTTCCCACGTGCATTAGCAGGGAGGTGGCTTGGAAGTGGAGCATCTCAGTCTTGAACCCATGCCCATATGTGATGCCAGAGCCGCAGGCTGCCCCTTTACCTGCAATGCCACAGTTCAAGCCCCATAATTTGAACAGATTTAAAATGAGAAAATCCTACCCTGATTGCCTGCTCTCCTAGAAGGAGAAAGGGATTTCTAGAAAGTCACTTTTGTCCCTCTTCCTGGAATCAATTAACTGTTCTACCATGACAAAATAAGTCATTAACATAAGCCCTGTTGGGCTTCCAGTGCTCCTCTCATATTAAAATTGCCTTCTAAAAGCACTGCAAGATTTCTGCCTCTTTTGACTAAGGCTGGCAATTTCACACTTGTGAATTACCCAAATTTAGGCCCCAGAGACTTCAAATGCCTACAAGTTCCCAAAGAACTCACCAGCATTTGCTCAGAGTAACTCATCCTTCTTGCCAAGGACTTGATGAATAATTCCCTGTGCTGATCCATCTTTATATTTGTTCAAAGATAAAAACTGCTTTTAGTGGTGCTCAGCCCTGAAAGTCTATTCACCAATACAGTGCCATAACTTACGCTATAATAGCAACCACTGTGAAATGATACTGACCCTAATGGCCTTATTGCTATTTTTAGCATGGTTTTGGATGTGTGTATTCATTTTCCCACAAAAATCCCACATGTAGAAGGTAGCCAATAATATTTGTTTCTCTCTAATTGCAACTAATAAAAAAATGCAAAAGAAATCACGTACTATAATCCTAATAGGATTGTGCAAGTAAATATTATGTAAGTGTGTTTCAATAAAAGAATGAAATCATTAACAAATTAGTATGTTACCATAAAGAAAATAGCTAATTTTAAAGTATGAGTTAAATATAACCACAGCCACTTTTCAAATCCACAAGCTTTCTTTCAACTTTGTTTAAACTGTTACTTCATTATCAAACTATTTCTTCAAAGTAAGCACCAATGTAAATTGCAACACAAGGGAGATAATCTAAATTAGGAATTAATGCTAATTTTACCATATGAATTTATATATATACAAACTCATCCATACCCTGTAAGTTTTAATATTGCTTTTAAATACACAAGAAGAAAAATTACATTAAAAGATAAGATACTAACCCATCTTCTTAATTGAAACAAGGAAATTGCATTTGAAGTCAACTTTCAGACTTCTCATTGATAAATTGAATGTACTTGAAACAATTTAAATAACTATGAAATAATTTACTTGCTTATGTTGTACAAAGCAGTATCCTTCACCATCTTATTAGAATAGGTGAGCCCAGGGTAGGGTATTGTGAAGCCACAGGTTAAGTTACCACTTGCAATGCTGGAATCCCATTTTGGAGTGCTGGTTTGAGTCCCAGATGCTCTGCTACTAATCCAGCTTCTTACTGATGTGCCTAGGAAGACAGCAAATGAAGGCCCAAATTTGGGCTTCTGCCTCCCGTTTGGGAGGTGCAGATAGCGTTCTTGGCTACTGGCTTCAGTCTGGCCCTAGCCCTAGCTTGGCTGTTGCTTCTACTTAGGGAGTGAACCAGCAGATGGAAGATCAATATCTCTCTCTCTCTACCATTTCAATAAAAAAATAAATAAATATTTTTAAAAAGTAATACGTGGGCTGGGGCCGCAGCTCACTAGGCTAATCCTCCGCCTGTGGCACCGGCACCCCCGGTTCTAGTCCCAGTCGGGGTGCCGGTTCTATCCTGATTGCTCCTCTTCCAGCTCTCTGTGGTGGCCCGGGAGGGCACGGGAGGATGGCCCAAGTGCTTGGGCCCTGCACCCGCATGGGAGACCAGGAGGAAGCACCTGGCTCCTTGCTTTGGATTGGCACAGCGTGCCAGCCATAGCGGCCATTTGGGGGGGGGGTGAACCAACAGAAGCAAGACCTTCTCTCTGTCTCTCTCTCTCATTGTCTAACTCTGCCTGCCCCCCCCCCCCCAAATGGGTGAATCCAGCTAATTGCATTGCTGGGCTATTTTTACTGACATACTATAAAGTGACTGAGTTTTGAAATTAGAAAGCCCTGGGTTTGCATTTTGAATACCTTTACCAACTATGCTGAGAACAATGCTTCACACATAATTGGAGCTTAGTTAATATACATTGAATCAGTAAAGGAATGAATTGGATAATTGTATATTCCACAAAAAAGAGGCAATATTAGTTAATTCTCAGGATAAATAGGATCAGCTTAACATTAGAAATAATGCTTGAAAAGAGTTGAAGACTGTGGCTAACACTGTGCCAACAGTGTTTAAAAACCAGTTTTGTTACAGAAACAACTGAAGAGCACCTCCTACAATCCCATAATCACCTTTCTCTTTCCTCCCTACTCTAAGGCTACCAAGTCCCTACAGACAGACTTACACCAAACTTAAATAGAAAATAGAGTCTATTGGATAGGAATGTCTTCACCATCTGCTTCCAAACCTATAAACCAAAGTACAGGACTTGTCTTCCTTTGACTCTTCACTCCAATCATAATAGAAGTGTCTCTAATTTCTCTCAATTATTCCTTCACCAGGGTCCCATCTCCTCTTATCTTCTTAGGAGCCATATTCTGTCAATCATTCATCTCTTTTTTTTTTTTTTGACAGGCAGAGTGGACAGTGAGAGAGAGAGAGACAGAGAGAAAGGTCTTCCTTTTGCCATTGGTTCACCCCCCCAATGGCCGCTGCGGCCGGCGCATTGTGCCGATCCGAAGCCAGGAGCCAGGTGCTTCTCCTGGTCTCCCATGCGGGTGCAGGGCTCAAGGACTTGGGCCATCCTCCACTGCACTCCTGGGCCATAGCAGAGAGCTGGCCTGGAAGAGGGGCAACCGGGACAGAATCCAGCACCCCAACTGGGACTAGAACCCGGGGTGCCGGTGCCACAGGCGGAGGATTAGCCTATTGAGCCATGGTGCCGGCCTCATCTCTTCTATCTTGTAGGTCTTTGATAAATCTCTCCCACTCTCTGTTCTTTCATATTAAATAAGACAAACAACTGTCCCTTCACATGAGATTCCTCTCTAGTTACTCTCTTCTCTCCTGTTGGCTTTATACTGATACTTCCTGAAAGATGCACTTCTGGAGCCAGCACTCTGGTGCAGTGAGTTAATCCTCTACCTGCAGTGCCAGCATCCCATATGGGGACCAGTTCGAGTCCCAGCTGCTCTACTTTCAATCCAGCTCTCTGCTATGGCCTGGGAAAGCAGTGGAAGATGGCCCAACTCCTTGGGCCCTTGTACCCATGTGGGAGACCCAGAAGAAGTTCCTGGCTCCTGGCTTCAGATCGGTGCAGCTCCAGCTATTGTGGCCATTTGGGGAGTGAACCAGCAGATGGAAGACCTTTTTCTCTGTCTCTCCCTCTCTCTGTCTATAACTCTACCTCTTAAAGAAAATACTTTTTTTAAAAAAGAAAGAAAGATGCAGTTCTCCTGGAACATTCAGGGAAGAGTTCCTCAATAGTTCCTGTGGGCCTCCTGCTGGAAGACTCTTAGCTGAAGGAATTTAGTGGACTGATCTATGGTTCCCACAGCTGCAGTTGGTCTCAGGGATACAATGGGAAGTCATCCTCATCTTCCTCTGTTTTCCTTTCTAAATTCCACTCATCTTCAGTTGTCACCTCAGGAAGTCCGAAGGCTGACTTAATGGTAGTTTAATCCACATCCTTCAACCTGAGGGACATGAGCCCTTTCTAATCAAAGTCTTCTTAGGGCTGGGGTTGCTGCCTATGTCCACTCCCAATTACACTGGGCGATGAGTGTCCAGAGAATAACCTAAGTCCGCATGTATTCTTCCCTTCTCCTACTGAAAGAAAGCAGCCCTACATTCTCCTACCGATTGTCCCTGCCAAGGTGGTGACTGCTTTTTCAATGAACACAGAGAATACAAAGTGTTGTAGTCGTAGCCTGAGCGTTTAACTTAGTGGAAACTTTACTGTGTCCTCTGAGAAGTGTGTATCCCCTTTGGAGACATGGACTCTGTAATGCTTAGTTTTATGTACCAACTTGACTGGGCCACAGAGTGCCCAGATGTTTAACTAAACATTATTCTGGGTACATCTGTAAAGGTATTTCTGGATGATATTACAGTTTGTTTGTTTGTTTTTTTTTTTTTGACAGGCAGAGTGGACAGTGAGAGAGAGAGAGACAGAGAGAAAGGTCTTCCTTTTTGCCGTTGGTTCATCCTCCAATGGCCGCTGCGGCCGGCGCGCTGCGGCCGGTGCACCGCGCTGATCCGAAGGCAGGAGCCAGGTGCTTCTCCTGGTCTCCCATGGGGTATAGGACCCAAGGACTTGGGCCATCCTCCACTGCACTCCCTGGCCACAGCAGAGAGCTGGCCTGGAAGAGGGGCAACCGGGACAGAATCCGGCACCCCGACCGGGACTAGAACCCGGTGTGCCGGCGCTGCAAGGCAGAGGATTAGCCTAGTGAGCCGTGGCGCCGGCCAATATTACAGTTTTTATTGGTACACTGAGTAAAGAAAATTTCCCTTCCCAGTGTAGATGGGCTTCATCCAATCCATTGGAAGATCCAAATAGAACACAATTTATATACTCAAAAGTTTTCAGGTTGTGACATAAGTCTTCTGCCTTTGGACTTGGACTTAGATTTGAGCTTATACCATATGCTCTCCTGAATCTCAGACCACTGGACTTGGATTAGAACCATACTGTTGGTTCTCCTGGGTCTCCAGCTTTCTGACTACAGAGTTTGGGACTTCTCAGCCTCCATAACTATGTGAGCTAATTCTTTATACTAGAGATAGATATATGATACACAGTCTCCTCTCTAGCATATCTATTAATATATGGAGTCTTCAAAATACTCATAGAAAATCTGTATTATAAAAAGAACTATTCATGAGTCCAAAATTTTTTGTCCTCCTCTTCAATTGATACCACCCACATTTCAATATATATTTTTTTGACAGGCAGAGTTACACAGTGAGAGAGACAGAGAGAAAGGTCTTCCTTTGCCGTTGGTTCACCCTCCAATGGCCACTGCGGCCGGCGTGCTGTGGCCGGCGCACCGCGCTGATCCGAAGCCAGGAGCCAGGTGCTTCTCCTGGTCTCCCATGGGGAGGATTAGCCTAGTGAGCCGTGGCGCTGGCCATTTTTTACAGTTCTAAGAAAATTTTGGCCAGGCCAACAGGAAGAGAAAACCCAAATAAAGGTTATTTCCCTCAGGAAATGAAGGCCCTAATACTCTTGCCATGATGAACATTGACTGGGAGCAACTCAAGGGAAGTGAGATCAAGCATTCAAGGAACAACAAATGGTGGTAACTCACAAGCCTTCTATTAGAGGTTCTCTCAGAGGAGAACTGAGTAGTGCAGCACCACAGCCACCATATCAAGTGTTTGTGAACAGAGAGAAGAAGGCCTTCTGAAGTAAGTCTACGGTGAGCAGGGATTAAATTAATAATGAGTGCATAGAAAACTAACTTTACCAGAGGCAATCAGTAAAGAAAATGAAAATTGTACCAGAAAGAAATCTGATCATAATTCATGATGGCTCAGTGATGAACTATAATTCATAATAAACATGAAATTTCACCAAGTAAATGCACCAACATGAATTAATCAAAACTACTTTGGAAGGATGAGCAAAGGAAAGTGAACAAAGAAGCATGGGAGGTGGGGGTGCATGAGTTGGAAGTGAACAAACTGACTATCTTCTATAATAGGAAGTCATGAGATAATTTCTGGGCAGGAAAAATTAAGAAATAACAGGATAAGTGGGTTACTTGAAGATACTGAAGTACAGATGTAACTGAAGTAGTTGGAAATGCAGCAGGACTCTAGGGAGCGGACTGGTAGGAAGGGGTTAGCAGAGGACTGCTATTGTTCTTTTTTAAGTTTTATGGTGTTGCTTGTCTTAAGTTATTTCAGTGTTTAACTTTGAACAAAACATTAACTTTTAAATGATAAATACGAACATCTAGTTGTAAATCCAAATGAGTGATATTAATTTCATACAATTCTCAGTCATTCTGTTACTAAAGGTTACATTAAAATGTGTGTTTTATATTTAAGCTCATATTTACCAAAGGGATATGCTTTTACCTTCATTTCAGATTTCACTGCAACTGTTTTTTTAGATAACATTTTTAACTTACATCATAGTCAAAGGCTTAGATTGCATGAATTTTAGCATGCAAAATTAAAACTGTCATTAAAAGATTGCAAAAGGAATGTTTTCAAGTCAGGCGGTGGGGAGTTTCTGGGGTTTTTATTTCGTTTCATGGGGTTTTTAGTTCGTTTTCTGATAATACACACTTGGCTGATGATTCACATGTGTCAGCTGTTATCAGCTGCCTTGTGCGTCACTAAGTTAGCTTCGTGGTATTATCTGCAGCCAAAGGAAACACAAAGGAAATCATCACAGCAACTCCACACATTTTAATCAGTTAAAAGAATGTTGCTCCCACCCTGCTGGTATTTTCACACATACCATCAAGAGCAAGACTATTGTAACAATAAAAAATACAAAATAGTGTATACCAATTCTGATAGCTGCAAATTCAGCATTAAAAGCAGAATTTGTATAAAGTCAACAAATCTGATAAACCCTCTAGCCTTCAAATTTGCATTGACAAGTTACTTACACTTTTGCATAGAACTATTTCCACAATCTTTTCATGTTTCTCCCATACCTGATTCAAGGGGAAACTTAATTTTTTTTCTATGAGTAAAATCTAAGTCCTCCACCCCTGACACACACATATGCACATCTTGAGAAACTTGATTTTGAAAGGAAATGGTGACAGCCGTCACCATATGTAACATGAATAAATTGCTCCATTACACCAGGTACTAGAATTGCTCTATTTGTTTTCCTATTTCAAATTATTCCTGGATATGTGCCCTCACTCAGCTGGGCAGGAAAGTCGCTGATGATTATCAGTGATTGCTACTTATGCCCACTCCCTTCAAGAGCAGGAACAATGATTTCAAGGCTAACAAGATCTAGCTTCCACTGTGGTTGCATCTTACTTGTGCTCATCTGAGGACAGTATTCATCAATGGGGCACTGCTTCATCTTCACTGAGGACTGGTGGTTAGGCAGGTAACAGAGATGACAAAATGTGCCTGTCCCTGATCTCCTCAATGGGCTATCACATCAATGATAAGAACTCAGTGAGCTGCCATCAAAGCTGCTGGTTCTAAGGTTTCCCCATTACCAGTGGCCTCATGGCAATCCTCCACGGGAGCACCCAGAATCTACTTTTTTTCCTCTTCCTTTTTTCTAGTAAGATTGCACCACTAGGGAGAGGACGGTGTGAGGTATAGTGAAATTGCTAGCATAAATTATTAACACCTTGCTTTGCCATGTTTCCTAAAATGCTTTCAGTTACTTGTCCAATTTTTCTTAAGCTAATAAAGAGTAAGCGTATAAATGCTTATTTTCACGCCTGAAATAATTACAGTGATCCCTTTGCTAGTCAAGGGGAGTTATGTCTTGGAAAGTTCTAGGGTTGGCAGAACAGTTGATTGGTAATAAGTTTAATAGAAAATAGAGTTGAACGGCAAAAGAAAAATTAATAGCTTAAATATATACTTAAATCAGAGTACATAAAAGTCTGACTGGTTGGAATTCCTCTACCAGAGCACTTCTTGCAATTATTCTAGAATCTCTTTGCTCTCCTATGATTTGTTGAGGTAGATGTACTCATAATTCTGACTATGCAGTTATTAAGATGGAGCATCATTCTCTACTGCCTTAAAATTTAATGTCTAAACAATTGTATTCTTCCTATCTATAAACCCAAGGCTCTGTCCTACACAGTTCTCTTGAAAGACAATTAAAAGGAGTAGTAAATACATAAATGTAAATATATCAATTGCCCCATGATACCTGAGGGTTCAAACTATCCAATTTCTTTCTTTCTCTAAATCAAATAATACTTGCAGCTGAATAGCCCCACCACAATCTGTTATGACTTGTGCTCTGCCATCCCCTTGTGCCAAAAACTTAGGCCTTTTCATATATATATATATATATATATATTTTTTTTTTTTGACAGGCAGAGTGGACAGGGAGAGAGAGAGACAGAGAGAAAGGTCTTCTTTTTCCGTTGGTTCACCCTCCAATGGCCGCCACGGCCGGTGCGCTGCGGCTGGCGCACAGCGCTGATCCGATGGCAGGAGCCAGGTGCTTCTCCTGGTCTCCCATGCGGGTACAGGGCCCAAGCACTTGGCCATCCTCCACTGCACCCCCTGGCCACAGCAGAGAGCTGGCCTGGAAGAGGGGCAACCGGGACAGAATCCGGTGCCCCGACCGGGACTGGAACCCGGGGTGCCGGCGCCGCAGGCAGAGGATTAGCCAAGTGAGCCACGGCGCCAGCCCTTTTCATATATTATTAAGGTAATGAATAAGTGTTATTTCGCCAGACTTGTCTCCCATTGTTAAGAGGATAAAATTTAAAATATATTTTCTGTTTGCATAATTCCCATAGGCCCACCCCTAGCTCTGGAGGAAGAATAATTGTAGGCTTAATATTTTGCTGTTGTGTAAGGATCCTCTGAAGCACCTGCTAAGATGTGAAATTTTTAGTCCCCACTTCTAGAGATGATAATTCAATGGGTCTGAGGCAGAGCCCAGAAATTTGCATTGTGTTTGTTTGTAGAGTTTAGTAAGTTACCTTGATAGCCAGCACTAAGAATAATCACAAGGCACTGAATTAAACCTTATATATGTGAAAGAGCTCAGATTTTTAAAATTTGTTATAAAAATTTACAAAACTATAAATGGACATTAGAATTCCAAAAACAACAGTTGGCAAGAGATTACTATAATTTTGTGAGATAAGTCTTCTTTTAACACCCTCCACTTTCTTGTCATGATGTAATATACATACGATAAAATTAGCCATTTTAACCATTTTTAAGTAAACAGTTCAGTAGCATTAAGTACATTCACATTATTATGCAGCCATCATCACCATCCATCTTCAGTACATTTTAATCTTCCCCAACTAAAACTGTTCCCATTAAACAAAAATTTGCCTAGAACTTGAAGACCACAATTCTACTTTCAGTCTCTAGGAATTCAACTACTTAAAGGTACCTCAAATAAGTGAAATTGTACAGTAGTTGTGCTTTTTTGATTAGCTTATTTTACTTAGCATAATATCCTCAAGGTTCATCTATGTGGGAGACTGCATCAGAACTTCCTTCCTTATTAAAGTTCAGTTACAGTCCATTGTATGCAGATACAAATTGCTTACCCATTTATCTGCTGCTGGACACTTCAGTTGCTTCCACATTTTGAAAATGTGAAGAATGCTGTTCTGAACATGGGTGTAGAAATGGAATTACTAGAATGCTTATAATACCCTTAACTGGATAGATTCTTATAATACCCTTAACTGGATAAAGGAATACCTTGTATATTTTATGGTAAAACTCACAACAGGGAACCTTTTTTCTGCCAAGGGCCATTTATATATTTATAACATCATTTGTGAGCCATACAAAATTATCAATTTAAAAATTTGCCTAGTAGAGATTTATTGAATTTGTGTCCCACCTGCAGTTGCCTTGGCAGGGCCAGACCACATGATTTTGTGGGAATTACATGGTCAATGGCCAGACATTCCCTACCTATCATGAGGCATAAATTTCCAACTTTCTAAGGTGACACATGTAAGATGACCTTCATATCTGAGTTTTTGCTCTACTTGGTCCTTCCTTGAGGTCTTTACATTCAGGTTTGTTTTTATTTTTTTCTATCTTCAGCATGCTCTCCCATGACAAGTTCACATTTTTTTTTCTTTTTTTTTAAATTTTTTTTTTTTTTTGACAGGCAGAGTGGACAGTGAGAGAGAGAGAGACAGAGAGAAAGGTCTTCCTTTTTGCCGTTGGTTCACCCCCCAGTGGCCGTGGCCGGCGCGCTACGCAGGTGCACCTGCTGATCAGAAGCCAGGAGCCAGGTGCTTCTCCTGGTCTCCCATGGGGTGCAGGGCCCAAGCACTTGGGCCATCCTCCACTGCACTCCGGGGCCACAGCAGAGAGCTGGCCTGGAAGAGGGGCAACCGAGACAGAATCTGGCGCCCCGACCGGGACTAGAACCCAGGGTGCCGGCGCCGCAGGCGGAGGATTACATTTTTTTTTTCTTGTTATGGTTTCCAAATTCAATATCATGGCCTGAGTGGTCTCCTGCAATTTCTACTTCCTCATCAACCACATCTTCATGAGTAAGCGAGCTACTTCCCAGGAACACTATTCCCCCAGTCATTCCTTCTCTCCCCTGGATATTCTACCTCTCTGATTCTACAGTGTCTTTCTCCATAGGGTATAAGCCTGTTTAAACCCCTCCCATTTTAAAAACAAGCAAAATAAAAGTGTGTATATATATATATATATATATAGAGAGAGAGAGAGAGAGAGAGAGATTTGGTCCTTACTCTAATGAATCCACAAAATAGTATCTCCACCTTGCATTTTGCCCCTGAATAGTAAAACCAACGATCTGGGAAACAACCCTAGTTTTGCAACACAGAAAGAAAATTGGTCTTTCAGGCAAAGATTGAAGACAAAAAAAAAAAAAAAAAAAAAAAAAAAAAAAAAAAAGGTTCTACTATATCCCAAGCCCTCTATTATTTAGATAACAAATCCAACCCTAAAACCTGTTACATCCCTCGCCACTGTACACACACAGAGGCACACACCCCTTTCATGGCAGCAGCCTGTCACAGACTTTTCCTCAGACTTGAACTATAATTCGGCACTGGACAAGTCCTTTGGGTCTATCCACTGGCATTTGCAGATGTGGTTGAATCACTTGCTCTAACTTACCAATAGCCAAATGTCCTAAGGCCATCTGAAGTCTCAGGACTTCTAAGTACCAGAAACTATAAATCATACTTCAAAAAAACCTACCGGAGTCTCCAAAATCACACCTTGGATTCAAGAGTTGCCTCTTCACCAGAGCAATTCTCAGAATGACCTCCTTTGGCTATAGATCTCTAATGGTGGGAGTAAACAGGTACGAGATTCAGTTTTACACGAGCCCCTATCTTTAGCTGACACACAAACACAACTGTCTTTTGGGATCAAAGTAACCAATCTCTTATTAAAGTGGAAAGTGGTAGAGATTGTTTCTTTATTTCCAACACAATCATAACAAGGAAATAAGAGAAATGCTTAAATTGTAAAACCAGATGCAAAACATGGGAGAAACCTTGGGTTTTTAATGAAAACCTTCTGTGCTCCACCTCACACCCAGCTGAAACACCTCCTCCTTTCTCATACTTTCCTTACCTTTCCCTCTAAACTCCTCCAAAAAGTCCTGGCTCTCTCATTCCATTCTAACCACAGCAATATTTCCACATAGCATTGGACCTTTTTTGCTGAGGCCATTAATTTAAAACAAAATAAGAAGTGGGAAGGGATTATTAAATCTGTTAGTTTCTTTGAAAAAAATTGGATTTTGGTGGTAATGCAGTGAAACTGGCAGGTTGAAAGTCTTCTAATCGCACTCTAAATGTGTACAATCATTTTCTAAAGCAAGGTGGCTATGTGCATCAAGAACCATAAAAAATACTACATGCTTTAACTTGGTAATCATGCTTCCCACTAACATAAACCAAAATGAGTAAAAAATTATTAGACATATTTATTGTAGTGATTTTTAATAGAAAAATAGAAGAAAATCCAACACATGAGCAATAGTTAAGCAAGTTACTATACATTTACCTATAGATTATTCCTATTTATACAATTATGAACTAGGTTATAAAAGTATAGCAAGTACAAAAATATGCTTGCTGGACTACTGAATACATGTAATACAACTATAACCATGTAAAATTTGCAAGACCAATGCCTGTAAGGATGGCTAGCAAAGTGCACCCAATGATGTGTTAAGGTAAAGGTAAAGGCACTAGATTCTTTCCTAGGTTTGAATATTTTGTAATGTTTTTGCACTATTTTCATAGTAAAAAAGTGTGGCACAAGTCCACAAAAAATAATATTAAAACACCTTTATAGTGATTATGAATACATATCCTTTAATACACAGAGTTTCTCTAAGACATTTTAGTTTCTCTAAATGTGTATGGATAATTCCTCTCATTTGGAATTCATTTAATATTATTACAAATGCTCTAAAAATCTGATACATTTACTCCATTAAACAACTCAACGAGCTTTTCTATAGTCTGTTGCCCAAATGCATGTCTCAAAGGTGTGCAAATACAACAGGGTTTCAAGTTTATTCAGTTCCTAATCATATACCTGACTAAGGCTTCAAGTTTATATTATTTTCTCTCATACTAATGAAAAGTTCCAGCTGTGTAATTTTCAACAAGACAAAATAAAATCTTCACAAATTATACAGTTATGATGCTTTTATCATCATATACATGTGAGGATCCATATAAACCAGCAGTAAAAAAATAAAGGAGTCTGGTACAGAGGCAAAACGCTTTGTTCCACTGATTATGTTCTGGACAAAGAAATGTGAAAGGTGCAGACTGGCTGAGAAGTGTTTTTATTTATTTGAAGATAGTTTTTAAAATGAATTTCATATCAGAACGAATGCATTGTAATGTCTGGTTCCTGTTTGCAGATAATGCTAATGAAAGGCACATTCAGATCATAGCATTCATTATACAAGGACCAGAGAGATAAACATGAATAAAAGTTATGTGGGTGCCAATTTGGGCGGGGCAGGGAGAGTTACAGAACTGTGGGAATATGAAGTCGCTTTCATCACCACTCCTTCCCAACCCCTGTCTGAGCAAAAGAGAGTGAGCAAAGTTCTCTACAGACTTTCAGTGAGTTTCAGAGCCCCCTGTCTCAGAACAAAAAAGCAAGGAGAAAATGTTTGTGTTCAAAGCCCATTGCAGAGGCAGGAGTAGGGTTCCAGTCCAGGGTCCAGCTCCCTGCTAATGCACATTTGGGAGGCAGCAGGTGACTACGCAAGAAGTGGGTGCCTGCCACCCATATCAGACCCAGAAGGATTTCTGGGCTCCTGGCTTCAGCCTAACCAAGCCCCTGCGGTTGTAGGCATTTGGGGATTGAACCAGAGGATGGGAGATCTGTTACTGTGTCTCTCTGCCTCTCAAGTAAACAAAATAAAACAATATATCTGTTGTCAAAGCCTTTCTTTTCATCAAGTCAAAACTAATCAACTTCCACAGTTGGCAGGGACTTAGCAAATATCTAGTAAAACTGTCCTCATTTTACAGAAAACAAATAAAAAATCCAAAAAAATCATGCAGCTGACTCAGTTTCTGAAATGTATAACATTTCTGCACCTGTAATCCACACACCCTGCCTGCCATCCAGCATTCATTCACATGTGCCACTCGGCACCTTATTCTCACTCCACTTTTGTCCCTTCATAATGTAGTAGAATCACAGGATCTGATGGTTGAAGTACACTTAAATTAATCAATTTGATCACATAAAAATTAAGATTCTGTGAAGCAAAGGAAAAAAGAAACAAAGTCACAAGTAAAAACAACTAGAGCAATAATTTTCAATATGGTAACAGATTTATCTTCTTAATAATGAGTTTTTCAAGTCAATAAAGGAAAGACAAAAAGCTCATGGTCAAAATGGTCAAAAATTTAACTTACTAACTTGCCATCAAACAGGTGATTCTCTTTGTTGCTTTTCTGTGATAAATCTCCTGTTTCCTGGATCCTCTTTCTTGATTAATTCCTTCAGTTTCAAGGGATGCCTCTCCAACAGGTTCCTGAGAAAGGGCACAAGAGAAGTAAATATTTTGTGATCACAGAAAATACCTTTATTCTATCATGCACTTGATTTTAAGATGTCTGTGCTTGAAGAAAATGATAACATATAAACTGAATTATTTATTATTAATTAGACACAACTATATATTAATAGTTCTGTTTAATACTGGATACTGAACAACATTTTTTTCTTCATTTTACTTCTAAAAAAAGATTTAAAAATGTACATATGTATTTATTTATATGTTTGAAAGCCAGAGTGAGAGAGAAATCAAGAGAGAGAGATCTTCCATCTGGTAGTTCATTCCCCAAATGTCTACAAAAGCTAAGTCTGGGCCAGGCTGAAGCTAGGAGCCAGAGACTCCATCCTGGTCTCCTACATGAGTGATAGGGGCCCAGGAACTTGGACCATGTTTTGCTGCTTCCCATATGCCATAGCAGAAAGCTGAATGAGAAGCGGAGCATCTGGGACTGGAACTAGCACACAGCAGTTATTTACTTTTTTTAACTTTTATTTAATAAATATAAATTTCCGAAGTACAGCTTTTGGATTATAACGGTTTTTTCCCCCATAACCTCCCTCCCACCCGCAACCAACCCATCATCCGCTCCCTCTTCCATCCCATTCACATCAAGATTCATTTTCAATTCTCTTTATATACAGAAGATCAATTTAGTATATACTATGTAAAGATTTCAACAGTGTACACCCACACAGAAACACAAAGTATAAAGTACTGTTTGAGTGCTAGTTATACCATTAATTCACATAGTAAAACACAGTAAGGACAGAGATCCTACATGGGGAGTAAGTGCACAGTGACTCCTGTTGTTGATTTAACAATTGACACTCTTATTTATGACGTCAGTAATCACCCTAGGCTCTAGTCATGAGTTGCCAAGGCCATGGAAGCCTTTTGAGTTTGCCAACTGCAATCTTATTTAGACAAGGCCATAGTCAAAGTGAAAGTTCTCTTCTCCCTTCTTCCTCTTCTCCTCTTCTCCTCTTCTTCCTCTTTGATGGCCCATTCTTTCTGCTGGATCTCACTCACAGAGATCTTTCATTTAGGTAATTTTTTTTTTTTTTTTTTTTTTTGCCAGAGTGTCTTGGCTTTCCACACCTAAAATACTCTCATGGGCTTTTTAGCTGGGTCTGAATGCCTTAAGGGCTGATTCTGAGGCAAGAGTGCTGTTTAGGACATCTGCCATTCTATGAGTCTGCTGTGTATCCCGCTTCCCATGTTGGATTGTTCTTTCCTTTTTAATTCTATCAGTTACCACAGTAGCCCAAGACACTGGCAGAGAAGTGGCAGGAAGAGCCTAGAGGGAATGAGACTTGAAGCCCCGTGGAAGAAAGTACACCAGCCTAACTAGAGGAGAGAAAAAAAAAAATAAAAGGGACCGGTACAGACACGATTCTCTCTCTCTACTCACCTTACAAAGGCGGGGAAGACAACAGAGCAGGCGCCATTTTGGACATAAGTCACAGCTGCACCAGCTCAGGGATACGCCCGCCCTCAACCAAGCAGAAAAACCTGACTTTGGTGGGGAGAAATAACAGGAGATTAAGACCTAGTGAATGTGTGGAGCTTATGAATCAGGACTGTGAAGAAAAAAAAAAAAAAAAAAAAAACTGAGGGTGTGTGGGAGAACTCATGGTGTGGCTGAGACATGAGTAGTCTCGCTGGGAGATGCCACAAAGTTGGTAACCTTGGCAACCTCGTGAGAGACATTGCAGGGGAATCTGAACTTACACTGAAGACTGCACAGATCCTTTGTGTGGTCCTTGGGACAGAGCAGACGAGTATTATACCCACTGGGGCTAGCGCTCAGACACTGATTGCCATCAAGTTTTTTACTTTTAATCACATCAACCCAGCTTTGCAAATATGATATTGTTGGAAGGAACATAGCTTTGACTTAAACCCAGAACTGTGAGTAGTTCAGAGTCTCCAAAAGATATCAGTAGTACTACATTTCCCTCAGGAATAAGAAAGTGCCTGTGGTACCCTGTGATTTTCTTGTGGTTCCCTGGGGCACCTCAGTTTGAGAATCTTAGGGCTAACCATTAGTTAAAAAGTAAAGTTAGATTCCTTTGTTATGTATGTATAGTAATGCACACATTTTTGTGTGTATCTTTATCTACTAAATATACATATATGTAATATGTTTGCATGTGGACTAACATATGTATTCATATATACAAATGCAAACAAATGCCAGTTTTTATTTGCATATGTATACGAATAAGAGTATATATTCTAAACAGGCATAAAAATATCATATAATTTTAAATGTTTAAAAATTATAGCCTGAAACACATCAAAATGATGATTAAGTGGTAAAATTATGAGTAAATCCTATTTTCTACTTTATGCTTCCCATGTCCTATCCTTCCTATGAGGTTCTGTTCCATATTCAGTGGAAGTAATATACTAAACAAAATATATATATATATATTCTAAGCAGAATATATATATTCTGAACAAAAAATAAACAAAAAACTAAAAATGTAGACCCAAGTTCCACTTTACTTCGTGTTAATGAGGTAAGGAAGTATAGAATGCAGTCAACATGAAAATGGGTTTGAATCATTGTAAGTAGTCATAGAATGGGCAGATTAGGGGAAGCCTAGTACTGCTCTATAGTCAACTAAGAGCTGAGTACAGGAATCTCTCTCATTCATAGATTAATAACAATAATAGAAAAGAAACAAACATGAAATCAAGCAAATAATGTTCTAATGTTTTCTTAGGGTTCTAAGAAAAAGACAACAAAGAAAATGAACCCTTCCAAAAAGAAAAAAGGTGCAAACTCATAACACAGCCCTCAAAATCATTGCTATGAGGCTGATGAAAAGTGTGGAAAATCCTCCTGGAATCAGAGAACTCAATAAAACAATGGTCTCTATGAATGCTGAAAGAACTGAGGGAAAAATAAAAAAAGAAAATAAGACCACCACAAAAATGAAAGTCACATTTGGAAGCAACACAAAGGAGAAGAGATTATAAAAAAATGAGAATGAAGGACATAAAGGACAAACTTGAGAACCCTGAGGCAAATGAAAATAGCTTAAAAGAATTATAGAAAAAATAAAAGCCATAGAAGACAAACAACGCAAAAGAAAAATATGTTTATTTAGGGCCTCTAAAAAGGAAAGCAATAAGACACAAAAAGTACTCAAAATATAATTCAAAAATTGCTTTTGCAATACAAATTTGAACTTCTGCATTCAAAGGTCATGTGATGTTTCAGTAAAAATATATGCAGATGATAAAAATTGCAAAGCATATTTCCTGGTAAAGATACTGAGCTCCAAAGAGAAAGAAAAAATCTAGCCATCCCTAAGGGGAAAAAACTCAGGGCACATTCACCTTTCCCACAGCCACAAGATGATGCTGGGAAATGACAGAGGAACATTGAGTTCTCAGAGATCAGGCACTCTGGAGACTTTAGCAGACAAACTGATTTCTAGGCATAGAGAGACAAACATCTGACATCTTCCAACATGGAGGAATTTGGGAACCATCACTCCACGAAGGTGTCTTAAAGAAACAAACCTTAGCCAATCAATGAAAAGAAGAAGCTGCAGCAAAAGCACTGGCAATGAATGACCAATGAATCCATCTGAATGCAGAGCTTAGAATGAACCACTGCGGTGACAGCAGTCAAGGTCAGCCTATGGATTTTAGTGACCATGCCGAGTGTCAGGGGATTACAACTCCTGAAGTAGGAAGGTTGCTGTGGGACAAGATGAGGAGTGCAAAGAAAGAACTGGTAAATGTTATCTGAACAAATCATTTACATACAATTTAAATAATACTCTGAATATTATTTGAGTCTTAGAAATACCCATGAGAGACTGAAGAATATACATCTTTTAGGAAAATAAGTGGATAGTAATAAAATAAAAAGTATTATACCATATAGAAAACATGATGTACTGAAAAACTAAGTTTGAAACAAAGTAACACAGTAAAGCCCAAAGAAGAATCAACAATGCCTGGTCTGGCAAATACAACCCAAAGGAGAGAAGGATCATGACAGAGAAATCAGAGAATATTGAATACCAGTCAAAAAGCACAAAATAAGGCAAAGAGAGGCACTTTAGAATAAAGATTTATTTATGTACCAAATAACAAAATACTCTTTAAAAAGAAAATGTGCACACACACACACATATACACACACACATAGAACCTAATCTAGATATAGGAGATTAATTCATCTCTCTTAGTGATACATATTAAGTGGAAGAGAAATAACAAGGTGGCAAATGACCGTAGCATGAAGATACATTAATTTAAAATAACTCAATGCACAAAAAAAGTTTTTGAAATTAGCAATATATTAGGCCACAAAAACAATAAATTCCAGGGCAGGCACTGTGGCTCAGCGGGTTAAAGCCCTGGCCTGAAGCGCAGGCATCTTATATGGGCGCCGGTTCTAGTCCTGGCTGCTCCACTTGCAATCCAGCTCTTGGCTATGACCTGAGATAGCAGTAGAAAATGGCCCAAGTCCTTGGGCCCCTGCACCTGCATGGGAGACCTGGAAGAAGTTCCTAGCTCCTGGCTTTGGATCTGCACAGCTCCCGCTGTTTCAGCCAATTGGGGAGTGAACCAGCGAATAGAAAACCTTTCTCTTTCTGTCTCTCCCTCTCTCTGTAACTGTCTTTCAAATAAATAAAATAAATCTTTAAAAAAAAAACAATAAATTCCTAAAAATAATGTAGATAGCATCCTCTACTCTAATGAGCATAGAAATGAATCACAAAATTAGGAAAATAAAACACCCTGCTATAAGTGAGTTTTAAATTTCTTTCTTTTTCTTTTTCTTTTTCTTTTTTTTTTTTTTTTTTTTTTTTTTTTTTTTTTTTTGATAGGCAGAGTGGACAGTGAGAGAGAGACAGAGAGAAAAGTCTTCCTTTTCCATTGGTTCACCCCCCAATGAACGCTGCAGCCTGCGCACTGCGGCTGGCGCACCGCGCTGATCCGAAACCAGGAGCCAGGCGCTTCTCCTGGTCTCCCATGCGGGTGTAGGGCCCAAGCACCTGGGCCATCCTCCACTGCACTCCTGGGCCACAGCAGAGAGCTGGACTGGAAGAGGAGCAACCGGGACAGAACCTGGGGTGCCAGCGCTGCAAGCAGAGGATTAGCCTATTGAGGCGCGGTACCGGCCTTAAATTTCTAATACAAGTTTTTCCATCAAAGAAAAACCATCAAGCATATAGGAAATAAAACAGCTCAAATACCAGAACTATATATCAGAACAAGAGAATATCTTATAAGAGATAAATTTATTTATGTAAGCAATTATATACCTAATTCATTAAGAAGTTCACAGGGCTATCAAACAATATGTTGTGGGAAAAACAATCAAAAGGAATCAAGTATTAAAACATAAAATAATGAAATAGAAAACAGGACGAAAAATGATAAAACTGAAGAGTTCAGTCTTTAGAAGAAGAAAATAACATAGCACACTATTAGCTAAGGTAATTAAGAAATCTGAGAAAATACATAAACAATGAATAAAAATTGGAGGCTGATTTAGCCCAGGGCCTTATATGTAAAGGTACTGAGTAAGATAATTAAAGAAAATAACAAATTAGCTTATCTCAGATTAAAATTTTTTAATTATAACCTTTCGTTCCATTGTAAGATGCACCTTTTAACAAGAAATGGAGACTTATCTGGGTATTGATGGCTGTGGATGAATCTGGTTGTTATTTCTGGTGACATGAAGACATGATCCACATTTCCTCAACAACCATTTCAGAATTAGGAGTATGAGACCTGTTCATTGGCTAAGCACCTTCCACTACTGCTTTCTGATAAGATAAAGATAGTGCTATCATCAAAACTTATAGAATGGTGCCAACAACTTGAAAGAAATTTCAAAAGGCAATAGGATTATTTTAGGAAGTGCTGTATACTTGTATTATCTCTCAGTTGGTACATTATTGTGTTGGAAAACCTGACATCAATTACTTTGCCTGAAAAGGTAAATCAGAAAAGTCAGACATGGAATGTGACATTTCAAAAAAAAGTCTCCAGAGCCTAAAATCCTCCCGTGGTCTCCAGTTTGGTCCATTTTGCAAAGTCCTTTATGCGCCAGTTTGTACCGTAAGAAGAAAATCTGAAGTGTACTTCCAATCCTCCTCCCCAGTTTCTACTGCCCTCCTCAGATACTAAGCCTATGGCAGGCACTCTCCTCTGAAGAGACCCAAGATACTGACTACCAGACCTCAGGATTTCCAACCTTCACCATTCCTTGTGTCTCCATGGCTGAGCTCCACTCTACTGGTGGAACAAACTAGTATTTCATTGATGTTCTCCTATCAAGCTGTTTTTTAGATTAATGATTAGAGATTACAGTATCACACTGAGTACCGGTCCTAGCCCAATGGCTCCCATGACTCTTCAATATTACACATGACTAAATTAACTAGAAGTCTTTTAGCAAGATATGAGTCTTTACTCTAGCAAACAAAACAGTAGGAAGGGGTCCATAGTGGATGCAAGATTCATGCAACAGGGACTCTGAGAAAAAGGTCCAGAAGAAAAAGTATTGAAATGATTTGAATTTTTGGTTTCCCACAATGATACTTAAGGATCATATTTTTGAGCATTCTAAATAGTAATCAAACATTATTATTTCAATATATATTTTTATTCATTTTGAGAAGTTAGAACTATAATAATGGGCTGTCAGGGCTATAAATTTAATGGCAAAAGTTCAAACAAGTAGACAAAAAAGGTGATACTTTAGTAGCAATGTAAATGGCATTTAATCATCAACATAGTCCATCTGGGGGTTTTCACAAATCTTTGCTATTGCTAAGATTTGTGACAAGAGCTCCGTGGAGGACAAGTATGTAAGAGGGTATTTCAAAGTTTGCAGAAAATGGAATTGAAAGGTAAGGCTATTTTGATGCAAAACATTTGAAATCCATGCATTTTTTTTCATAATATGCAATTTTCATAAATTTTTTGAAGACTCCTTGTATGCATGGATTTAATTTTTGTGCAAAATAAATTTATATTTTAATTTCATTTCCATGAATTTTTTGATGTGCCTCATATGTGTGTGCAGGTGTGTATCACCTATTAACTGTTTCTCTGGAGAACCTGAATGTTCTGTACGTCTAGATTCAAACTCCAAAATCTACCATTAAGGCCTTTTCCACCTGGCCCCAGGACCACCTTTCCCAGTGCATTCACTAGCTCACTGGCCTATATCAACTAGCCAGGTGGAAAGATACCATGCTTGCTCACCTCCATATTTTTTGCTTACTCATCATCTCTACTCAGTATATGAAACTTTATTGTCTATGAAATTGGTAAGACAAATGGAGAAATATAACCATAGTCCTGTTTTTGTGCTTTTAAAAATTGTGATAGTGATCTCACAGAATTTAACCTCTTAAAAAATTAATGACAACCCTTTGGGGCCAGCACTGTAGTGTAGTGGGTAAAACCACCACCTGCAATGTCAGCATCCTGTACAGGCACTGGTTCAAGTTCTGGCTGCTCCACTTCTGATCCAGCTATCTGCCAATTGCATGGGAAAGCACGAAAGAGGGCTCAAGTGCTTAGAATGCTGCCACCCACATGGGAGACCCAGATGAAACTCCTGGCTTCAGCATAGCATAGCCCTGGCCATTTTGGTCACTTGGAGAGTCAACCAGCAGATGGAAGATTTCTCTGCCTTTCCTTTCTCTGTGTAACTCTGACTTTCAAATAAATAAATAAATCTTTAAAGAAAGATAATGTCCCTTTAAAATCCACCTCAATTATAAAATAAGTACCCAACTCTTAAAGACTCTCCTTTCCTGCTTTTAGAGCAAAGTCCGTGTGCCACCTCTCAATCTGTACCTACCTACGCATCCTCCCACCTTCCACAAATCTTACTGCCTTTTCTGTTTCCTTTATCAGCATTTGCCAACTTGGGCATTGCTATTGACATTTGCAGCCAGATAACTCTTTATCAAGATATGGGGCTGTCTTCTGCATGGTAGAATGTTTTGCTTAGCACTGTCCCTCATCTCTTCTTGCTAGATACCAGTAACACAGCTTCTATTTTCCTATCCAACTAGGGGGACAACTGAAAATGTCTCTGTAAATTGCCTAATATCCTCTAGTATGAAAATAGCCCCTGACTGAAAACCACTGACCTAGTACTCACACCTTCCCTTGGCCCATGATAACACCCAGGTCTCATTCTGCATTGCCAGTGAAAAGATTTCACTGTAGTCCACTATCCTTATTTTCCCATTTTGCTTTTTCCTCAGGTAAAAGATGGGAAAAAGCAATATCAGAAAAATCAAGGAGGCTTTAGAAACAAAATAATCAGATTGTTCTTTATGCGGTTGAGGAAGAATTATTTAGCGCAGCTATTATGTTAATAGTTCCACAAAACCTGTTATGTATTAGAGAAGGGAAACAATTATAAAAAATAAATGTGTTTTTGTTCTATTATTTCATGACTTGTACGTTAAAGAAAATGAACTAAGTATGAAAATTTCCCTCAAGAGCTCCCTAATGAAACCAAATGACTCATTCTTTCTCAATGAAGAGTAGACTCGTAATCAAATGAAAGAAAGCAGTTCTTCAGAACGAACAATGCTACAAGGCAATGAAAAAAATCCAGCGACATGAAATACAGACAACATGTGCTAATCTTTGCATGCTGTGGGCTGCCAGTGTGCAGCCAAAAGTAAACTGTCACACATGGAATGACCAAGGAGTGAGGGCAATGCTTGCTCTTTCACTCTAATGGAGACAATCATAGCTGATGAAACTCAACTGTGAGAAATGTCTTTATTGGACTCAACCTAATTTCTATGTCCAACCTTGAGGCTGGGATGGGAATAGGAGGCTATGAAAATTCTAGTCAGTAATTTTAGGATTCTACTCACATAACACTATCTGGGAATTTTGCTGCTTCCCTGGGTTTCTGCCAAGGAAAGGACCTCAACCCAGAGGTAACACAGAGTGAGAGAGATGTATAAACAGAGGCCTATGGTGGTGGCCTGTGTCTGTCCCAGCAAGCCTGTTCCTCATGCAAGGAACTCCGTGCCACCCTCCTGGGCATCCACCCAGGCCTGCACGCACCACAGTGCAGCCATTCTTAGGGTGCAATGAGGGCAGCCCCAGAAACATCCGTATTAGGGCAATCCAGCAGGGAATCCCAGTGGGATTGAGTTAACTCCCTCTGCCCCAATTACCCCTCCCTGCAGCATCTGAGAGAGGTGCCTCCATGGGCTCAGAAGCTGGAGGTGAAAGTGGCCCTTCTCTTTGGACTTACCCACTCGAATTGCCACCACATCCACTCCATTCCTGTTTCCCTTCTTTCCTGTATAAACCCCTGGTGAACTGCTTCCTCTCCAGAATGCACAATATTGGACTCAACATCTCAGCAGATTTTCCACTATCCTAAAGGTGGGAGCGTTTGGCCCTGAAGTTTGTAGCAAAACTGAATTTTGTTCTGGCTTCATGTGGGATTTGGGTTTTGCTTGTTTCTGTTTTTCACCATGTTGCATACTACCTGAGATGTTGTACAGAAAGCAGTTTTGCTGCTTAAATAGCAGGGAGTAGGATTAATCAATGAGAGGGGAAATAAAATTTATTTCTAAACATATTATAATCCAAATAGTACATCTATTTATATTCTTGATGATGAGTCTATTTTTGATAATGGTAGTATCATGAAAATAATTCAAGCAGAACTATATTATTCATCACTGAGCTTTTCTATCCTTTCTCCACTGAACCTTCAGGCATTTCATTGAAATTACAAAATACAATGGCGCTGTTAGTGTATACACAGAAATTGAACAGTCTATAGGAGACAAATCATGAATTATATGCATAATTCCAATAAAAGGATACAAAAACTGTAAGTCCTAACGTCCCTCAGTATTTCATCTAGGGAAGACACAGACAAATCCTGTAAAGAAAATGACTCTGACATTAATAGCATCTTGTGTATTCCTAAGCTTCTAGGCTTTCTCCCAGAACAGGAGGAATCAGGTCCTAGAGAACGTTATTAAGGCAGATTTCCTATTTTCTGCCAGGTGACTGTTTCTACCATAAGGTAATGATCTGACAACTAATTAATTCCTGTTCCTCCATATCGGGAGTAGGATTTCTTCCAAATGACTTTATCAGTTAAATTTCTTCAGCTGCAAGCAACAAAGAGAATGTATTGATTCTCAGAGCTGAAAATTCCAGAGCTGGGTTGATTCCAGATAAGCTAGATTAAGAGCTCATTACCAGGGGCTGCCTGATGGTTCTGGCATCCTCAGCTTGTCACCTGAGGCAGCCGAAGGGCTAGCCAGCCTCCCCAGCAGCTCCTAGAAAGGTCCAGAATTTAATCCTGGGTCTTGTGCTGAATCACTCACTGTAATCATGGGAATCAAATCATACTCTGGGGTAGGGTCGGCACCATTTCTCCATAAAGAGTCAGACAGAAAATAGTCTCAGTCACGCTACTCAATTCTGCCGTTGTAGAGCAAAAATAGACATACATAACTGAGCATGACTGCATTGTGAATTTTATATAATTTTCACATAGGATATGGTGTTATTTTGATTTTTTGTAGTTATTTAAAGGCCCAAAAGCCATTCTTAGCTTCTAGTCTTTAGAGAACCCAATGCATTTGAAGAACATAGATTGAGAGTGAAGGAGAATGGGTCTCTCAAAGCAAAATTAGGGCTGAGCAAGGAACACAGTTCTCACCCAAGAACTAGGATGTTTCACAACTGGAGGCTACAAGGGCTTTGAAGGCATATTGCCAGTGAACTCATGGAACTCATCCTGAAGTTAGAAACATAAAACCAGCACACTCCAGCTCCCCATCTCAGCTTCGAACCCCTTACCACGGACTGCTAGTTGTCAGGCAGGCAGAGCCTTTGTGTGGCCTCAGCAAGGCAAGCAAGTCACCAGTGATGACAGTGGGGCAGCTCTGGGCCTACCAGCATTTCCAAGCTTTCATACAACCATCAGTAAGTACAGCAGCGCCACCTCAGGGCAGCCGTGAGAAGTACAGAGTTGAGAGCCTGGATGTCAAGGTATTAAATCTCTTCTATCTGAGACTCCCACGTTGTGTGAGAAGAAATCTGTTATCCTACAGTGACGGGACTGCAAGATGATCAAAGGTGTTTGCTGAATCTGAGGGCTTTCCAGGTAGTGGTAGAAATCTGTTTCCCATTTCCCCCACTGTACCTACAGCTGGCTTTACCTAAGAGGGCAAGAATTTGAATGATACCTTGTCTCACCTGTGACCTAAGGTTCCTGCTTACTGCTAACCAGCTGCTCATCTACACTAACTCACTCTGATCCCAAGCCCATGTTTTTAAACAAGCTGCACAATGGTATCCTGGGGGAGAGAGTAAAAAACAGCAATACTCATTTTCTCTCCAGCCAGCTGACTTGGAATTTCTGCACTCTGAGGTATCACTTGGGGTGTTAAGAATGCAGAGGGCTAAGAACTTCACCCTCAGCCAGAAAACAAACAAACAAACAAAACAAAAAACTTCCATTCCTTAAGTGGGAGCCATCCTTGTTCAAGAAAATCCAAGTCCAGAGCAACCTTAATTCCCTGAAATTAATTCTACAGAAAACTGGTGCAGACAAGGCCAGTTCTCCCAGCAGGAACAGAAACTGTTAACCACCAAAGCCTCCTTTGACTAATGGTGCTAATTTCCTTTGCCTTTGCTCTGCAACAGGGCAGGTAAGCCAGAATGTAACCCAGCATCCCCACCTGCCCAACCCCTTGGGAAAAAATTCAGTGAGGAGCTTAACTTCACAAAGTTTATGGAAAGTGCATATTTTTAAAATTATTTTTAAAAATTTTTAATTTTAATTTTTAACAGAATCAATGTGATCTGTAGATACAATCTTAAGAACATGTTTCCTTCCTCTCTCCCTCCCCCTTTCCTTCCCACCCTCTTCTCTCTTTTTTTTTAGTTTTTGAGATAATATATTTTAAAATTACATTACAGTAAAAAGGCATAATACTTCACCAAATAAGAAGTAGCTTAACAAGTAAAAAGCAAAAAGACTTTAGTTTAGTGGGAATATAAACAATGGCTATAAACAGTAATTGAATGGAAAAATGACCATTTCACTTATATACAGTAAGTTTTAAAGGATTCACAGATCATTAAAACCGTAGTAGTATAACATTTTTAACCGTTGGTTTGATAAAAGTATAAGACAAAGCTTTACAAACTATTTTATGCCATGTTTCCATGAACCTTTTAAAGACTCCCCGGTTTCTTTACAAACAGCTTTGATGGCTTCCCACAATACACAGGTGTATTTCCCTCTTCTCAGAATGCCCCTGCCCCCCAATCTTGCCTCAGCCCATTCTCACCCTCACCTGACAAGCCTGCACTCAAGGAGTGTCCCCTCCCTGAGAGTGAGACATGAGCACCTATTTGTTTTGTTTGACAGCGTTCCCTGTTTCCTGCTATTGAAACACTTGACACACTGTATTCTATGCTTGTCACCAAGCCTAAGACACCATCAATTATGAAACACAGTATTAGCGTATATCACACCAAGGAACAAAAAAAAGCTGTCAATAAAATTACAATAAAACCTTATCACTTAGAGTTTTTATTTCCTACATATTGAAAGAGTTCTGTGAGTACAGTTGTGAAACCTATCAAAGAGTCCTGAGTTTTGTTAGCATTTCTTATTCAACCAACTAATCATCTCAATTATTACACCGTCAAATCACATATCACAAACTTAAGAACCTGTTGTTCAAACTCAGCAGGAAGTTTATGATATTGAAGTGTGACACCTTAATGATAGCCTTGTGTGATGAATGAATTGGGCACATCAACTGTTGTTTTGAATTTCCTTTCATCTCTTCCAAGGGATTTGGTAATTTTTCCTATCTTTGGTTGGATTGCTTGGCTTGTGATACCCAGTAGTGCACATGCATTTGAATCACCTGGGGATCTTAAATTTATTAGTTTGGGATACTATCTCAGTTCCTTCTTTTCTAACAAATTCCAGTGTCCCAGAGACCACATTGGCTGTAGCAAGGTGATACTCAATCCCTTTGCACTTTCTCAATCACAACACCTGACACAACTTCTTCACTTTGTATTTCCCTTTCTTAAGACCCATAAAGTATTTTGTTAATTTCAAGAAAATAAGAAATGGGAGTCATACCTCCAATGATAGATATTTGCACTGATATTGAGACCAAACCCCCATATAAAAAGGTAAGAACAAGCCTCTCATTTGTCTCCCTTTGCCCAAGGTGTTCTTGCCCACCTTTTAGGATTAACCACTTACCAAAAGGAATTCACTGAATTGAGGAAGTGGTACAGCTGGCCCTACAAGAGTCTCATCACTGGGCTCAATGAGTCATTTGCTTCCCCAACAGATGAGAACCTTGATGGCCATTATTTTATAGAGGGGTTTTGTTCTTGGGAATTCCAGGTCTGGGGCAGAACATACCTATCACCTACATGTATCCCTCCAAATGAAATGAAGCCCACCTGGTCATCATAAACATTCCATGAAGAACACAGCATTGCTGACCAATCAAAGGAAAGCCATAAGCATCACTGAACAACCAGGATCTTGGACACAAGCTGAACATTCACCACTCAGCCCTAACTTCAGTCTATAAGAGAACCTTCACTCCTAACCCCTAATGGAGCCTGGGAATTACGTGATATATTCCCAGATCCTTGCTCTGCACTTTGCAACATATAACTACTTTATTTCATCATTGCATTATCACAGATTGGCTTTTCTGCACATCAGGTGAGTGAACCCAGTTTGGGGGTTTTACGGCAATTCCTCCAACTGGTTTCAGGGGGCTGTTCTGAAACAATATTGGATATACATCCCCACTGCACTCTTCCTAACCTACATTTCAGATAACATTTTACTCTTATACTTTTAAAGGCATTTTAAATGGCAATTAATTTGCACAGTGACAACAATGCACATGCTGTTGGTGGACACAAGAGGATGGTCAGCTTGGGATGTTGCCTCTGGTGGGAATTGCTCAGAGAAAAAGCTTTATTGACTTATGACAAATAAAGGAGACTGTGGGAACAAATAGTTCCCTTGAAGATTGCTTCCCTGAGAAGCAGTTTGTTAGAGCCTTTATAGCAAGGGTTAGGAGAGCATCCTGCTCAAACAACACATACCTTCATGCTGGGGGTCTGCCCCTACTCCCCAAGTATAGCATTGCAAGATAGGCTTTCCTGGAACATCTTCCCCCCAAAAAAAGCTCTATGGAGCAAACCTTTCAGATTCTCTTCCCCTGGCCCTGTGCCCCCCTTTTGCCTGAATCCTACATGGGTAGCTTCACTCCCTCAGTGAAGGAAAGGTAATATCAATAGCCAAGAGCAAGTTTGCATCCACACAAACCAAGAATACTTGTGACTGCTGCCTAGCCATAGCAATTGTAAGATACCATCAGTTACAAGATGCCATCTGATTTCTCATATGTAAAAGAGCAAGGGAAAAGCATGCAACACTGTGGTTGTTTGTGCTCTCACCCCTTTTGCTTAATAGTACTGTGAGCTATCAGAGTGCGAAGATGAGAAAAGCCTTGGAGGACACCACGTCAGGCATGAGGTAAGTGTGTGCCTCTAATAGTCTCCTAACAGTGTGGCTTCATCTGGGCTAGCCGTGGTGACTCATGCTTATTTTTACCCACACAGATTTAAAATGTTCTCTGGCTGGGCCTACACAGAGGCTTAATGCAAGTAAGCTGGAAACCACCGACATGCCTTGTCAGGTAACAGCAGCCCAGGGTGGTAAAGTGATGGCTGTGGTATTAAAAATGGCCTGCCCTGTGATTCTTTGAGATTCTGGTCACTGTGATCTGCCTTTTGATACATTATGACTGGATTACTCCCACTCTCCTGGCTATTCTGTTCAATTTTCCTTTGTGTGAGTGTGTGTGTGTGTGTGTGTGAGATGGCTCTAGTCAAAGAGAAATGCAACATTCTTTATTTTATTATTCACTTGGGTCTTTTACGTCATGAGATCTCTGATAAAAGGGTGAATCCCCTGCCTCCAAAAAAGAAATGAAGGAAGAATTATGCTAGCATATTGCAAAAGCATTTCATGTAACAGTGTATTCATTAACACAGACATTGGAAATATATGATAAATAATTATTGCAAGAAAATAATGCAAAATCTCAGTGACTATAGAACATTAAATTTTAATTATCTTTTACTTCCCCAAACATGGCACCATAACAAGACAGCTATTCAAATAAAAAAAGTCTTCCTCCTAAAACTATCTCAATTGAAATAGAAATGGGATTTTTACAGTCCCAAAGCATGAGAATTTAAATAGTCATTACGTTTAGCAGATAAAAGGGACATCAGAAAGCAGCTTCTAAACTCCTTCATGTTTATACAGTTGAGATCTTTACAGTGGTTGCATTCTTATAATTCTAATATTCTTTATAATTTTAATATTTTTATTCATATTACAACAGAATTATTCAAATAATTTACAGCAATAAAGCACTTCTTTTCTGATACTTTTTAATCACCATATTTTTGGTTAAGTATTCCACATTTGGGGATGGGATGTAAAAAGATTCTTAAAGAGGTTTTGCCTACAACCTATGCCTCTGTGTTACTGAACCCACTGGAATTGCAACCCATGAGCCTTGCTAGGAAGATATATAGCCAATAATCTTACCAATCAACAGTAATAAAAAATTACATTATTTCTTCTAAGATCTTTAAGACAGGCAAATCAAAGAAAGACTCCCTTCTTATATCAGAGCAATATTCTAAAAGTAGGAAGAGATGCTTCTGAGGGTGGAAGAAAACATCCTCTAATTTTGAGATAACTTCCTTCTCAAACATAATTTTAAATGTCTTTCTTTTCACATCTATGTTTTCTATAAAGAAAATAGAGTTGTCTCTAAAAGATCAACTCTAAAAAAATTCTTTATAAGAATCTCACTGCTTGAATCTAAAATTCCTCCCAAGAAATGGATAGATCTAGCCTCAATCTTTCATCAAGAGTACTTTTAGTATTTCTTTATTCCATTTTCCCCAAACAGATTTTTATGTTGTTGTTGAATGCAGGTCTCTTTTAGATCTCTGTTCTTTGTACAAGAACCTAGTGCCTGTGAAACATGCTGATGTGCCTTTAAAAGGTCTAATTTTCAGTTTAAGTGGCTCAGTTATTAAGTACAGAAGGTACTCGGCTATAATTCCCTTCCTTTTCATGTATGAATTGTGGTTAAGAATCTAAGTTTCACGTAGTGGATTTGAGCACCACTGCTGGATGGTTACAAATTTCCATAAGCTGCCTTTGCCCTAACTAGGCTTTAACTCTCAGTTACTGACTTTCATGTCCAGCAGGAGCAGACCGGCAGTTCTGCCTACTGAGTAGGTAGAAAACCAGGAAACAGGAAATCTTTGCCAATTCCTTTGCAAAAAGAACAGTCAGAAAATCATACACCAAAAAGCTAGAGCTTTGGTGACCTCTTGTGGGATAATTAGCTGGTACCCATAAAAAAAGAGAATGGAAACTAAGATAAATTTGCTTTGTAGGTCCTGAAGTACACTGATGGAGAGCTGCTGAAAGCCAATGGGCCTGTTAGAACATAGAAATGCCTGTTTGTACATAAAATTATCAGTGAAGTGTTAATAGTTGCATTAGAGTCTATGTTTAAGACAGCTTGCATACACATATATAAATGCATATCAGTTATGATTTAAATGAAGTATTGTGTTTTAAATATATTAAAATATCTCAGAGTCTTCTATGCATAAGATAGAAACAAAAACCTTCCAACCACACATTAAATATTTCATGCTCTTTGGCAAGAGATTCAGTCACAAGGGAGTTCGGAAGAAAATTATGAAATTAATCAAAGGTAAACTGGGCGCAATGCAAGTGTTCAATAAGTAAATTAATGAAAAGTAAACAAAATGAATGATTTTCATACTAAATAGTGCACATTAATATTGTTAGTCCTATAATAAATTAAGAAATAAGTTGAGACAGCTGGCTAGATTATTGATATATTTATGGTCGATAAGATGAAGGATAAATTTGCTCACCAACCAAGTATCCATTGGTACCACACAAGGGCAGGATTCTTGAACTAGGGTTCTAGCCAATATAATAATCACTATGGTAATTATTTTGTCTTTTTTTTGGTCTATCCCCCCCTTTTTTTAACTTTTATTTGATGAATATAAATTTCCAAAATACAGAATATGGATTACAATGGCTTCCCCCCCATAACGTCCCTCCCACCTGCAACCCTCCCCTTATCCACTCCCTCTCCCCTTCCATTCACATCAAGATTCATTTTCATTTTTCTTTATATACAAAAGATCAGTTTAGCATACATTAAGTAAAGATTTCAACAGTTTGCTCCCACACAGAAACATAAAGTGAAAAATACTGTTTGAGTACTAGTTATAGCATTAAATCTCAATGTACAGCACACTAAGGAGAAAGATCCTACATGAGGAGTAAGTGCACAGTGATTCCTGTTGTTGACTTAACAAATT
Source organism: Oryctolagus cuniculus (assembly GCF_964237555.1). NCBI lineage: Eukaryota > Metazoa > Chordata > Mammalia > Lagomorpha > Leporidae > Oryctolagus > Oryctolagus cuniculus. The sequence continues at coordinate 33,373,634 of NC_091436.1, forward strand.
GACACTCTTGTTTATGGCATCAGTAATCAACCTAGGCTCTTGTCATGAGCTGCCAAGGCTATGGAAGCCCCCTGAGTTCACTGACTCTGATCATATTTAGACAAGGCCATGGTCAAAGTGGAAGTTCTCTTCTCCCTTCAGAGAAAGGTATTTTGTCTTTTATGATTAGCAAACACTTTTAATTCTTGCAAAATTTGAAGAATCAAATTTGATTTTTCTTCCAGTTAACAATAAATACATTGGTTATGGTTATGAGTTAGCTAAGTAGAAAAACAATGACTAGGGGCCAGCACTGTGGCTCAGCAGGTTAAAGCCCCAGCCTGCAGCACTGGCATCCCATGTGGGCACTAGTTCTAGTCCCAGATGCTCTTCTCTTCTAATCCAGCTCTCTGCTCTGGCCTAGGAAACCAGTAGAAGATGGCCCAAGTCCTTGTGCCCCTGCACCGCGTAGGAGACCTGGAGGAAGCTCCTGGCTCCTGGCTTTGGTTCGGCGCAGCTCCAGTCATTGCAGCCATCTGAGGAGTGAACCAGCGGATGGAAGACCTCTCTCTCTCTGTCTCTACCTCTCTCTGTAACTCTGTCTTTCAAATAAATAAAATAAATCTTTTTTAAAAAAAGAAAAACAATGACTATTAATAAGTTGATTTTCAGAATTTCAGAGTTCTGCTTTTCTTCTGAATCACTTTTTGATTCCCTGTCATTAAAATTCTTTTTCTTATTTCTGTGTTAGAGATGTGAATGTAGATGAGGGTACTTCAAGGAAAAATGGAATTAAAAGATGTTTATTTTGTGTTATGAAATCCATGTATAGTTCTTTTCACAGTACAAATTTCCCCTGAACTTTCTGATGACCCAGCATATTACCCATCACATGGCAGGCAAGGAAGAATGGTTGTTATTTGATAATCCTACTCTATATTTTCCAGCACTGGTATAGGTTTATGCACTGCAATTTTGTGCCCAGTAAAACATATACAGAAATATGTTGTAAATATTGATCCAAATGAATTATATTTTGCAAAATATTTTAATTGTATTTGTTTCTAAGGAATTTATCTAGATGTGTCCATTTTGAGAAAATATAGTTTCAGTGAAAAAAGTGTATCTTGACTATTTAGTAAAAGTTTTTTAAATAAGAGAATGTTTTATTTAAATAAAGAACATGCAGAAGAATAAGCGAGTTTACTAAAGGCATTAGGAAGTAATAATAGGAAGAATAGCCCTCTGCCTACTTCTGCAGCATTAAAATGAAATATGTACTCTGCATATGTGTCACTGACTGTGGTCCTTTGCTGCTCTTAATCACTTTATCTGATAAATCATCTCATTAACAGAAGCCCTTGCCAGAAGCAAAAGCAGATTTCTATGGTTCATTGAAACAGGAGTTGGATAATATGGCTTAGGTCATCTGATCCAATCCCTATTTTTTTTTTTTTTTTTGACAGGCAGAGTGGACAGTGAGAGAGAGAGAGACAGAGAGAAAGGTCTTCCTTTTTGCCGTTGGTTCACCCTCTAATGGCCGCCGTGGCTGATCCGATGGCAGGAGCCAGGTACTTATCCTGGTCTCCCATGGGGTGCAGGGCCCAAGCACTTGGGCCATCCTCCACTGCACTCCCTGGCCACAGCAGAGAGCTGGCCTGGAAGAGGGGCAACTGGGACAGAATCCGGCGCCCTGACTGGGACTAGAACCCGGTGTGCCAGCGCCGCAAGGCGGAGGATTAGCCTAGTGAGCTGCGACGCCGGCCGAGCCAATCCCTATTAAAGTAAACCAGCATTCCTTCTACACCAAGGTATGAAGAGTTGGTATTTGATGATTCTGGAAACCTCAAAATGATAATGATGGAGAAGATAATGTCATTGTTACACACTTGAAAAAAAAAATTAGAAGGCTAAAAACAAGCATAACAACAATGACAAAACCATAGTGCAACATCTTGCTGTGGGATGAGAAGTAAATAATGAAAGGCGAGTTGAAGGGGGATGGGATTCTGGTGCAGTGGTGAAGATGCTGCCTGGGATACCAGCACCTCCTATCAGAGTGTCTGGGTTTGAGTCCCAGCTCTGCTCCTAATTCTGGCTTCCTGCTGATATGTAGCCTGGGAGGCCGCAGGAGGTAATGGCTCAAGTAGTTGTATTTCCGCCACCCACAGGAAGGACCTAGATTGAGTTTTGGTTTTGGCTTTGGCTTGACCCAGTCTTGGCTATTGCAGGTACTGAGAAGTGAACCAGCCTTTCAAATAAAGTAAATAAATTTACTGAAATAAATTGAATCAAAATATCAGGTAACAAGATCTAGAGCTGCAATGGCTTAAGCATAGCCCTTGGACTTTCATAACTGACATTTCATCAAAATACTTCTATTTTCCACATGCTCTGCAATATTACCTTTAGAACTCCAGAGAAATGCATGTGTCCATATAAAGCGTTTCCTTAATAATCGAATTATTTGTAAATTCTTAAGAAACTTAAGATATACCTAAGATGCTGATAATTTGTCTATTGATGTTTTTATTTCCTCCTTGAAATCCAATTCTGAATGAAGCTGAAATCTGAAGTTTCAATACTTTAGAATATAGATGAGGTTGGTGCTGCATCATAGTGGGTAAAGCCACAGCCTTCAGTGCCAGCATCCCATATGGGTGCCAGCTCAAGACCCAGCTGCTCCACTTCCAATCCAGCTCTCTGCTATGGCCTGGAAACCAGTAGAAGATGGCCCAAGTCCTTGGGCCCCTGCACTCGCGTGGGAGACCCAGAAGAAGCTCCTGGCTCCTGGCTTCGGATCAGCACAGCTCCCGCCGTTGCGACCAATTGGGGAGTGAACCAGTGTATGGAAGACTTCTCTCTCTGCCTCTCCTTCTCTCTGTGTAACTCTGACTTTCAAACAAATAAATAAATAAACCTCAAAAAAGAAAAAAAGAATATAGGAAAGTAGGAACAAAGGCTATTGAACATACATCACAAGACTAAGAACTAGGTTACCTAACACAGCTGTATAAATATTAACAAGTTTCTCTTTGCTTATATTTGATTCTAAAGCTGTTACTTAAGAGATTGTGCCTTAATCACAAATAACTAGAAACTACCCACAAAACAATATTTTCTACATTATAAGACCTGTAGTTCAACCTTGGAAACTGGATATGTTCATAACTTAGGGCTAGGTTTTACATCAGATGTAGAAAAATAATTTGAGAATTTAGTAATTGCTTTTCCCTTGCTTAGAGCATTTATCTTTGTTTATATAAGTGTAATATTTTTAAATTTCTAATACTGGTACTCAGAAAGTTCTGAAAATAATTTTTAATTCATAAACTTCCAGAATTAAAAATAATCGATAGTAATCTACCACCCAAACATAATTAGCTTCATATTTGCATAATATCTTTTGGTCTTTCTACAAAGATAATCTTACTTTTACATAATTGCAATTTTAGAGTTACATGCATCCCTTTATCAGGCAATTTTTTTCTGTGTTTTCTACAGTCTTCATAAGTGTCATTGTAGAGATGAACAATATTATATTAATGCATCATTTGTTTATTTGTATATAAGCTGTTTGTAATTAATCTGCTGTTGACAATGATACTGCAATGAACATTTTCATATAAAAGTTTTAGGAGAGCTTTATTTTACTAATACTTTCTTCTATATCTCTTATGAAGTAGTTTTAGGAGCTGTCAGGATTAAAGCAAAAAATGATATGGCACACTGCCAAGGGTTTACTCAGTAGAATTTATTTGAAGGGTTATTGACCAAACCATGGGAAGGATTAAGTGTACCCACAAGGGGAAGTGAAGCACACAGAGGCCAGCAAAAGTGAGAGCCATCACAAGCCATTAAACAAAGTGCCAAAGTAGGCAGGCTGGTAAGAGCTGTAACTCTGGACAAGGGCAGCTCAGGTAGCTGGCAAGGGACACAGTCATCACTGGAATCATGGTAAAGTCTGGAAGCACTGGATAAATACTCCTACCTCCTCTCTTTCCGTCTTTCTGTCCTGCCATGGCTCAACCCAACCTGAAACTGGGGCTCGGTATGTAGGAGGCAGAGGGAGGGAGGAGCAGCAGGGCAGAAGAGGGGGTGCCCAGGTGATGCAGTCCACAGAGGTCAGCCTCCTGGGGCACAGAGAATGTCGGCACAGGGAAGTGAAACGGTAGAAAACAATCAGCACAGAAGCCCTAAATGTTTATTAATTTAGAACTGTAGTAGAAAAATATTTAAAATGTCAAATCTTTCTCACTACTCCCTGCCCCATTTACTGCTTTATTTTATTCCATAGCACTTGCCTTTCAACATATTTTATGTCACTTTATTATCCAGCGTTTCCACAAGAAAGCAAGTTGAGGGTAAGAATTGTACCTGTTTTCCTGTGTACTGCTGTGACCTTAATATGTATTTGTTGAATGAATGAGTAGATTAAGGAAGATGTATACCCAGTGAACCAGAAAAGAAATATTCATATGAGACTCTTTAAAATATATGTTACTATAAGAGTAAGAAATGCACTCTGAATGTTTAAAATTATAATGTGAGTTTTCAAAGCAAAGTCCTGCAGTTAAAACCATTTTCAAATAAGGTAACCATACCCCTTGCCTGCAGAAATACATTCCAATGACCCTTGAGGATGCTTAAAATAAGGATAATACCAAACCCTGTATACATACATACATACATATATATGCACACACACATATATCCTCTGTTTTTGCCTATATATATTATGCCTATGATAATGTTTATATTACAAATTAGCACAGTAAGAGATTAATAATAACCTAATAATAAATAGAACAATTATGAAAATATACTGTTATAAAAGTTATGTGAGTAACTTTCTCTCTCATTCTCTCTCCCAACTGCCACAGAGCAGGTATCATGTATGGTGTAGATATGATGGACAAAGGGATGATTCACATCTGGGGGAGGATGGAGCAGGGTAGCATGAGATTTTATCACACTACCCAGAGCAGTGCTTAGAACCTAGGAATTGTTTGTTTCTGGAATTTTCTGTTAATTTTTTAAAGACATTTATTTGAAAGATGGTGACTGACAGGGAGTGGTGAGAGGAGGGAGTGGTGAGAGGATGGAGAGAGAAAGAGAGAGAGAGAGAGAGAGAGAGAGAGGTCATCCATCCACTGGTTCACTTCCCAAATGACCTCAATAGTCAGGTCTGGGCCAGACCAAAGCCAGGAGCCAGGAATTCAATCCAATCTCCTACAGGAGTGGCAGAGTATCAGGTACTTGAATCATCATCTCCTACTCCCCAGGGAGCTAGATTGGAAGCAGAGTAGTAAAGACAAGAGCCAGTAATCCAATATGGGATGTGGGTATCCCGAGAGGTGGTTAACCCTCTGTGCCACAACACTACTCCTTCATTAATATTTTTGTGGTTGACTGCAGGCCATTGAAACTGAGGAAAGCAAACCCCTGGTTAGGGAGGAGATTATTCTATAATTTTCACAAGAAATAATCAAAAGGACTCAGTACAGCTTTTAAAAATATCTCTGATTTTCCATGAGTAAAATGAATATAGTGAGTTCTTATTTAAAACTAATTCCATTAATATAATATAATGCCATAAAAGACAACAGAAAAACAAAGAACTGCTTCATACAAGTTGATCTTTTATAATGGCTTAACTCTGACTTGAACACCAGGGTACTTGAACCACATTTTCAGTGTCATTTCTTTCCTGTGTAAACTTAGATCTTCTTTTATTATTCACTTAAGGGTAAAGTTTTGAGAGGCCAAATGACCCACATGAGCAGATGTGTTATGAACATCTAGTCTCTGTTATGTACAAAACCTTATACACCTGGGTATATCAACAGGTTCATGGGAAATGTGCATTATCTTTTAATTCCATCTTCCCTGAACTTTTTGAAGTATCCATGTAGAAGCATCATGTTAAAAAATTTATTCAAACACTTGCTGGAACATAAAACCTCCGAAATCCTGTCTCACACACAGTACCCAAGTCCAACGAACAGAATTACTGGAGACACATGGAGGTCTCTTCATTCCTTACCCTAACATGCCTAAAGATCCTTCCCACAACTGCCAGATTCTGACAAAGGCTCAAGCTCCAGTGGCATTTGTGCTAAACCTCCATACACATTAGCATTTTCTTGGTCATTTAAATCTCTCTTCATTCTTTCCAGTTACCTTGTGAAAATTGGTTGCAGGCTCTTTAATAGTTGGGAAAAGGGAGATATTAAGTAGCCTTCCTGAGGTCATAGCTATTAAACTGCACAGCTGGGATTTAATCCAAGGTTCCTCTGATTTTAAAAAAGCGTGTCTTTTATGCTACTCCACCCTGCATTGTGACTCAGACGTGTAGTAAAACAACATAAAATATGTGCGCTTCTAATACAGTGGTGGTGTACATTAAATGACAAATAATTACTTGCCATTATAATTGCTTTTCTCCAATGAGGGTATTAACTTGAAGTATATATTTGATTTAACTTCATTCTGTTTTGTTTAACAAACATCTATTGAATGCCTACTAAGAACTGGGAGTCTCCTAGGTTCCAAGGCTACAGGACGAGTTAGGCAGGATGTTGGCCATTGAGGTCTTTCTGGTTGCATCTCAGCAACAGGATTTCAGTCGATGTGAAAAATATTCTGAAGAGGAGCATGGAGCACCTGGCAATGGAATGGTGAGAGTAAACCCTTTAAGGATTCAATCGAGGCAATGACATGGTTGGATTTGCCCTTTAAATGGAACCTAATGACAGAGGCAAGGAAGATGGACTGTGGGTGTCAAAATGAGGGGAGCTGAGGTGGATGAAGAGGCCAAAACACTAATCTAGATGAGTGAGGATAAATTCCTAGACTAGGGGAGTAATAGTGTGGCTAAAAAATAGCAAGAAAAGCACAGGAGCATAGAGAATAAAATCAGCAGGATGCAGTGACTGGAAAAGTGAGTAGGAGAAAAGAAGGAGTTGCGATGACTCCAAGATTTCAGGCTTTGGTCTAGAATGATTGATGGCACCACCAACTGAGGAGTGTGTGTGTGTGTGTGTGTGTGTGTGACTGGGGGACCTGGCACAGAAGACTTGTAGTAACCCTCTTACAGCAGCTTATCCTTGGGCAAACATCAACTTCAGCAGCATCAAAGCAAGGCTAATAGTACAGATTTCATAAGGATCTTGCGGGCATTAAATGCAATAAGGAATCCAAAGTGCTTAACAAAATACCAAACATACAGAAAGAATTCACCAGACACAAATTGCTATTGCTGGCAACCCCTACTAAAGAGTGCTTTGATATAATTAACTACATTGGAACTCTTTTGACGTTGAGCCTATTTCACCTAGTTATGGTCCTTTCAAGTGGAAGTTTACGTTGCTGGGCAGATTTGAGGAAGGTTGGCTTATAGATGGTTGTAAATACTGTGGAATTATATAAAAGCCACACCCTACCTGCAGAAAGTGTGTGTAGGGTAAGAAGAGCAATGGGCTGAAACAGAATCCTAAGAGCACCATAATGCTGGATTAAGCAAAGAGAAAGGATAGAGACTGGAGGACAGAGGAGGGGAGTGTCAGTGAAAATGAAGGAGTAGTTTAGGGTGTTCAGCATGCTGAATGAACAGAAATGTGCATTTAAAATAAGGTCACCTACCCTTAGCTAGATGTTGTCAGGGCAGGGCTAGAAGAAGCAATTAGATTTCAGTAGGTGAATGAATGGAAGACATGGTTATGGCTAAGTATAAACTACTCTTTCAGAGAGCCCCGCCGAGAAGGGAGTTAGAAAAGTGACTGATTTTTAAGTGGCAGGCAAATTCAAGGATTTTTTTTTTTAATTAGAGAGACATGAACCTAAGGAGAAGATACATAAGGAGAGGCAGAAAAAGAAAATAATTGATGAGCAGATGGAATAATGTTCTAATCAAGAGCTTATGTGGGGCCGGCGCCTCGGCTCACTAGGCTAATCCTCCGCCTTGCAGCGCTGGCACTCCGGGTTCTAGTCCCAGTCAGGGCCCCAGATTCTGTCCCGGTTGCCCCTCTTCCAGGCCAGCTCTCTGCTGTGGCCAGGGAGTGCAGTAGAGGATGGCCCAAGTACTTGGGCCCTCACCCCATGGGAGACCAGGAGAAGTACCTGGCTCCTGCCATCGGATCAGCGTGGTGCGCCGGCCTCGGCGGCCATTGGAGGGTGAACCAAAGGCAAAGGAAGACCTTTCTCTCTGTCTCTCTCTCTCTCTCACTGTCCACTCTGCCTGTCAAAAAAAAAAAAAAAAAAAAAAAAAAAAAAAAAAAAGCTTATGTGGAAAGCCTGGCTTCACAAAGAAGGGGAAAAGAATCTCATTTACTGAGATTAGAGAGAGAAGAGTCAAGGATAAATGAGTTTTAAAATTTGAGGGAAGATGTAAGTGAAAGTTTTCTTCTTAACACCTCAATATTCTCAATAGAATGAAACGAAAGGCCAAGATACCAACAGAAAGGTCTCAAGGAGGTGCTGTGACTTCTCTATGGCTTGAGTATGTCCAGCAAGGGCTCATGTGTTGGGAGCTTGTTCTTCAATGTCGCTGTGCTAAGAGGTGGTGGAATCTTTAAGAAGTAGGGCCTAGTGAAAGGTTCTTATGTCACTGAAGGAGCAGCCCTCAAAAGAAATTATAATTCTCATGGGACCCTTGAGTTCTTATGAGATTGATCTGTTATGAGTGTACTTGACCCCTGAATTGCTGACTTCCTGTTAGGCAATGTGTCCTCTTCCTCCCATGCCCTCTCACCATTATGATACCATCTGCCATGAGTTCTTCACCAGAGCTGAGCTAATTCTGGTGTCATGTCCTTGAACCTCCAGAATTGTGAGCTAAAGAAAGCTGTTTTATGTGTAAAGTTAGCCTTGGGTATTATGTTACAGTCATGAAAAGCAGATTAATATGGGGAGGTAGCAAGAATTTGAAGTTCTTGAGAAAAGTAGTAGGAATAACTCACCAACTACCTAGAATAGGCCCATCACGCATGGATAAAACCCCAGATAAGCTGAATGTAATTTTGGCCCACAGAAAAACATGCAAGTGATTTTTTTTTCTAACACCACTCAGCATCTCAGATATATGCATAGGAATGTTCAGGGGTATAAGAGATTGAGGTGTTGATGCAAAACATTTACTCCAGCAAAAAGTTACAGGGTCCAAGTTAAGGAGGAATATAAACAAGTGGTAGAGAAACTGGTGTGACAGCCATGAGACTAGAGATGCCTATGGGCTCAGAAAGAGGTCTATGGAGAGTAAGGCCTAAGGAAAGAGTTGGAAATTATAGGAGGCAGCCAGTTTAGGGGATAAGAATGTTCTGAGTATATCCATAGTTGTCAGTTTTTCAGTGAAAAAGGGATGTGAAAGTCAATAGAGTGGGAGAAGCCGAGCATTGAAGGCAGTGAAGGTAATAACAGCACCTGGAGCAGAGGTGTCAGTCTTGGGGGAAGTGAGTAACCTAGAAAGCCAGGCATCAGTCATGACCAGGAGGTTAGTGAGCCCTCTGTAAGTACAAAGAAGATATGCAATGGGTTTCCAGGACTGGTGAGGGGCGTGCCATACGTGTTGATCCACAGAGAACTGAGCAACAGAAGAGGGAGAGAACACAATATCCTGGGGGTATTTGTATTTCCACCAGTCACCCAAGTGAGAAGGCTCTAAAGAAGTTGAAATCGCTCTTTAAAATTCTAAAAGAAACTTAGTATTAACTGCTAGCACAGGAATATTTGACTTGGAATTGTCTAATATATGCTTATTAGGGGAGTCCAGAAAGAGGAAGCTTAAACTAAATCTGCCTTGAGTTTCAGATCTGTAGAAGTCAGGCTGTTTCTACCTGCTCCAGCTCAGTTACCATTCTTTATCTTCAAAATGACCAAGTTCTCTCACTGCCTTTCAAATAAAATGGAAATAAATAATTTTAAAGTAAAATTCATTATTAGAAGCCTTCTATAAAAAGTATGATAATAGTGAGCTGGCGTGAGGTTTATTTATTTATTTATTTATTTATTTGAAAGGCAAAGTTAGACACACACCCGTGGGGTGTGGGGGGAGGAGGGATAAGAATGAGAATCTTTCATCCACCAGTTCATTCCCCAAATGGTAACAATGGTTGAAGCTGGACCAGGCTGAAGCCAGGAGACTAGAACACTATCTGGGTCTCCCATGTGGGTGGCAGGGACATAAACACTCATGCCATCTTTTGCTGCTTTCCCAGTAGCATTAGCAGAGAGCTGGACTGGAAGTGGAGCAGCCAGGTCTCAACCAGTGCTCATATGGGATGTTGGCATAGTATGTGTTGGCTTAAACTACTGCACAAAAATGCCTAGCCCATGCTGGCCTGGTTTTTATCCTGTGTGTATGTGCACAAATTCTGTCTCTGTGTTTATCTGCATTATAGTAAGACTATTGGAAATTGTAAATGTGTGTTGCAAACTACTAAAACTCTGGAACATTTGTAATCCAGGAAGTCAAGGCTGATTTATTCCAGACATCATTTGACAGAAATGGCACATCACAAAGTAATAAAATGTTATGAGATTTTTATTGCAAATAAGCCTCACTTATGCTTTCAAAGGAAAAGAATTGAAAAGGGGAACATTTTTAAATATCTTCAAGATTAATGGTAAGAACTGAATTGGTCATGCCACAGAATAGCAAGGGAATATACAATTTAGTTAAGACTGCACACATATATGCTGTGGTTTTTGGAAACAGTTTTCACCTTGGGTATTTATTAGGACAGTATTATATTCCCAAAAACAATAATAATGTTTTATTTAATCATCCTGTTTGAAATAAGTTTAAGTCCACAGCTGCAGCATGTTGAATTTTTTAAGAAACAAAGTCAGTCCAGTTTCATGAGTTTGGGCTTTTTATTCCATATTTGAATTTATTTTTCCTGGAAAGGAAAAATAGTTATAGCAGCACCTGGTATACTGCCATGAACATAGAGGAGGCTTAATAAATATTTATCACTGTTGAAGTTAGAAGGAACACTGATCTGCACTCTGCATGATATATTGGATTAGGACCATATTGCTTGCAAAAAGCATAAACATTGGGTACAGCATTTGAATCTTAGGCAGTTTTTGAAAATTACTATTTTGCAGGTGCCCAATCTGCTATAGAAAGGGTAAAACGTTACTTATAACTATGATTAAGATGCATTAAGATCTAAAAAACTGTTTAGAAAGGCAACATGCTAGAAGTTCTGGCTCTTTTGTGTCATGATCTGATTGGTCTTGGCAGGAGAGCTAGAAGAGAACCCAGCTGTGGATCTGTAGGAAAGAGGGAAGTAAGCCAAGATTGGTGGGGGCAAGGACAGCCTGATAGATATGACTATAGAATGTCCCCTACTTTCAGCCACCAAAAGAACACACAAAGCCTGAGTCCAAACCAGACTTGTGTTGATAGCCATCTTCTCAAATAAGCCAGGTGGGAGCACGGTGCCAGGAATTGGTTATGTGGGAAAAGTTATAATGCGATGGATGACGGTTTTATGCTTGGAGTGGGAGGAGTGGTCAGAGTTGTAATAGGGCCTTAGCCAGTGGGCTGCAGAGGGGAGAACATTGGGATGAGATCCAGGTCTCCTAGAGGGAAGAGATTGGCAAGACTAGTCCATTTCTCAGGCCCAGACAATTTGGCTGGGATTTAAGGCTGGACTCCATTACTGGCAGAAAATCAAATGCAAACAAAGAACAGAGGTAAAAGTCTAGGTACACAGAGGGTTAGGGTCAGAATAAAGGGGTTTAATATTGATGGCCACATAGATGTTTATACAAGGCTCACCCAATAGCAGGCTTAGGGCAGTAGATGGATTCCAGACTGCATTTATTGATAGGAATGGAACTACTAACATCCTGCCAAGGTTGGATCTCATTTGAATAACAACTTGATAGTGCTGTGTCTATAGATTTACATTGTGTAGTATCTGCTACTAGGCGCATGGCTATACAAGAGCTATCTGTGTGGGACATTAATTCTATATTCTGAAATAAATACTTCAATAAACTGAAAATTATAGTAAATTGACCATTCACTTAAGTGCTTAGAAGGCTAGCCCCACAAAAGGTCTCCTTGTCTTTCATTCACTGAAGAATGCCATATGCCTAGCTGGCACATGGTTAGCATTTAATGGGTATTTGTTGAAGTAAAGACTGAATTAATGAAGTATTTACTGCCATTGCTATGGGTTTGTAAAACTTGGAGAAAAATATTTCCCTTTCTAGTTACATTGTACTTTTATTATTATTATATTTAATCACAATAATACTATAATTTCAGGTCAACAAGAGACAGACACAAATAATTTTATGATTTGATTTCATTAAAAATGAGATAGCATTATTTTGCTTATCAAGAAATCTAAACATAAGGCGTTATAATTGTTAATTTTAGGAGTCAACTTGCCTGGGTCACAGCATGCTTAGATATTGCATCAGACACTATTCTGGGTGTTTTCATAAGGGTATTTTTGAATGAGTTTATCATTGAAATTGATAGGCTGAGTAAAGCAGTATCCCTCATGTGTGTGGACCTCATCCAATCAACTAAAGACCTGAATAGAATAAAAAGATTGACTGTCTCATAACAGGGAATTTCTCCTGCCTGACTGCCTTCAAGCTGGAACACTGAATTTTTTCCTGCCTTTTAATTTAAATTGAAACATTGGCTCTTCCAGGGCCTTTGGCCCACAAGCCCTTTTTATTATTATTTTTTTTATTTTTTGACAGGCAGAGTGGACAGTGAGAGAGACAGAGAGAAAGGTCTTCCTTTGCCTTTGGTTCACCCTCCAATGGCCGCCACGGCCGGTGCACCGCGCTGATCCAATGGCAGGAGCCAGGTACTTCTCCTGGTCTCCCATGGGGTGCAGGGCCCAAGTACTTTGGCCATCCTTCCACTGCACTTCCCTGGCCACAGTAGAAAGCTGGCCTGGAAGAGGGGCAACCGGGACAGAATCCGGCGCCCCGACCGGGACTAGAACCCGTTGTGCCGGTGCCGCAAGGCGGAGGATTAGCCTAGTGAGCCACGGTGCCAGCTGGCCCACCAGCCTTTGGACTGAACTACACCATTGACTCCTAGGTCTCTGGCTTTCCAACTGCAGATCTCAGGACTTGTAGGCTTCCACATCTGTGTCTGTCAACTCTTTATTACATATTTACATAAACATCCTATTGGTTCTCTTTCTGCAGAAAACTTTTACTAAATAGGGAGATGCAGGGAAGTTAATTCAGTAGCTCAATAGCATCAGGGATCAGCTTCTTGTCACTTTCTTATTCTGCCATCTTAGCATCCAGGCTCCCCCACTTGGCTGCGTCTCTTCATGGCTCAAGAGGCTGCAGAAGCTCTAGATGTCACTTCTTCACACAGGCACATCCAGAGTCAGAATAAAGTCATTGCTTCTTCAGGGTTTCTTTTCAAGAGCAAGCCTTTCTTAGAATTCCAGCCAACTTCCCCTTTCACATGACCAGAAGGATCACATGACTCTGCTTAAATCAGTCTCTAAAGAACACAATAAAATCACCATGATTGGCTAAACAGATTTATCTCCTAGAGCAGGGGATCCACTTATTTTCCTTGATCCATGGCTTCATAAAAAGGGAACAACTGACTAAGTTTTAACAGCAAGAAAGGGGGGAAATGGCCTTGAGAGGAACATCTCCTTGCTACATCTATCCTGCTTTTAGCCCTCCATTTCCATGCAAGTGTGAATCTTGAATTTTGTTAATGATCTGGAGCCTCAAAACTGACTTTTTTTCACTAAGTGATTGGGAACTATAGGATTCTAGATTCCATAGCCTGTATCTCCACCTGCTGCTGCTGAACTGAAACACGCATTCCCTGTATTTATCGATTCTTTTTCTAAAAGTTTATTTACTTAATTTATATGAAAAACAATGAGAAGGGTAGAGAGATGAAGAGGGGGAGAAAGAAGAAAGAGAAGGAGAGAGAGAGAGAGAGAGAGAGAGAGAGAGAGAGAGAGAGAGAGAGAATCTACCATATGCTGTTTACTCCCCAAATGCCCACAAGAGCTGAGAATGCACTAGGCTAGAGCAAGGAGTTCAGAAGTCCATTTTGGTCTCCCATGTGGGTTGCAGTGACCAAACTACTTAAGACATCACCTGCTGCTTTCTAGTGCATTAACAGGAAGCTGGATCAGAAGCAGAGGCAAGACTTGATTCCAGGCATCCATTAAGGGATGTAAGCATCCCTAATGGTAGCTTAACCTGCTGTATCACAACACCCACCCCGCTCAGTCCATTCTTGCTATTGTAATAAAATACCTCAGACTGGATAATTTATAAGTAATAGAAATGTGTTGCTTACAAATCTAGAGGCTGGAAGGTACAAGATCACTGTACTGGCAGATTCTGTGTCTGGTGAAGGCCTAGTCGCCTAGAATAAGGCCTAGAATAAAGAGTGCAGAAAGTCAAAAATCTCTACAATGAAAATTGCGACATTCTTCACAGATCTAGAAAAAATGATGCCAAAATTTCTATGAAAACACAAGAGACCCCAAATAGCTAAAGCAATCTTATACAACAAAAACAAAGCTGGAGGCATCACAATACCTGATTTCAAGACATACCACAGGGCAATTATAATCAAAACAGCCTGGTACTGGCACAAAAACAGACAAGTAGACTAATGCAACAGAACAGAAACTCCAGAAATCAGTCCATGAATCTACAACCAACTGATTGTTGGCAAAGAGCTAAAATCAATCACTGGAGCAAGGACAGTCTCTTCAACAAGGTACTGGGAAAACTGGATCTCCACATGAAGAATTATGAAACTAGACCCCTACCTTACACCTTACACAAAAATCTACTCAAAATGGATCAAAAACCTAAATCTACAACCTGATACCATCAAATTACTAGAGAACACTGGGGAAACTCTGCAAGATATTGGCACAGGCAAATACTCCAAGATATTGGCACAGGAAAAGACTCCAAAAGCACAAGTAATCAAAGCCAAAATTGACAAATGGGATTACATCAAGCTGAGAAGCTTCTGCACTACAAAAGAAACACTCAGCAACGTGAAGAAGCAACCAACAGAATGGAGAAAATATTTGAAAACTATGCAACTGATAAAGGGTTAACATCCAAAATCTATAAAGAGCTCAATGCGACAATAACAAAACAAAGAAACCAGTTAAGAAATAAGCAAAGGATTTGAACAGGCATTTTTCAAAAGAGGAAATTCAAATGGCCAACAGATACTTGAGAATATGCTCAGGATTCCTAGCCATCAGGGAAAGGCAAATCAAAACCACAGTGAAGTTTCACCTCACTCAAGTTAGAACGGCTCTCATACAGAAATCAACAAACAACAAATACTGATGAGGATGTGGGGGAAAATATACCCTAATCCACTGTTGGTGGGAATGTAAACTGGAACAGCCACTGTTGAAGACAGTATGGAGATAACTCAGAAATCTAAGTATAGACCTACCATATGATCCAGCCATCCCACTCCTGGGAATTTACCCAAACCAAAAGAAATCAGCATGTGAAAGAGTTATCTGTACCCCTATGTTCATTGTAGCACAATTCACAATAACTAAGATATGCAGTCAACCCAAACGTCCATCAACTATTGACTGGATAAAGAAATTGTGGTATATATACACTATGGAGTACTACTCAGCTGTAAAAAAAAAAATGAAATCCTGTGTTTTGCAACAAGATCAACACAACTGGAAACCATTATATTTAGTGAAATAATCCAGTCCCAAAAAGACAGATGTCATATGTTTTCCCTGATTCAAAATAACTAATAGAGTACCTAAAATGTAATGGAGTGAAATGGACATTTTGAGATTGGATGATTGTTTACAGCCCTTGTCTCTTCTGTTGAAGAACAGTGTTTTCTTCTTATTATTTGTTGAAATCTTTTACTTTGTGTAGGTTTAACTTTATGATCATTAAGTAAACTGGAAATAGATCTTTAAAAATTTAAGCATAGGAATGGGAGGAGGAAGAAGGGTTGAAGAACAGGTGTGAGGGAGTGTAGGGTGGGAAGTATCACTATGTTCCTTAATTTGTGTATATGAAGTATGTGAAACTTGTTTAACTTAAATAAAATTTTAAAGAAAAAAATAAAAATAAATGTCAATAAATGTGTGTGCATATATATATATATATTCAGACACATAAATTCATGTATAACATATCTCACATATATAGAAAGAGAAACACACAAAATCAGTAAAGAATAAAGAGGACCAAAAGTAAGCTATTAATAGACAAAAAAATGTCACCAACTTTCTTAAAGTGATTAAGCAGGGGTCAGAGTCATTGTACAGTGGGTTAAGTCACTGCCTGTTATACCAGCATCCCATATGAGTGCTGGTTGGGGTCCTGGCTGCTCCATTTCAGATTCCTGCTAATGAGCCTGAGAAAGCAACAGTATGGCCCCTGAACACTCATGAAAGATCCAGAAGAAGTTCAAAACTCCTAGCTTCAGCCTGGTCCAGCCCCAGACATTACAAGTATGTGGAAAGTCAATCATTGGATGGAAGATCTTTCTCTCTCTCTCTCTCTCTCTCTCTCTCTCTCTTTCTGTGTGTGTGTGTGTCTCCTTTTCTCTGTGTAGCCCTGCCTTTCACATAAATAAACTAAGTACTTACTCTGCTTAAAAAAAGAAAAAGAATAATTAGGGGGCCAGCGCTATGGTGTAGAAGGTTAATCCACCACCTGCAGTGCCAGCATGCCATGTGTGCACCGGTTTGAGTCCCAGCTGCTCCACTTCCAATCCAGCTCCCTGCTAATGCAACTGAGAAAGTAGTGGAAGATGGCCCAAGTGCCTGGGCCCTTGTACCCACCTGGGAGACCTAGAGGAAGCTCCTGGCTCCTGGATTCTTGTGGCCATTTGGGGAGTGAGCCAGCAGATGGAAAATCTCTCTGTCTCTCTCTCTTTGTCTCTTTCTCCCTTCCTCCATCTCTCCCTCCCTCCCTTTCTTTCTTTCTCTCGTCATAACTCTACTTTTCAAATAAATAAATATTTAAAAGACAAAAGCAATTAGAGGGGCCAGTGCTGTGGCATAGTGGGCTAAAGGCCCAGCCTGCAGTGCCGGTATCCCATATGGGAGCTGGTTCGAGTCCCGGCTGATCCACTTCCAATCCTGCTCTCTACTATGGCCTGGGAAAGCAGTGGAAAATAGCCCAAGTCCTTGGGCCCCTGCACCCATGTGGGAAACCCGGAAAAAGCTTCTGGCTCCTGGCTTCGGATTGGCACAGCCCCGGCCATTGTGGCCACTTGGAGAGTGAACCAGTGGATAGAAGACTTTTCTCTCTCTCTCTCGCTCACTCTCGCTCTCTCACTCTATCACTCGCGCTCTATCGCTCTCTCTGCTTCTGCCTCTCTGTAACTCTGCCTTTCAAATTAATAAATATTTAAAAGAAAAAATCAATTAGAAGAGTAGTGTGGTGATATTAATGGTCATATTCAAAGAGAAGAGATATATTCATGTCTTAATCCCTACAATCTGTGAATGTTAACCTTATTTGGTAAAAAGATCTTTGCAATCAAAACTAAATCAAGGATTTTTTAAAAGATTTATTTATTTATTTGAAAGTCCGATTATAGAAAAAAGAGGAAGGGACAGAGAGAGAAAGATTTTCCATCCACTGGTTTGCTCCTTAGATAGCCACAACAGCCAAAGCTGTTACAGGCTGAAGCCAGGAGCCAGGAGTTTCTTCTGCATCTCCCAGGTGCTTGGCAGGGGCCAAGCACTTGGGCAATCTTCTGCTGCTTTTCCCAGGTCATTGGCAGGGAGCTGGAATGGAAGCAGAGCAGCCAGGATATGAACCAGCACCCCTATGGGATGCGAGCATCTCGGGCTTTACCTGCTATGCCACAATGCCAGCCAGAATGAAGGAGCTTTAGATAAGGACATCATCCTGGATTTTTCTGGATCAGTCTTAAATCTAATGATAACTGTCCTTATAAGAGTGAAGCAGAAAGGGGAGACTACATAGACAAAAGAGGAGAAGGTCCTCTGAAGACAGTGGCAGAAAGTGCAGTAATGTAGCTGTAAGCCAAGGAATGCCAACAGCTAGCAGAAGCAGGAAGAAGTAGTGAAAAAAAAAAAAAAAACCACACAACAACAAAAACAAACAAACAAACCAACAAACAAAAACATTTCCCTCTAAAACCTCTTGAGGGAGCATGGTCTTGCTGACATCTCAGTCTTTCATTTCTGGCCTCCAGACCTGTGGAATAATACATTTCTGTTGTTTTAAGCTATGAAGTCTGTGGCAATTTGTTATTGTAGCTCTAAGAAACTAAGACAAATGGGTTCTAAAAAAGCTGAAAAAATCGGCCTTGCAGAAATATAAAGAAGCTCAGAAAACACCTACTGGGAACAAGTAGTAGAATATGTAGTTAAAATAATGCCATTAATTAAAATTAGTATATGTGATAATTACCCCATAACCCCCTATTTCTAACCCCAGTGAGTGGAAACCTCACTTGCCAGGTATTTGCCACTGCAGAAACTGTGCCTTCTGGAGAACTGCAGGGCAGCCAATGTGGTACTTCCCATCCAAACACCTAAAGCAAAGATGATCAGTTGACAAGGCCAGTCCACATCAGTTTCTCATTGCCTTATTTTTAAAGAAATAACTAAGGAATACTGACATTTTGAAAATGCTCCAGAATTAAAGAGAGACCAAGAGAGATAAATAGAAAACAAATCTACAAAGAAAGTTGAAATAATTCAAGGAACAGGCAGGAACAATAACAATAAAAAAGGAAGGTGGTCTATTTATTGGATATGCACAGAGACAGTTTTTCCAGTTAATGATCTGTACCCTTTTTTGGTCTGAACCCACCCTCTTGCTTGTAATAATCGAACTGGATTCAACATTTGCCTTTACTGGTTGGCTCCATGTATGTTCTGCTGTGACAGGTGACTCAAAAGTTTAACTTGTCTACAAGGTATAGCACACCCGAGTGGTTATAGGCTATAGGTCATTTTTTGCTTGGTTGTTTTAAAAGCAGGGCCTGTTCTTCATAAAAATAAATATTAGTTTGTAACTGGCCTACTTCTGGCTTCTGTACCTCTGCTTGCTTGATAATGGCCAAGGGCACCAGTCTATGGCTTCTCCTGTCTTCTCCTGGCTGCAGTCACGAGATAACACAGGTGGCACCAAGGTCAGTGATGCCATGCTTGACCCTGACCGGGAACAACTGAATAATTTAATCATTATATTTTTCAATAAGGTTAAAAAGAAATTGGCTGATTGGCCAACCGCTTCTCACTTCTGTATGCCTGCTTTCTGCTTACAGAAGCCTACACACGTGATTAAATGACTAATAAAAAGTAGGTTTTGCCTTTAAAAACCCCCTGCAACTGCAATTCAGGGCTGTCTTTTCCGGACTTTCTCTGTGAGAGGGCAGTCACCAGGTGGCTAATAAAGACTCCTAATTTGACCTCAATTATCTCGCTGTGTTTTTAATCTGTGTGCTCCACAACACTGCCAACTGAGGACACTGGGAGCTAAACTTGCAAGGTCAGAAGGCAGGAGGCATTTTATAGTTTATTTTATTTGACACTATTTTATTGAGCTACGATTGGTATATTAAAAGCTATACATATTTAATGTATATAAATTGCTGACTTTGGAAATAAGTATACATCCTTGAAAACACCATTAATGCAGGCCATAAATATAACCATCGTTTCTCAAAGATTCCATTGTTTCTTTTCCTCTCCGCATCCTTCTTTTGTGTGTGTTAAGAATACATAAAGTATCTACCCACTTAGCACAGTTTAAATATACCATATGGTTTTGTTTTTTTTTTTGTTTTTTTTTTTTTTTTTGTTTTTGACAGGCAGAGTGGACAGTGAGAGAGAGAGACAGAGAGAAAGGTCTTCCTTTGCCGTTGGTTCACCCTCCAATGGCCGCCACGGCCGGCGCGCTGCGGCCGGCGCACCGCACCGATCCGATGGCAGGAGCCAGGAGCCAGGTGCTTTTCCTGGTCTCCCA
Organism: Oryctolagus cuniculus; assembly: GCF_964237555.1. Classification (NCBI taxonomy): domain Eukaryota; kingdom Metazoa; phylum Chordata; class Mammalia; order Lagomorpha; family Leporidae; genus Oryctolagus; species Oryctolagus cuniculus. The sequence continues at coordinate 33,393,614 of NC_091436.1, forward strand.
TGGGGTGCAGGGCCCAAGCACCTGGGCCATCCTCCACTGCACTCCCGGGCCACAGCAGAGGGCTGGCCTGGAAGAGGGGCAACCGGGACAGAATCCGGCGCCCCGACCGGGACTAGAACCCGGTGTGCCGGCGCCGCTAGGCGGATACCATATGGTTTTGTTAGTTATAGGCACCATGCTAAAGAGTAGATTTACAGAATTTATCTGATATAAGTAAGGTTTCATATTCTTTCATGAACACTTACATAATTGCTCCTCCTTCTAACACATGGTAACCATCATTCTACCTTGCTTCTGAGTTTGAGTAATTTAGATTCCATAAACTGGGGAGATCAGAAATATTTGTCTTTCGTGTCTGGCTTTTTTCACTTGGCACAATACCATTTAGGTCCATCCATATTATCACAAATGGAAAAATTTCCTTCATTTATAATGCTGAGTAATATTCCATGGCAGTATATGCCACATTTTTTTCTATCTATTCATCTGCCAATGGACATTTAAGTTAATAACATATCCTGGAACAACCAATGGGTCAAAGAAGAAATCAAAAGGGAAATAAAAAATACATTGAGCAGACACAATGGCAAAAAACAATCTAAATGAAAGATCCTGGTGAACAAGACCCCAGCAGAAGGAACAGGCCATCAAGGAGACAGGCGCCTTTCTCTGAAGGGAGGAAGGAACCTCCACTGTGATACGGCCTTGACTAAACAAGTTCAGAGTCGGTGAACTCAAGGGGCTTCCATAGCCTAGACAGCTCATAGCAAGAGTCTAGGGTGATTGCTGACATCATACATAAGAGTGCCAATTGTTAAATCAACAACAGGAGTCACTGGGTACATGCTCCCCACATAGGATCTCTGTCCTTAATGTGTTTTACCATGAAACTTAAAAACAACACTACTAGTCATACAATACCCTATACCTTGTGTGGTTGTGTGAGTGCAGCCAGTTGAAATCCTTGCTTAGTATATACTAAGTTGATCTTCAGTATATGAAGGTAATTGAAAATGAAACTCGATGAAGGGCGGGATGGGAGAGGGAGTGAAAGAGGGGAGGGCCATGGGAGGGAGGGAGGTTGGGGGGGGAAGCCACAACAATACAAAAGTTGCACTTTGTAAATTCACATTTATTAAATTAAAAAAAATCTATAACACAAAAAAAAAAGAAAAAAAAGAACTTAATACTTTACCCTTTTAGTATTTTTTATGTTCTACTTAAAACTATTGGTTGAACTCTGTAATTAATACACAATTACTCTTAGGTGTTTAATTAATGCTATAACTAGTACTCAAATAGTATTTTACACTTTGTGTTTCTGTGTGGGTGCAAACTGTTGAAATCTTTACTTAATATATGCTAAATTGATCTTCTGTATATAAAGATAATTGAAAATTAATCTTGATGTGAATGGAAGGGGAGAGGGAGTGGGAGAGGGGAGTGTTGTGGGTGGGAGGGAAGTTATGGGGGGGGAGCTATTGTAATCCATAAGCTGTACTTTGGAAATTTATGTTCATTAAATAAAATAAAATAAAAAAAATACATTGAGCAAAATTGGAACTGCAACTTATGGGATGCAGCAAAAGCATGTCTAAGAAAAAAGTTTACAGGGATAAATTCCTACATTGAAACAAATGTAGAAAACAAGATAGACCCTAAATAAACTACCTACCTTTACACATTAAGGAACTAGAAAAAGAATAAACTACGTCCAAAATTATCAGAAAGAAGAAAATAATAGACTAGAGCAGAAATAAATCAAGTAGATACTCAAAAAACAATAGAAGAGATTGACAAAAAAAGCTAAAGATTGTAAAATTTTAGCTAGACCAACCAAGAAAAAGAGAGAGAAAAAAAAAAAACAAATAAATAAAACTGTAAGTGAAAGAGGAGTCATCAAAACAGATACTACAGAAACACAAAGGATAAGAAACTACTATGAATAATCCTGTATCAATCAACTGGATAACTTAAAAGTAATAGGTAAATTCCTAGAAATGTACAATCTACAAAGACTGAATCATGAACAAACAGAAAATCTGAACAGAGCAATAATGAGTAGGAGACTGGGGTCTAAGTAAACTGGAGTCTTTAAAATCAAATAAAATCAAACATCAAAAATCAGAAAAGACTTTCAGAAATTACAAATATGGTTGCTAAGGTAAGCTTTTCAGTAGATAATTAGAAGATTAAATCTGTGGCGTAGCAGGTTAGCCTCCGCTGTGGTGCCAGCATCCCAAATGGGAACTAGTTTGTGTCCCCGCTGCCCCTCTTCCAGTTCAGCTCTCTGCTATGGCGGGGTAAAGCAGTAGAAGATGGCCCATATGCTTGGGCCCCTGCACCCGTTCCTGGCTCCTGTCTTCGGATCAGCCCAGCTCCGTCCATTGCAGCCTTTTGGGGAGTGAACCAGCAGATGGAAGACCTTTCTGTCTCTCCCTATCTCTGCCTGTAACTCTATCTCTCAAATAAATAAATAAAATCTTAATAAAAAAGAAAGAAAGAAAATCTCCCAGAAAATAGAAGAATCAGAGATGGAAAAATATGGGAGGCGAGATTGAGAAGAAAAACAGAGAAAAGTAAGCATCACAGTAAGCCTACGAATTTCCTCATCTTACAAACTCAGATGTCAAGATATTTATATGTAGTTGATCAACAATAAAGGAATAAGCATATTATTTAAAAATACAAAGGTAACCAAAAGAAGCAGTAAAGTGCTACTATTAGTAACGCTTGTTTAGTGCTTTAAATCTATTGACACATCTCTTCTTAGAATAATACTCCGAGGAATGAACTATTATTGCCCTCATTTTATAGCTGATGAAAACAAGGCTCAGAGATCTTGAGTAACTTGCCTAAGACCACACAGCTGGTAAGTGGTATCAGTGAAATTCCAGAGTCTATGCTTTTATCCATTATATTGTACCTTCTCTTTCTATGACTTTGCTGGGAAGCAACAGATAGGGAAGGTAAAATGTTTTCTCTTTCAGCAAGAGATTATGATAATCTTTCAATCTGATAAATCAAGGAACAGTTATAAGTGAAAGCTAATCATCAGTTCAAAAATAAATAAATAAAACCAGAAACTATTTACAAGACTTTGGTCTCAGGAACATGACAGCAGAAGGGAAGGGGTGAAACAGAGATTTGTCATTTCCCCTTGTAAGCCTTTCTATGTTTCTAATATGTGCTTTAATGATAATTAATTCTGAACATTTTAAAAACAAAAAACTATAAATTATCTCAGGTATGGGAAAATATAGCTAGCAAGCTAAATTATATATTAAAACTGAGGGGTTTTTAAAAACATTTTACATGCTAATTATACATTAAAAGATAAACTCAAATGTGATAGCACGCACTGTGTTTGGTATAGCAATTAAGATGATGCTTAGAAGTCCACATCCCAAATTACAGTATCTGAATTCAAGTCCTGACTCTGGTTCTCATTCCAGCTTCAAGCTAATGCACGCCCTGGGAGACAGCAGGTAATGGCTTAAGTATTTGGGTTCCTGCCACCCATATAGGAGACCTGGATTGAGGTTTGGGTTCCTGGCTCTAGCCTGATCCAGACCCAGCTGTTGTGGGCATTTGAGCAGTGACTCAAAGGATGTAAGATTTCTGTCTGTCTGTCTTTCTCTTCCTGTGTGTTTCAGACAGGCTTTTTAAAATTGTTTCAATGATAAGAATGGACTTCCCTTCTCACTTGTCTGAGTCCCTTAGAGAAGAAGGCCTGGTAACTTCTCACAAAGGTGGTTGGGAAGCCCCTGTCTTCACACGTAGTAAGAAGTGATTCCCAACCCACTAGATAGATACTTTTGGAATAACACAATAAACATTTAATGACAGCATCCCCAAAAGAATTGACAACTCAGGAACAAGAACAAGTGTCCAAAATATGCCTTTTGTTCAAAAAGAAGACTTATCATAGTAGATGATAGGTGAGAAATCTGAATTAAGGCCTTTAGTGACAGTAAAAAAAAAAAAAATCTGGATTCTTGCATTTATTACTGGATAGACTCTGGAGGAACAGGTATCATTCTAGACTCCATTTATTCATCCAGAAACTCTATTCTCAGCCAGTGTGTCAACTATACCTCATAAACTACTATAAATTCTTGATAATATGTTAAACTTAAGTAAATCAAATAGTTTGGATACAAATTAGTGCATAGTAAAATATTCTAATAAAGCCGTTACACAAACTAAAACTGAAGTCTTTTAGGTTCAGGCCAAAATTTGTGTTATTATGCTGCCACCCAGTGCTCAGATTGAGCATATATGCTGAAACTCCGTGAATTCTGAGCAAACCTGAATGTGTGCTTTCATCATATTTTCTTAGCATGACAGCACACAGAAAATATATAAGGAAAGTTCAACTATTTAAGGAAGTTATAAGCTAAATAATTCTTGCGAAGTAATTACTATTTATTCATAAAATTTCCTGTAATATGTATTGAGTTGAAAGGGAAGAAATTCCTCTTTACCTGGTAAGTCAGAGATCCTGAAAAAAGGAAATAGAGATTTTTAAAATCAGCTAGAAATACAGAGTAAGCTAGGATTGACCACATACTAGGCCATAAAGCAAGTCTCAGCAAAGTCAAAAGAATTAGAATCATACCATGCAGCTTCTCAGACCATAAAGGAATGAAGTTGGAAATTAGCAACTCAGGAATCCCTAAAGCATACGCAAACACATGGAGATTGAACAACATGCTCCTGAATGAACACTGGGTCATAGAAGAAATCAAAAGAGAAATCAAAAACTTTCTGGAAGTAAATGAGGATAACAGCACAACATACCAAAACTTATGGGATACAGCAAAAGCAGTGTTAAGAGGAAAGTTCATATCAATAGGTGCCTACATCAAGAAACTGGAAAGGCACCAAATAAATGAGCTTTCAATTCATCTCAAGGACCTAGAAAATCTGCAGCAACCAGGCCCAAATCTATTAGGAGGAGAGAAATAATTAAAATCAGAGAAGAACTCAATAGGATTGAATCCAAAAAAAAAAAAAATTACAAAAAAATCACCCAAACGAGGAGGTGGTTTTTTGAAAAAGTAAACAAAATTGACAGAACATTGGCCCAACTAACTAAAAAAAGAAGAGAAAAGACCCAAATCAATAAAATCAGAGATGAAAAAGGAAATGTAACAACAGACACCACAGAAATAAAAAGATTCATCAGAAATTACTACAAAGAGTTGTATTCCAGCAAACAGGGAAATCTATCAAAAATGGACAGATTCCTGGACACATGCAACCTAACTAAATTGAACGAGGAAGACATAGAAAACCTAAACAGACCCATAACTGAGACAGAAATTGAAACAGTAATAAAGGCCCTCCCAACAAAGAAAAGCCCAGGACCAGATGGATTCACTGCTAAATTCTACCAGACATTTAAAGAATAACTAACTCCAATTCTCCTCAAACTATTCAGAACAATCGAAGAAGAGAGAATCCTCCCAAATTCTTTCTATGAAGCCAGCATCACCTTAATTCCTAAGCCAGAGAAAGATGCAGCACTGAAAGACAATTACAGACCAATATCCCTGATGAACATAGATGCAAAAATCCTCAATAAAATTCTCGCCAATAGAATACAACACATCAGAAAAATCATCCACCCAACCAGGTGGGATTTATCCCTGGTATGCAGCAATGGTTCAATGTTTGCAAATCAATCAATGTGATACACCACATTAACAGATCGCAGAGGAAAAACCATATGATTATCTCAATAGATGCAGAGAAAGCATTTGATAAAATTCAACACCAGTTCATGATGAAAACTCTAAGTAAATTGGGTATGGAAGGAACATTCCTCAATACAATCAAGGCAATTTATAAAAAACCCATGGCCAACATCCTATTGAATGGGGAAAAGTTGGAATCATTTCCACTGAGATCTCATACCAGACAGGGATGCCCACTCTCACCACTGTTGTTCAATATAGTTCTGGAAGTCTTAGCCAGAGCTATTAGGCAAGAAAAAGAAATTAAAGGAATACAAATTGGAAAGGAAGAACTCAAACTATCCCTCTTTGCAGATGATATGATTCTTTATTTAGGGGATCCAAAGAACTCTACTAAGAGACTACTAGAACTCATAAAAGAGTTTGGCAAAGTAGCAGGGTATAAAATCAATGCACAAAAATCAACAACTTTTGTATACACAGGCAATGCCACAGCTGAGAAAGAACTTCTAAGATCAATCCCATTCACAATAGCTACAGAAGCAATCAAATACCTTGGAATAACCTTAACCAAGGACGTCAAAGATCTCTATGATGAGAATTACAAAATCTTAAAGAAAGAAATAGAAGAGGATACCAAAAAATGGAAAAATCTTCCATGCTTATGGATTGGAAGAATCAACATCATCAAAATGTCCATTCTCCCAAAAGCAATTTATAGATTCAATGTGATACCAATCAAGATACCAAAGACATTCTTCACAGATCTGGAAAAAATGATGCTGAAATTCATATGGAGATGCAAGAGATCTCGAATAGCTAAAGCAATCTTGTACAACAAAAACAAAGCTGGAGGCATCACAATACCAGATTTCAGGACATACTACAGGGCAGTTGTTATCAAAACAGCATGGTACTGGTACAGAAACAGATGGATAGACCAATGGAACAGAATTGAAACACCAGAAATCATTCCCAACATCTACAGCCAACTTATATTTGATCAAGGATCTAAAACCAATTCCTGGAGCAAGGACAGTCTATTCAATAAATGGTGCTGGGAAAACTGGATTTCCACATGCAGAATCATGAAGCAAGACCCCTACCTTTCACCTTACAGAAAAATTCACTCAACATGGATTAAAGACCTAAATCTATGACCCGACACCATCAAATTATTAGAGAACATTGCAGAAACCCTGCAAGATATAGGTACCAGCAAAGACTTCTTGGAAAAGAACCCGGAGGCACAGACAGTCAAAGCCAAAATTAACTATTGGATATGCATCAAATTGAGAAGTTTCTGTACTGCAAAAGAAACAGTCAGGAGAGTGAAGAGGCAACCGACAGAATAGGAAAAAATATTTGCAAACTATGCAACAGATAAAGGGTTGATAACCAGAATCTACAATGAGATCAAGAAACTCCACAACAACAAAACAAACAACCCACTTGAGAGATGGGCCAAGGACCTCAATAGACATTTTTCAAAAGAGGAAATCCAAATGGCCAACAGGCACATGAAAAAATGTTCAAGATCACTAGCCATCAGGGAAATGCAAATCAAAACCACAATGAGGTTTCACCTCACCCTGGTTAGAATGGCTCACATACAGAAATCTACCAACAACAGATGCTGGCGAGGATATGGGGAAAAAGGGACACTAAGCCACTGTTGGTGGGAATGCAAACTGGTCAAGCCACTATGGAAGTCAGTCTGGAGATTCCTCAGAAACCTGAATATAACCCTACCATACAACCCAGCCATCCCACTCCTTGGAATTTATCCAAAGGAAATCATGTTGGCAAACGAACAAGCTGTCTGCACATTAATGTTTATTGCAGCTCAATTCACAATAGCTAAGACCTGGAATTAACCCAAATGCCCATCAACAGTAGATTGGATAAAGAAATTATAGGACATGTACTTTATAAAATACTATACAGCAGTCAAAAACAATGCAATCCGGTCATTTGCAACAAAGTGGAGGAATCTGGAAAACATCATGCTGAGTGAATTAAGCCAGTCCCAAAGGGACAAATTTCATATGTTCTCCCTGATTGGTGACAACTAACCAACCACAAAAAAGGAAATCTGTTGAAGTGAAAGGGACACTATGAGAAACAGTGACGATCAGCCCTTGTCCTGACTGTTGATGTACAATTTAATATTTTATCCCTTTTAGTATTTTTTTGTTCTAGTTAATACTATTGGTTAAACTCTGTAATTAACACACATTTATTCTTAGGTGTTTAAATTTAACTGAAAAGTGATCCATGTTAAATATAAGAGTGGGAATAAGAGAGGGAGGAGATGTACAATTTGGGACATGGTCAATCGGACTTGCCCCCAAATGGTGGAGTTAGAAATGTGCCAGGGGATTCCAATACAATCCCATCAAGATTGCATGTACCAAAGCCATCTCACTAGTCCAAGTGATCAATTTCAGTTCACAATTGATCACACTGATAGGTCTAAGAGTCAAAGGGATCACACAAACAAGACTAGTGTCTGCAAATACTAACTGATAGAATAAAAAAGGGAGAGAACGATCCAAAATGGGAAGTGGGATACACAGCAGACTCATAGAATGGCAGATTTCCTAAATAGCACTCTGGCCTCAGAATCAGCCCTTAAGGCATTCAGATATGGCTGAAGAGCCCATGAGAGTATTTTAGGCATGAAAAGCCAAGACACTCTGGCAAAAAAAAACAAAACAAAACAAAACAAAAACAAACAAACAAACAAACAAACAAAAAAAACCACCACCCTAAATGAAAGATCTCTGCAAGTGAGATCTCAAAGGAGGAGGTACCTTTCTCTGAAGGGAGGAGAGAACTTTCACTTTGACTATGACCTTGTCTAAATAAGATTGAAGTCAGTGAACTCAAGAGGCTTCCATAGCCTTGGCAACTAATGACTAGAGCCTAGGGAGATTTCTGATGCCATAAACAAGAGTGTCAAATTGCTAAATCAACAACAGGAGTCACTGTGTACTTAATCCTCATGTGGGATCTGTCCTTAATGTGTTGTCCAATGTGAATTAATGCTATAACTAGTACTCAAATAGTATTTTACACTTTATGCTCTGTGTGGGTGCAAACTGATGAAATCTTTACTTAATATATACTAAATCAATCTTCTATATATAAAGATAATTGAAAATGAATCTTGATGTGAATGGAATGGGAGAGGGAGCGGGAGATGGGAGAGGTGTGGGTGGGAGGGAAGTTATGGGGGAGAATAGCCATTGTAATCCATAAACTGTACTTTGGAAAATTATATTTACTAAATAAAAGTTTAAAAGAAAATAACAATAAAAAAAAAGAAATACAGAGTAAGTTGCATCATGGAGCTTACTAGAAAACAGAAGAAAATTCAGAGGCTCAAAGAGAATGGAGAACGGAGAAGAGGAAGTAAATCCAGGGCTGAAGGCACTTCTCTGCTGGGGGCATTTGCCAATGCCAGGAGGATAGTCCTTGGATGTAATGGTCTCCCAAGACAGCACCTGAGGCCCTTTTCAGTGTGGGAATGAAGACGTTTCTATCAAACTGGGACCCTCAAAAGACTTCACCAGCAAAGGGAAAAAAAGAAGTTTGTCAGGGCTAAAGTTTGGGTGGAAGAAAACATCTCTCACCTGAATTACAGACATATAATTCTCTTACATGGGATTTGGGACCCAATCTACACTACCTTGATAGGTTGAATTAGAGTTATACAAAAAAGAAGGCCAAAGATTCTTCGAAAGTGTTTGGTGTTTGACTTGAAAAACTGGAAAAATGGAGTCACCTACATAAGAGAATGGAAGTTTCAAGTGGGGATTGTTTGAGGCAGATGATAAGATCAGTGTTAAGCAGGTCTGCTGTGCCTCATGGACATCTAAGTGGAGGCATCTATTATGTAGGTGGATTTGTGAGTCCAGAGTTGTGGAGAAAAGAATGGGTGGGAGAGATACATCTAGGAGTAGCTGGTTTGACAATTGAACTTTAAAGCTAGAAGAAATTGCCATCTGTAGATAGAAAAACAAGACCATACTTACCTTAGAGACTCTTCACTATCACGAGGTAAAGAAGAGAGGCAGAATATAGCAAGAAGACCTAGAAGGAACAGAAGAAGGAAAATGTGCAAACATGAGTTAGAAAGTATAAAGAAATGAGATTGCAAGCAAAATGGTGCCCAATATATAAATACTGAGGAAAAAATTTAATAACATGAGAGATTTTTAAGAAAGCACTCTTCTTTTAAAAATTCATCCCATCACCTTTTAAAGCCTTTTAAGATGGTAATACACAGTAAAGAACAAAAATAAGGGGATAGGACAAAATCTATAGGAAAAGTTATATTTATAATTTAGCATATTTAATATATGCCTGAAAGTCTAGGAGAATGTATAAAAGATTTATGATCAGTGATTAACACAAAACTGATTACTCAGTTTTTACATTATAAACATCTGCATGATTGGATTTTTACCATGAGCACATGTAAACATTATTAACAAAGTTAGAATTTTTTTTTTTTTTTTGACAGACAGAGTGGACAGTGAGAGAGAGAGACAGAGAGAAAGGTCTTCCTTTGCCGTTGGTTCACCCTCCAATGGCCGCTGTGGCCGGCGCACTGCGGCCGGCACACCACGCTGATCCGATGGCAGGAGCCAGGTACTTATCCTGGTCTCCCATAGGGTGCAGGGCCCAAGCACTCGGGCCATCCTCCACTGTACTCCCTGCCCACAGCAGAGAGCTGGCCTGGAAGAGGGGCAACTGGGACAGAATCCGGCGCCCCGACTGGGACTAGAACCCGGTGTGCCGGCGCTGCAAGGTGGAGGATTAGCCTAGTGAGCCACAGCGCCAGCGCACAAAGTTAGAATTTTTAAGGAAGTTTATACGGCATTTATAATAGCATGAAAAGAAATTATGATATATGTTAATTGAAGAAATGTTAAATATTTTACATACAATAGGACCAAAATTAGAATATGCATGAAAAACACATTGGAAAAAATTTGTCTAGGATTACATCAAGATGAGAAGCTTCTGCACTGCAAAAGAAACACTCAGCAACATGAAGAGGCAACCAACAGAATGGGAGAAAATATTTGCAAATATTTTTAATGTTAATATTATAAAAATGTTAATAAAAGATTAATATACAGAATCTGCAAAAAGTTCAAGAAACTCAACAGCAACCAAACAAACAATCCAGTTAAGAAATGGGCAAAGGACTTCAACAGGCCTTTTTTTAGCACTAATTATCACTGAAGTGTGTTCTAAGTGCCTCTTACCAAGGCATACAATGTTGATTTGTGTCATGACTAGTGAAAATATTTTAATTACTCATGGCAGATTTCATCCTGTGAAGTTTCCATTTTTTTCTCTTTGTAATTAGTAATATTTGGTGGTGAAACACCTTGAGGCTGGCTATCTATATCTATCTATCTATCTATCTATCTTACTGAGTGCATGTGTGTGTGTGTGTGTGTGTGTTTCTAGTTTTAGCATTCACTGATAGCTCTGGCCTGAATCAGTTTTTATTGTAACAGTAGCCAAATGGTATGGTGTCTAACCTATATTATCTCTTTTACATTTATTAGTTGACATTTTAATTTAACCAAGAGATTTTCCTTATCACTATTTTTCTAAAAATCCATTTATTTATTTCAGTGTGGTTTCAAGTATTCCTATTTTATTTAGTGGATTACAATTTATTAGTATTGGTGTTCAGATTTCCATAGATGTGGACAATGGAGGATCCTTCAAGCCAGTTTTGTGCCCCTTTGGTAGGCTTCATCATTCTGTGAGAATGCCCTTAATTTCTGGTGCAAAAAGATTTCCTGGCTCATCTTGTACTTTCCTCGCTCCTGTTCTGGAATCAAACATTTCTCCAAGGGTACCTAGTTTCTTTCATGGAGAAAGGTGGTTGGAAAGCAAATCTAGGTATTATGTGCCATTGCTTCTAGTTTACCACTGCTCCTAGACCCTTTTAGCAGAGAGAGCCAGAGAAAAAAAATCACACACACACACTTTGTATTATATGTTATTTCTAAATGTGATTGCACATGTATTAAAGACTATTAGTTCACACTGATATAGTCAGTTCTAAGTCAGCACCACCCAGAAGGGTCAAAGTGATATTTTTCTCTCAATTTGGAATTTTCTCTATGTCTTTCCAAAAGTTGCCCATATGTCTTTCCAAAGCTCCTAGTCTGTTTCTCAGATATTTACTCAGCAGTCTTAAATTCATTGCAGTTCTTGGATTATGTCAAATTTTCTCATGGGGAACACTATACTCCATTTTACCCAGAAACCCTTCCTAACCTTGACAACTATGCATTAGTTAGATCTTTACTTAAATATCACTGCTTTGAAATATTCCCCGGCCCAGACTGTATATCTGCAAGCTATCACAAAGATTGAGGCAAGAGATGATAACAGGTTATGTCAGCGAGTTGGATAGACTTGGAAATATATCCTGGAAATAACACTTGGCTAAGTATAAGCAGACAGTTATAACCTCTTTAAAAATGGGCACCTAAATTTCAGTTTTGAGGACAGATGAGAAGTACATGAAACAGCCACAATGCAAAGCTCCTAGAAGAAGCTCAATATATGTCCTTATTCACTGAATGAATATTAATGAAATACCAACTATTTGATAGTGTGGTAGATTCTGAGGATAGAGAGAGTAAAACACAATACAAACAATGAAATATGATTTCCAGAATCAGTGTCCAAATTCTAACAGGGGATAGAAGGAGTGTTTGCAGGAGTGAGTCAACCTGCTTAAGATTCAAAGGATGGGCAACATTTGGGCTGATAAATGCAGGAATGGAAGTATACAAGAAAAGCTTTTCAGGGAGAGAGAATGATAAGTGCAAGAACTTGGACATGAAAGGATATGGACTGCTTTGCATGGCACACAAAGCTGACTATTGCTCAAAACTGCATGATATACATAATGCAGTATTGCATAAAATTGAAACCAGGAGGTAATGAGATGTGAAACTAGTAAGGAAAACAGAATGTTTTGTATATCAGGCAAAGTCATTCGATCTACTGATGGTTTTTGAAGAATTTTCAGCAAAGCAATGTCATTACCGAACTTACACTTTTAGTGAGGTCATTCTGGTAGCGGCATGGAAAGTGGAGATTAAGAGTCAATACTGGAGTCAGAGGATTGGTAAAGGAGGCCATGTCAAAAATTCCAATGGGAAGGGTGGAAGGCTGGCATTAGCAGTTCGGGTTGAGCTGGCTGGACCATACACTGGGATTGGCAGAAAGACAGAATGCACATTGGTGTAAGAAGGTGCCTACAGGCATCTTACTCAAACACTGGGAGGATGATGGCAGGCTGAAGAGATTAAAGCAACATAAAAAGCCAGGAGTAGGTTTGCTGGATAGGAAGGTAGACATTAGCCTATGGGAAAGGGCCCAAACAAGAAGTACATGTGGAAAGGAAGGGAGCAGCCTTAGAAGCAAGCCTTGGAAGGCACCCAGTGTTTCCAGAAAGTCCTATCCATATCTGACAACCTTGTAGGGGTTGCCAGCCTTCCCTCCGGAGATCTCTCAGGACACTCTTCCTGGCCCTTTGCCAAGGTGGCTCTTAAATCTGGCAATAAAACCTTGCGAGGAATTTCACGAACTTCACCCCCAAAAAACCATTTGCCCAGCAATATCTGCCCCCTCGCCCACTCCCCAAAAAGGGAGCGGGAAGGCGACACAGCAGAAAGGGACCCCTAACTCACAGTAACCCCAGTCTGCATGTAGGCAATGCACTTGGTTTCTTTGGCGAGCCGAGCTGCCCACCATCTCGGATGAACTACCTCGTGAAACTTGGCTAGCTTGCTTACCGCTACTGTCTCCCACCTGAAATTCTTTTCTTACAGGATACACAAAATTCTTCCAGCCAGTTTTGGAGGGAAAAGTAGCACAGTTTGGTAATATTTCTTTCTCATCGCCTCCTCAGAGGTTCTGGAGAAACACTTGCCATCATTTATAAGATGCAGTGATGCCAGTGAGAATGGAGAAGCTGGCAACCAGAGAAATACACAAACTCTCTGGCCCTACAAATGAGGCAACAGGTTTCTGGTGCGTGGCTGCCAACTGCAGAAAACGGCCTCTCACTAAGCGTGGACGAGTAAGGCGTCTGGTGTTTTTCCATCCCTGGTGACTCAGAACCAAAGATGGCGCCTGTGGCAGAAATCTGCAAGGTGGGAGGGGGTCATCAGGTGTAGAAAGATGACGTTTTAATTTCTGTTCTACTTTCAAGGCAACTCAGCGCCAGACAAATCGTGGATAAGTTTTCCCGAAGACTCTGGAGTACAACTCCTCATTCTCCACGCTCTCAACGCGCGTTTCACTTTGTGGGGGCGACCACGTGGGGTGCGACAAGTCTGTTTCTTGGCTTCCTCGCTTCATTCATTCAAGGTTCCTATCTTGGGCGGCTTCCAAGACCGCCTCCCCGCCTGCTTTTGCCCCACTTTTTCCCGCGCTTGCTTTTTTCCGGACGGAGGCCAAGCTCCGGCGGCTCTGAGGCGGCACCCGCGCATTCCCGCCTCCCCTCTGCTGGCCTGGGGATGAGATTCCTGCCCCTTCTAGAACCGCGGAGGCGCGGCCCCGGGGCGCGCGCCCGGCGGCAGGCTGAGGGGCGCGGGCAGACAGGCACTGCAGCAACTCCGGGCCCGCGGCGGAGGCGGAGAGAGCCTGGGGGCGGGGCCGCGGGAAGGGCGCTCCCGCAGGGCCCCCGTCCAGGCCTGGAGCCGGGCCGCATTGGTTGTCATGGGAACGGCGGCGTAGGCCGGCGCTGACGTCACCGGCGGCGCGCTGCCCGCACTGCGGCACCGAGCCCGCTCTCAGAGCCGGTGTTGCTGGCGGCTCCCGAGGCTGCGTAGGCTCCTCGCCCTCCCTGCTTGGGGCTGGGAGCCGCTTCGCGCCGCCCGGGGTGTAGGCTTGTGCGGGAGACGCGGCTCTGCGCTCTGGGTGAGTATCGTGTGGGTGCGCTGGTGGCGGGAGCCCGGACCCGGGTGTTCGGCCTACCTACCCCGGCCCCTCTGGAGGGGTGGCGGCGTTGGGGGCTCCCTCTGCGCCTCCGCAGGCCGAGCGGCCCAGAGCGGCCCAGCGCGGCCCGGGAAGGGGGCGACTTCTCCGGCGTCGGAGCGTCCGGCGTGCTGTTCCGATGCTGCCTCTCCCAGCCCGGATTCTGGCTCAGATGCGTAATAAGCGTGTTTATTTCCTTATAGAGTGTCAACCTGGCGCTGAATGTTGAACCTGTGAAGTGCCTTCTTAATGACACCCAGAAAAGGTGACGGATACGTTACGTTTCTAAGAAAAGAGTCAAATTCTGTTAGAGGCGTTTTGATAAACACAGAAAGGGGATGAGAGCCTTCCCGAGTGTCAGCGCGGCGTGTCAGCCTTAACCGGGAAAGTGGAGACAGGGCTTGCTCTTCTTTGGAGAGAGAGATGCTAACAGTTCCTTCACCTGTTGCGTTTACGCTCGCTGTTATTGCGAGCAAGAGCGCCAGTTAGGAGGATTCCGGGACGTGTTTAAAAGTCTCTTTGGAAGAATTGCAGATGCCACAGGTGTCTGAAACCGCATTTAGGATCTTTATGAAGGCGATTGTTGATTTACTAAGGGTTCTGATTTCTGTTCCTCCTTGGTACAGGTTTGGAGCCGGAGTGAATTCTGCGAGCCTGTCTGCTTCTCCCTCCCCCTTGATCTGTAGTCACATATTGGCTGCTGATCAGGTGGTCAGGGAGAAAGACGAAACGTAATCTCGGCTAAATTTTGCTACGCAGTATCTCTTAGAAGCTTTTGTGAAAGGGTTTGTGAGGGAGAAATGTTAACATCACGGGGTATATGAGATTTGGGAATATGTTTCCAAGTCAGACTTTAAATTTTGAAGCTGTTACTAATCAAATATTAATCATTAATTCTTCTAATGTGTTTGCTGTACATACTAAATAACATTTAGAGATGATGACTTGTAATGTTCTGTTATTAAATAGTATCTCTTATTTCAGTGGTCATTAAAATATTAAATGATAGTAAATGTAAATACAAAATTTACTTAATTGTGTATTGTGTAATTATTTTTAAAATAATTGTAGACATCGAGCACCTGCAGTTTACTGATTATGTTGTTTTCTGATATTTCTTTTTCTCCTTATGATTAAAATAGGGGCCACTTTAGTTTCCTAGACAAGGAAGAAACCAAGGCTTAATGAAACTGGCTTACCCAAGGCCACATGAAGTAGCATGACAGGAGCTCAAGCCTGAGTTTTTCCTATCTGGAGCCATAATTGCTGCCTTTTAAAAATGGAGATACTTATATAAAGATAGTGCAGGCTTGTTCTTCCAAAAGCCAGTAGTTGGGGGAGGGGGTTGCGGGATAGAGGGAGCAGCCAGTTTAGAACCATTTGTGCCAGGGTGAAAAGGGAAGTTGGAAGATCCAGCTGTGCTTTGGGGGAAGGTGCTCCCCAGGGAAGGTGCCATTTGCATTTAGTGTCAGAGTGTCAAAGCAGGGCAGGCTTTTCTCAGGAGAGAAGTGGGTATGTGACCTGCTACAAAGGCAGGAGAGAGTTTGGCGTTGGTCAGGCCCTGCAAGTAGTTTCACGTGGCTGGAGCCCAGAAGCTGTGTGAAGGTGTGGCGGTGAAGGGGCTGTGAGGAATGGCAAAGGATCCAGTCATTAATAGTCGTCTTCTCAGTGGTAAGGACTTGCCAGTGCTTTCCACCAGTCGATTGGGAACTGGTGAGGAATTTTAAAGCAATCACACACCACCATCACCTTTGTGTTTTAGAAAATGATCCTGAATGCAGTGCAGAGGGGTGGAGGGGAGGGTGGTCATGAGAAGCCTGAAAACAGTCTCAAGCAGACATCAAAATCCTAACAGTCTTTTCACCCCTGAAAGCTACTGCCTCATACTATTGCATCTCGAGTGGGAAGAAGACAGTTGGAAGCAAAATTCTAGAAAGAATTGCCTGCGTACCTTTACCGCAGGTCTTGCCTTTCATTCCTCAACCTGTGGCTCCCAGCTGCTGCCCCTCCATAAACAGCTTTGGCACACGTGACTTCATGATTACAGATCCAGCGGGCACTCCCAAAGTGTGCAGCAACTGTAGACACCACACAGCATAGACCTTTCTGAAAACTCTTTCCTTCTGTGATACTTTTCTGTCCCTGTGTTTCACCTACCTCCTCGTTCTAGAATTCAATCTTTGGCTTTTTATTTTCTTGCAACCATTGTACAAATATCTATAAATTATTCCCAAACCATCAGCCTAGGTCTCCTGCTGGATTAATGGATTAATATATTATTTTGCCTCCCAAACATAATATGATTATATGTCCTTTGTGTTCTCTCTCATATATATGTATATATCACACAGTAGTAAAGCAGCTCTCTCTTGAAGCATGTACCATGCAGTAGGCTTTGTGCCAACAGTTTTCCTTGCATATACTCATTTAATCTTTACAAAAACCCAGTGAATGATATTATTATTCTCTTTTGAAAGATGAGGAAATTGAGGTCCTTGTCAAATGGAGCTGGAATTTGAACCAAGGACCTGACGGTGGAATTGATGTTTGTAGCTACTTGGTGTCCTTCAGATACACAGCTCAAACTGCCCCACACAATCCCCTTAGGAAGTTCCTGTTAAAATTGTAGCTCATATTTGTTGGTCCTTGTTCTAAAGTACTGTTTAAATCATTTAGTCCTTTTAACAACCCTTTGAATAGGCAGGCTGGTTTTAAGGTTTAGGAGATCCATGGTCCACAGGCATACAAGTAACCATGGAGACTAATTCTAGAACTTAGGTTTCAGCCAGTTTACCACACTGCGCTATAATACAGCCAGTAATATTGCTGTCCTTATTCTGCTTTATACACATAGGAATATTTCTTGATTATTTCTCCTGCCTCTTTATTAGCTACCTAATTTTTTTTTAAGTGTCATAAATTTTCGGCTCAAAACAGGTTGTACCTAGTACATCCAAGCCTTTTTTTTTTATGACTTATAATTCAGTAGTGTTCTTGTATATTGAAGGACCATAGAATAGTACAGAAATGAAGTTCTCACTTGCTTTATAATTTTTCTACTTACATGCTATCAATTAGTGATTCTATCATTGCACTTGCCTTTTCAGTGTAGATTGGAAAGTGGTTGACCACCTGTCATTCAAGTAAACACAGACCCCTATCAGTAATTTGTAGCAGTTTTCACTATGTGGCTTTAATGATGTCTAGCTTGTCTTTCTACAAGTAGTTGTTATAAGTTAACTCCCATAAGTAGGTATGATTTTATAATAATCTTTTTCTTTTTAGCATTTGTTCTCAAGACCTTTCTGCTGGAGGACCATGAATGTGGATGCCCAGGGAACTGCAGTATTAACTAATAATGCCTGAGGAAGCCCAAGATATTTTTTATATCATCTTCAACTTCATTCTTAACAACAGTTGCATGTTCTATTCTAATATGCAAATCAGTTTGTTTATTTTAGATACATATTCCCATCTTTAAATGAAATCACAGTTCAGGAATGTACAGACTGCGTTTATCCATTAGTAGCCCAGGTTAATTAAATCAAAAAGAAGGTGCAAATGTTTGTGCTAGCCTTTCCTACTGTGATAGATTCTCAAATTTCCACCTACGGAGATACTTAATTCATTAGTTGTGAGAATTGCTACCCACAAGTGTATTTTGCTAGTATAATAGAGTATGCTCTGTGAAATGAGCAATGGAGATGGAGTTTCGGTTTCTTAAAAGCACATTAAAATCTTTAATTAAAGCACTTTTAAGAATTTATTAATTTACCAAGTGACACGTTTACTGCTTTTCAAAACTTTTTTAAGTATAGAAACATTTTATTCAAATATGATCAAGTTTGGGTCACATGCTTTTAAGACTATACAGATTCAGATGTACTCAGGTCATTTGCATAAGATTGAAATAAGAGAGCATAGCTTTATTGGTATAAACTTCATGAAGTAGTGGACTTGTACAGTGGCATAATCTTGGTTGAAGAGTGTTTTATTTATATTTTTTGGAAGTTCTGTATTACAAATAAATCTTTGTTTTAATAGGATCCTGATTGAGTCAGTGCTTTACATTATTTCCTAATGCTTGCCATAAAGCTGAGATATGCCTGCTGGTAAGACCTTTATGAAATTTATAAGATTCATATTCTACACATTTAAAGTTTGGTTAAAGAGGTTCTTTAACAGAATAATGAATAAAATAGATGTCATTGACTGAGTATTAGAGATATTTAATAAATTGCTATTCAGTTTTCTTTTTAATATTGATGATTAAGGTTCATATGTATTTAGGAATGGTAGTTATGGACACTGCTAGACAAGGTAAATAATGATTCCAGAATATAGTTAATTTTATTCTTTCTCATCAAAATTGTATGTTTCACTCTAAAGCAGGTATTGGCAAACTTTTTTTTTTTTTTTTTTTTTTTTTTTGACAGGCAGAGTGGACAGTGAGAGAGAGAGACAGAGAGAAAGGTCTTCCTTTTGCCGTTGGTTCACCCTCCAATGGCCGCCGCGGCCGGTGCGCTGCGGCCGGCGCACCGCGCTGATCTGATGGCAGGAGCCAGGTACTTCTCCTGGTCTCCCATGGGGTGCAGGGCCCAAGGACTTGGGCCATCCTCCACTGCACTCCCTGGCCACAGCAGAGAGCTGGCCAGGAAGAGGGGCAACCGGGACAGAATCCTGTGCCCCAACCGGGACTAAAACCCGGTGTGCTGGCCCCGCAAGGCAGAGGATTAGCCTAGTGAGCTGTGGCACCACTGGCAAACTTTTTATAAAGGGCCAGCTACTATATATTTAGGCTTGGGCTCTCCTCTCAGAACTCTGTCATTAAACCACAAAAGCAGCAGTAATAACTCTTAACCAAATGAGCATGTCTGGTTTTGATAAAACTTTACAATAACAACTGACTGGCCTGCAGGCCACAGTTTGCCAACACCTACTCTGGGGTAGTCATTCAGTTAGTATTTATTTCTTTAAAACATATTTATTAAATATGTATTCTTTGCCAGACCTCATGATAGTAGCTAGGAATGTAGATATAAACCACATAGTATAGTGTGAAAGATAGATAATAAGTTTATTTGTGTAAGCATAAAATAATTACATAATTTTCAGTTGTGTTAAGTGCTATAAAGGAAAAGAACAACTTGATATACTGGAAACAGGAAAATTTGGATGAAGTTGTCAGGAAATGTTCCACTTTAAAGGCAAGGTTGCAACAGGCCACTTAGCACCAGCCAGGGGAGTTAGAGGGATCATGCATCAGGCAGAAGCTCCTTCACACAGGAAGAGGCTTGTTCTGTGAGAGAAGCCACAAGAATAGCAGTGTGGCCAGCATGCAGGTATCTAAGAGGGTATTGGTCTTGATTAGAAGCTGCAGGGAAAGGCAGAATCTTGTAGATCATGTGAAGGCCTTCTTTTCTTTCATCCTAACTGAATTGGGAACTCCATAGAGTTTCAAGCAGGGGACAGCAAGCTCTGATTTATATTTTAAAGAAAAAATAACTTTTAATATTTGTTGAATGCCGACTACAGGGTAGGCCACTGATAACCATTTTCATGCGGAATGATTTACAGAATTACTATGATTTTATGGTAAGGAAAATGGAGTTCAGTTAACTAACATTTCTGAGGCCACATAACTAACAGTCGTAGACACTGCTGTGCATTATAAGTAAAATGTTAGCAAAGGAGATAAGGTAGGGCCAAAAAGTTAGTAGGAATACAGGTGTGTGTTATAGCCAAAGCCAAAAGAAAAAGTATTTTTAAAAAAAGATACAGGTCAGTTGTTGTAATGGAGCTAGAGAATGTACACAGCTATTTATAAGACTGTATTTCTTACCATAATTCAGGTTTGTGTTTGGGGCTGTTTAGAGAAATGATTGAGTCTTTGTTGTTTTGTAGTTGAGAGTGAAGCCAAAGTAAAAACCAAAGTACGCTTTGAAGAATTGCTTAAGACCCACAATGATCTAATCCGTGAAAGAAAAAGACTGAAGAAAAAACTTGCCAAATCTAAAGAAAACATTTCAGTGAGTAATTGATCATTTGGTCATGGTGACTTTTATATCATCCTGAAATTAAGAGTTTTGTATCAAAATTCTAAGGAATTTTGCAAGTTGAAAACTGCAACTCTGTATCATGGTCAACAACACGTGAATAAAATATTATATTATATTAGATATCACATTAGAATCAGCAGCATTATTTTGGAGTATTTTAACCTTGAATGCTGTCCTACCAGAACAACATAGCCACACTGGTGAGAGTGACCAGGAATAATAGGGAAGCTCAAGCCTAGCCTTATTAAACATTTTTTAAAATAACTTCACAGTTTTTAACCCAGAGTTATGAAGAACTTAGGAATTAATATCTTCAAATTTGCAATAGTTTATCTTTTTTTAGACTTACTCTGTGTCATCTTACCCAGCAGAACCAAAAGAAACCAGAGGCTTTAAATAAATATCCTTTTATGCTTGAGGTATACTTTTATTTAAGTTTTTATTTTTTAAAAGATTTATATAAAGGGACAAATTTCCTGTATTTCATATATACAGTTTTAAAAGTATTATGATACTTCTCACACTACCCTACTTCCCTCCCTTCCACCTTCCCCCTCCTTCCTTTCTTATTTTTCTTATAATTTTTACAATGACATACTTTCAATTTTGAGGTAAACTTTTAAATGATAGAATTTTGGCAGCACACTAGAAGGCATTAAAAATACAGCTATAACTAGTACTCAAACAGTATTTTTCACTTTGTGTTTCTATGTGGGTGCAAACTGTTGAAATCTTTAGTTAATGTATGCTAAACTGATCTTCTGTATATAAAGAGAATTGAAAATGAGTCTTGATGTGAATGGAGGGGGAAAGGGAGCGGGAGAGGGGAGGGTTGTGGGTGGGAGGGAAGTTATTGGGGGGAGGGAGCCATTGTAATCCATAAGTTGTACTTTGGAAATTTATATTCATTAAATAAAAGTTAAAAAAAATAAAAAAAAATACAGAACTCAAAGCCATACTAACCACATCAGCAGCTAACTTCAACCTGATTGCCATGGAATCTCTGATACCATCCCAGTTGATATACTTTGCACTCTTCATTCCTATTTCACTATTCAAGTTGCACTTTTTACTCATTTTAACATAATCTCTTATGTCCTTACATTAAAAAAGTAAGTCAGTCCTTGTGCAGCCCAGTAAATGGTGCATGGTATTTCTTTGGCAGGAGTTTTAGCTACATGTCCTACATTTTGCTTGTAGCAAGTTTTGTCCCATTCTTTTGTCTCATGACAAAAAACATGAGAGCTGTTCATTTTAGTATTCTATCTGGGAGCCATCAGTATAGCGGTTAATATTCTCAAATGAGGCAAAAGTATTAACACTGGCCAGAATCTCACCACACAGGTGAAGGTTTGTAGTTTATAGAAATGCACACCCATTTAACACTGCTGACAGAATGGGCAGCTTTGATATCCCATAGTGATTGCTGCCCTGAAGTAGATTGTGCTTCCTCTGTGGTAGCAGTATGCAATATACTAGGAAATAGTGGCATATGGCAGAAGGAACGATGCATATTGGCATATGTCCTCCCCTCAGCTAGGGTGGTTATGTTCTGCAAGAGCAGAAAGAACACTGGGAATAGTTGTCTGCAGAGTGTTTTTATGGACTCACTTGGCCAAAGAAGAACCTCCTGTTTTCTCTCACTGTTAGAGAGCTGTGCTTTGAGAGCTAAGTGAGATGCAATTTAGGCAAAAATTCTGGATTAAATGGATACCAGGAAATGAACAGAGGTTATGTCCATTCACTAAAGGTCCAGGTTAGATACTTGGGGCACACAAGTGTATAGTGTGACTTAGTGCTCATGTTTGTAAAATTCTGTACACTCTTAGGCTCTAGGAAAATGCAAACTCTTACATACAGGTGATAGTGCACACCATTTCAGTAGTTTCCTCTGACTTCCTTTGAAAACAAGGTAGTTCATGCATAACCTGTAGATGTATAACCTATAGGTTCTTTCTTTAAAATAGGGCCTCTTAAGGGAGGATCTCTTTTTATCTTAACTGTTTAATGTGCTTAAAGTTTTGGTAAATAGGCATGAAACATAATGTAGTACTTTTTCAGCTGTTACTTGTCTGCATCTCCTGCATTCCAGATACTATGCTAAGTGTTTCACATTCACTAAATCACCTCCTTCTCACCAGAATCCTGTGAAATCAATATGGATAGGAGAACTCAGGCACAGAAGTTCAGGAACTTCCCCAGGTTCATACGATTAATAATGAATCTGGATTTTCCCGATTTCACAGCTGTGTTCACGACATGTGTGCTGTACTGCCTCCTTGTTATGTTGGTGTCTAATATGGGCAAAATACGACTCTTAGGAAAACAAATGATAGCTTTTTACATAGTCTGAATGCTATAGAAAAAATTAAAAAATATGTGAATTGAAAGTGAACAATTTAAGTATAAAAAATCAGCTATTATAGCTAGAAACAGTAAGAAAATATTAGAGAAAAAAATTAACAGATACATGTCACATCCATAGAAACTATAAAAATTCTGAAAGATTTTAAAAAATAAATTTCCCAGAAGTTCATTTATATGGGAAGCTTGTATATTTTATTAATAGATATTACAGAATACTATATCAGATCTTTTCACACTTTTAGGTTTGACTAAAGTGTAATAGTTTCCAGTGGTTAACTTCTTTAGTTAACAAAATTAGACTTAAGTTAATGTAGAATAATAAAACGGAAATATTTAAAATATAAAACCAAGGAGGGGAGAACAGTTTTTCCAGCTGATTTAAGAAGTTGTAATTCAAGAATTCTTTGTAAGATGGTTGCTTTAACATTTGAGGAAAAATGCAATAACCTTATTTTATCTCACATTGTTACATTTCAGCCAGCTTTAAAAAGTTAAATATAAAAATACAAATTAATAGGCAAGTAAGTTAGAAAATAGAAATGGCTGGGGGCTGGCGTTGTGGTACTGCAGTTAAGCCACCACTTGGGATGCTGACATCCCCGTTTCAGAGCACTGGCAGCTGTACCTCCCTGATAGTGTGCCTGAGAAAGCAGTGGATGGTGGCCCTAGTGCTTGCGTCCCTGCCACCCACGTAGGAGATCAGAATGGAATTGCAGGCTCCTGGCTTCTGCTCGGACCAGCCCCTGCTTTGTGTCCATTTGGGGAGTGAACCAGCAGATGGAAGTTCTCTAATTCTCATTCTCTCTCTCTCTCTTTCTTACTCTGCCTATCAAATAAATAAGTCTTAAAAAGGCTAGTTGGCTTAATCATCCAGTGAGGTGATGTTTTGATCTTGAAGTGGATAAAGAACATTCCAAATAAAGATGATAGTCTTTGCCTACACACCGAAAACTCAGAAAATATTTGTTGAATGAATGAATAAATCTGGTGTATAGGTGATTTTTTGGGTCATAAAATGCTACTAAAAGTAAATTCATTGAGAAACATGAAACATTACAGAGTTAATACTCCTACATATAGCTAATAATACTTGGTAGCACCTATTGAGCACTTACATATTTTGGAATCGGGACCTTGGTCGTGTTTGGACAGTTACTACCTTTTTCATTCTCTGGACAACCTTATAAGTTAGCTTCATTCTTGTTATAATATAAAGACAGTAGTATAAAGAGGTAGTATATAAGTGACTAGATGCCATAAATGTTAAGATTCTAAATAGCTAAATGAGCAAAAGAAATGAAAAGTAAAACCAATCATATTGAAAAATAAAATGTAAACATACTATAAGAAATTTTGACTGGATTACTGAGATATTTTTACTTAACAAGTAAGTTAAAGTTTGTTAGTGGTGGGACAGTGAGCACTGGTTTTTGATATAATGCTGATAGAAAGGTAAAGTAATGTCAGATGTATAGACAACTCTTTTAGAAAGTTTGGCTGTGAATAGGATATTGTGAACCTAACACCGATAAGATATTAGAGGGATTGAAAATATGTGGAGAAAGGAGTTTTCTAGAACAGAAATGTAAAGAACCTACTTTTTTACAATAGGAAAAAAAGAAAAAAAGTTGTTTTTGAGAATGTGGAAATTTATAGATTAGGTAGCAGAAAGTTTGAGCTTCCCAAATTCTTTTTTTTTATATAAAGATTTTATTTATTTATTTGAGAGGTAGAGTTACAGACAGAGAGACAGAGAGGTCTTCCATCTGCTGGTTCACTCCCCAAATGGCCGCAACTGCTGGAACTGGACCAGTCCAAAGCCAGGAACCAGGAGTGTCTTCTGAGTCTCCTACATGGGTGCAGGGACCCAAGGCCTTGGGCCATCTTCTGCTGCTTTCTCACACTGGCAGAGAGCTAGATCGGAAGAGGAGCAGCTGGGACTGGAACCAGCTCCCATATGGGATGCCAGTGTCAAAGGCAGAGGCTTAGCCTACTACACCACAGCTCCACCCCCGCCCCCCCCCCCAAATTATATATATGAGAAGGAGTCATTGAGTGGCAACATTAGATGTCAGTAATAGAAAAAATTTGAAATAGTAAGAAAGCATATAAAATGAATAGATCATACAGTACAGTAGCTTTGAGTTCCAGCTGAGTCTGTAGACCATATTTTTATAAGAATAGTAGTCTTTGAAGTGGTTCAGTTTGTCCATCAGTGTACAATACTTACTTACAGGGATAGAGATAACTAATTTGAAGAGTCTCTGGAGCTTTACCAGACAAGTGACAAGGAGTGGAAGTACGTAATAATAAGTGATGATGAAGTCCTGAGTCATAATATCAAAGGCTCAGAAACTAGGTGAGAGGGACTTGACAAATTAGGAGAATATATTGGATTCAAAACATAATATATTTTACACTACTAAGTTTGTAATGGTTTGATACTCATCAGTAGTAACTGGAATGAACATTGCTAAGTAGGGAGTAAGTATTCATGCTGTAGCTATAATTACTTTTAAAATTACATCTCATTTTTTCTGTATAAGGGAAATTTAAGCCATAGTTTGCTTGTTATTGTCTATACTATTTTGTCTTGGTTTCATTCCCTGATTTGCTTTATACCATTTTATTCTTAGACTTCATTAAAGGTGATATCACCTTTAATGTCAAGACTTCAATTTCTGAAAATTTTGTTTGGGTACTGACTTACAGGGTAGAAAGTTTTTAGGTTTTGCAGGTATTATTAATATCATTCATGTGTTTGCTGCCTTTATAAATGCTGGCCTGGATTTACCTTCTCAATCTGGAATTATCTTGGTTCTAACAAAGACAAATTTAGAATACAAATCTTCTCAGGAGATAACTAAATAAAGGAAGCCTCAAATGGATCAAACTGATTGAAGTAATTTGTCTTAGAGCTAATTGTAGTAGAACCCAATAGTCAACAATATAAAATTCATAATGTCTGTTAACGAACCAAACTCTCCCAGGCTTTTAATAGAAAAAAGATAATATAACCTATCACCAAAAGATAATCAATAAAGACAGATTCTAGAAGAGGAGTGGAGATACAAAAAGATTTTAAAAGAAAAATACAGGACATATTTAAAAAAACCTGATTTCTATAGACTAGAAATATGTAGCATTTGAAATTATAGACTGGATGAAATTAATATATTGGGCATTAATGTGAAAATGAATAGTAAACTTGAAGAAATAACAGTATAAATTATTCAAATCAAACACACAAAACCTGTGGTAGGCTGAAGTGACCTGTCCTGGCTTATGAGAGCTGATTGTTACTAGTTTTTGGAGATTTTATAAACTGATTGTTAAATCAGTGGTAACTCAAAATTGTCAGTCATATGAATACTCACATCATGGAAACTGGCAAACTCTAGACAGGAGGTCCTTTTTAAAAATACTGTTTTACTTCCTTTGGAGAGCTTATTTTCCAGTACACCATGAACAGCATCCTTGGTTAGGGTGCTTGGTGAGAGGGAGTAATGAAATTAATGACCTGTAGGACAATTTTAGCCATTTTAACTTAGGTGTGCTTCAAGTCTGAGAAAGAATAGGGGACAAAGAATATTTGAAGAAATAATGACCCTCTTTACAAATTCAATCAAGGTGAATCAATCTATGTTTACTCATTGAACTCTTATTTATGCTTTCCTGTATTTGAAATATTTTCTTTTTTAAAAAATATTTATTTATTTGAAAGAGTTACAGAGAGAGGTAGTGACAGAGAGGTCTTCCATCCACTGATTCAGTCCCCAAATGGCCGCAAAGGCCAGAGCTCGACCAATCTGAAGCCAGGAGCCAGGAGCTTCTTCCAGGTCTCCCAAGTGGGTGCAGGGGCCCAAGGACTTGGGTCATATTCTACTGCTATCCCAAGCCATAGCAGAGAGCAGGATCAGAAGAGGAGCAGCCAGGACTAGAACCGGTGCCCATATGGGATGCCAGCGCTTCAGGCCAGGGTGTTAACCCTCTGAGCCACAGGTTCTGGCCCCTGAAATGTTTTCAAATGAAAAATGGAAAACATTTTCAGTTTTTATAGGAACAATAAACCTATACGTCTAAGAAATTCAACTAATCCTAAACAGAATGCTGTGAACAGAATTATACCAAGTTGCGTCTCACTAAAATTGCTGAAAATAAAGATAAACTGAAAATCTTAAAAGCAGCTAAAGAAAATAAAAGGGTTTGAGGAAAGAAGCCATCGTTGTAATATGTAACTGCAAAGTGAAGCTACAAGTGAAGCCACAGGTGCTAGTGTAGAAGCTGCACAGGTCATCCAGAAGATCTAGCTAACGTTACTGGTGAAGGTGGCCACATAAAACACTCTTAGACTGGAAGAAGGTGCCATCCAGGACTCTCACAACTAATGAGAGAAATCAATGCCTGGCTTCAAAACTTAAAACCAAAGATTCCCCTGTTAGAGGCTAATGTAGCTGATGACTTTAAGTCAAAGACAGTGTTCATTTACCTTTCAGAAAACCATAGGGTCCTTAGGAATTATAGTGAATCTACTCTGCCTGTGCTCTTTGAGTACAGATGGAACAACAAAGCCTGGATAACAGCACATCTATTTACTGCATGATTTACTGAATATGTTAAGATACATTGAGCATTATGGTGTGACATGTTCAGGAATAAATAGTCTTTATGAAACATTACTGTTCATTGACAACACACCTAGTCACCCAAGAGCTCTGATGGAGATGTATAGTGTGATTGGTATTGTTTTCAAACCTGCTAACATCTGTTCTGCCATGGATCAAGCAGTAATTTTAACTTTGAAGTCTTATTATTTAAGAAATACACTTTATGAGGCTATAGTGGCTGTAGATAGTGATTCTTCTGAGGGATCTGAGCAAGGTAAGTTGGAAAGGTTTCACCATTTTAGATTCCATTGAGACTATTTGAGGGGCTGGCACTGTGGAATAGCAAGGAAAGCCACCACCTGCAGTGCCAGCAACCCATATGGGCGCCGGTTCAGGTCCTGGATGCTCCACTTCCGATCTGGCTCTCTGCTGTGGCCTGGGAAAGCAATGAAGGATGGCCCAAGTCCTTGCACCCCTGCACCTGCGTTGAGAGACCTGGAAGAAGCTCCTGGCTCCTGGCTTTGGATCAGCCCAGCTCTGGCCATTGCAACCATTTGGGGAGTGAACCACCGGATGAAAAGCTTCTCTCTCTCTCCCTCTGCCTCTCTGTAACTGTCTTTCAAATACAATAAATAAATCTTTTAAAAAAAAATTTGAAATTCATGGGAGTTGGTCAGAATATCTACATCAACAAAAGTGTGGAAGAAATTGATTTTTTTTTTTTTTTTTGGACAGGCAGAGTGGACAGTGAGAGAGAGACAGAGAGAAAGGTCTTCCTCCTTTTTCCGTTGGTTCACCCTGCTGTGGCTGGCGTACCACACTGATCCGAAGCCAGGAACCAGGTGCTTCTCCTGTTCTCCCATGCGGGTGCAGGGCCCAAGCATTTGGGCCATCCTCCACTGCACTCCTGGGACACAGCAGAGAGCTGGACTTGAAGAGGAGCAACCGGGACAGAATCCAGCACCCTGACCAGGACTAGAACCTGGGGAGCCGACGCCACAGGCGGAGGATTAGCCTATTAAGCCGTGGCACTGGCCTAGAAATTGATTTTTTAAACTTATAAAATATATATTTACATCATGTGATGTATCTATGTATACATTGCATAATCAAATAAGGATAAACATCTATCAAAAATTGATTACCTTTTTTGGTAAAGATATTCAAAATCTATTCTTCGTTTTTTTTTGCACAAAAAAATGCACAGTACATTATTGTTATCTATAATCACCCTGCTGTGCAGTAAACCTCAAAAACTTCTTTCTCCTATCTAACCATGACTTAGTACCAGTTAATTAACCTTTTCTTATCCTTCCCTTCCCCAAATTGTCCTCAGCCTCTGGAAGTCACCTTTCTACACTCTAAATTTCCAAGATCTCTTTGTTCATTTTCCACATATGAGCAAGATCATGTGGTGATTATCTTTCTGTGCCTGGCTTACTTCACTTATAATGACATCCAGTTCCATGTTGTTACACATGGCAGAATTTTATCTTTATGGGTGGATAGTGTACCATTGTGTGTGTGTACCACATTTTCTTTATCCATGCATCTTTTAATGGACACTTGAATTGTTTCCATGTTTTGGTTATTGTAAACATGGAAATACAGATACCTCTTTGACAGGACAATTCCATTTCTTGGACATATCTCCAGTGTAGGATTGCTGGATCGCATTGTAATTCTGTTTGTTTTTTTTTGTTTGTTTGTTTTTTTTTTTTTTTTTTTTTTTTTAAGAATCTCCATACTGTTATCCACAATGGCTGTATTAATTTACATTCCCACCAACAGTGTACAGGGGTTCCTTTTTCTCCACATCCTTGCTAACACTTATCTTTTTGTTTTGTTTTGTTTTGATAATAGCCAACCTAACTGAAGGTAATAATATTATTGTGATTTTAATCTGGATTTCCCTGATGATTGATGATGTTGGGTGCTCTCTCTCTCTCTTTTTTTTAATGTACCATTTATATATCTTCCTTTGAAATTCTAGTTAGAACTTTTTGTTACCCATTCAATCTTATTACTCATTATTGTGTTCTGTTTCCTCATGATTCAATCTTGGCAATGTGCATTTGCCCAAGACTTTTATTTTCTTTTGGATTATCAAATTTTGTGGTGTACTGTTATTCATAATTGCCTCTACTAATCCTTTGTATTTCTGTGGTATCAGTTATATTGTCTCCCATATCATCTGAATTTGTTTATTTGAGTCTTTTCTTAGTCTAGCTAAGAGTTTGCCAATTTTGTTTATCTTTTCAAAGAACCAACTCTTCATTTTGCTGATATTTCGTGGTATTCTTAGTAGTATTTCATTTTTCTTTGCTCTGGTCTTTATTATTTCATTCCTTTTATTAATTTTGGATTGTGTTCTTATGTTTCTAGTTTCTGGAGGTACAGTGATAAAGTTGTTTATTTGATATCTTTCTTTTCTTTCTTTTTTTAATGTAAATGTTGATTGTTACAGACATTCCCTTGGGACTTCTTTTGCTGTATCCCACAGTTTTGTATGCTAGGTTTCTTTTATTTTTTATTTTTTATATAACAACTGGGACAAGAATCCTGCGCCCATATGGGATGCTGGCAACGCAGGCGGAGAATTAACCAAATGAGCCACGGTGCCAGCCCTGTATGCTAGGTTTCTATCTTAAATTGTTTCAAGAATCTTGTTAATTAAATTAAAAATTTCTTCTTTCTTTTTTTCAAAAAAAGATTTATCTTATTTACTTGAATGGCAGAGTTACAGAGACAAGTAGAAACAGAGGGATCTTCCATCTGCTGTTTCATTCCCCAGTTGGCCAGAACGGCCAGGGCTGGGCCAGGCTGTAGCTGAAAACCCAGAACTCCATCCATATCTCCCATGTAGGTGGCAGGGGCCCAAGCACTGTGGTCATCTTCCAGTGCTTTCCTAGGCCTATTAGCAGGGAACTGGATCAGAAGTGGAATAGCTGGGACTCAACCAGTGCTCATATAGGATGTTGGAATCTGGGCTGTAGCTTAACCCACTATACCACGTTGTGGACCCTTACATTTTTCTTCTTGGTTTCTTTCGTGATCCATTTGTTGTTCAGGAGTTAGTTGTTTAGTTTTTGTGTATTTATATAATTTCCAAAGTTCCTATCGTTACTGATTTCTACTGTGGTACTGTATCAGTAAAGTTGTTTGATTTGATTTTCCTTTTTAATATTTGTTTGATGGTAGATGTTTAGTGTGGTGGTTAAGATGCTGCTTAGGATGCTCACATTCTATCTCAGATTACCTTGGTTCAAATCCCAGCCATGCTCCCCATTCCAGGTTCATACTAAGGCATACTCTGGGAGGTGATGTCTCAAGTAGCTGGGTCCCTGCCACCCAGGTAGGACAACTGGATTGAGTTCCCCACTCCTGGCTTTGATCTGACCCAGCCCCAACTGTTGTTAGCATTTGGAGAGTGAACCAGCAGATGGCATATCTCTGTTTCTCTTCTGTCTCTTGCTTTTTCTTTCTGCCTTGCAAATAAAATAAAAACTCTAAAAAGTTTGTTGAGTCTTATTCTTTGAATTGCCATATGATCTACCTGGAGGATCTTCCATATGCTATCAAAAGAATGAGTGTTCTCCAGCTGTTGGATGGAATGTTCTGTAGATACCTATTAAGTCCATTGTTCTAGGGAGCAGTTCAACTCTGTGGGGTTTATTGGTTGATTTTCTATTTGGTTGGTCTGTTCATTATTGAAAGTGGAAATGTTGAAAGTCTCCTATTATAATATGAGAGTCTTATTTCTCCCTTCAGTTTTATAATGATTGCCTTATATATTTGGGTACTCTGATATTGGGTGTATATATATATATACATTTGAGGGGATACTCATTGGTTTCTTCTTTGATTTTTTTGCTGTGGTGTCTTATCTTTGGACTATGTCTCATTGGATTAGTGGAGTGTCTCTTTTCGGGGAACACCTAGACGTGTGTGGTTGCAGTGACCAGGGAGCTCTGCTCAGTGCCCCAGGGTGAAGGGCGTATGTGAAGTGACCATACCCAGGTTTTGTGTGGTAAATCTCTCTTTTTTATTTTATTTATTTATTTATTTTTATCAGAGGGGAGTGTTTCTTCCTGTCTGTTGGCATAGACTCTGCTTAGCTCCTCTCCTCCAAGGAGATCAGTGCCTTGGCACTAGCCAGTGAGTATATTAGTTGTTCGCTGTGCCACAAGGACCACACAAAGGATCTGTGCAGTCCTAAGTATAAGCTCAGATTCCCCAGCAATGTCTCTCGCCAGGTGACCAGGGAGCCTTGATTGTGTGGAGCCTTCCACAGTGACTGCCCAAAGACCCTGTCACACTGAGTCCTCCCATGCAGCCTCAGTATTTTCACAGTTCTGGCACACAAGCCTTCCACAATCATGAGTACCTAGCCCCATCTATTCTCCCCACTCGACTCAGAAGTCAACGCTTGGCTGGTCCCTGGGTGCGCACACAAGCTGGCACAGCTGTTTCATATGGAGCCTGCTCTCTGTCAGCGTGTTACAGGATGCCTTTGCAGGATGATAGGGAGAGTGAAAGTGTGGCCCCCCTTTGTTTTTCTCCACCAGTTTGGCGGGTACACTATCCTCCACGGGGCTGCAAACCGGATTCCCTCCAGGCTCTTGCTGCGGCTTTTTTTTCCAGTGGCTTGGGCTGCTGCAGTCTGGTCTCACCTTGCTCTCCATTTAATACTTGTTTTCTAGTGCAGAGGTTCTTGACTGGTGGGGTCCTAAGTTGTGCATGTCTTCACCCTCCACATAGGTCCTCTATGTTCCTCCAATTTACTTAGCTTTTCCTCTGCGTTTTCTGCCTAACTCTTCCCTGAGACTGCACTCTTTCCACTTTGTTTTAAACTATCTTGTCCTAGAATTGAGCAGCACACTGCGCCATCTTAATCTGATCACTCCATAAGCATCTGCTGCTGTTATCATCATAAAATGACCTTCCTTGTCTCTTTCTACTGCTTTTTAAAAAACATTTTCTTTTTAATAAATATTTATTTATTTATTAAACATTTATTTATTTATTTGGAAGACAGAGTTTACAGAGGGGGAGAGACAGAGAGAGATCTGCCATCCTCTGGTTCACTCCCCAAATGGCAGCAATGGCTGGAGCTGGGCCAATCCGAAGCCAGGAGCCAGTGGGTCTCCCACATAGATGCAGGGGCCATCTTCTGCTGTTTTCCCGGGCATATTAGCAGGGAGCTGGATTGGAAGTGGAGTAGCAGAACTTAAAGCGGTGCCCATACGGGATGCTGGTGCTTGGTGGCTTTACCTGCTGTGCCACAGCACTAGCCTCATATTTATTTATTTTAAAGGCAGAGTGACAGAGAAGGACAGAGTAAGAGAGAGATCTTTCATACCTGGGTCACTCCCCAAATGCCCGCAACAGCAAGGGCTGGGCCAGGCCAAAGCTAGAAGCCAGGAACTTCCTCTGTGGATCTCCAGCAAGAGTGGCAGAAACCAAGGTGATTGGACCATTAACTGCTACTTTTCCCCTGTGCAACATTGCCCACCCCCCCCCTTTTTTTTTTTTTTTGGCTGCTTTTGATTTAAAGTTTATTTAATCTGATATAAAAATGACTACTACCACTTCTTTATTCCATTTGTCTGGACTATTTTATTATATTCCTTCAGTTTCCAGTCTGTGTGGAATAGACTCCAGTTTCTTGTCAGCAGCAGATAGTTGAGTCTTACTTTTTATCCATTCAGTCACTTTATGTCTTTCAATTGGAGAATTTAATCCATTCACATTGCAGATAATTTTTGATAGCCAAGGTCTTACCGTTTAACACTCATTTTCTAGTCTTATTATAGTTCCTCTCTCCTTATTTTATAATCTTTGTGTTTAAGTGATTTCCCCTAGTTATTATTTTGATTTCTTGCTTGTTATTTTTGGTAAGTCTATTATATATTTTTACTTTGTAATTACTATGATACTTACAGAAAAGATCTTTGATGTAACAAGGTATTTTGAAATAATAGCACCTTAACATTGATCCTAAAGGTACCATAACAAGACATTTAAACAAAACCAAATAAAACACACTTCTCCACATTTTGGATGTTTGATGTCTCATTTTGCATCTTTATATATTGCCTACCTCTTTAATATGTAAATATAGTTTTTAAATTGGTTTTCAAGTCTTCATACTAACAATATGCTTGGCTTATGCCTCATATTTACAATATTAAAGCATTCTGAATTTGAATAGTTGCATTTATCGTGAGTTTTCTAACTTCTCCTATTTTCTTCTTACTATTTAGTATTTCAGCTTGAAGACTCTCTTTAGCATTTCTTGCAGGTCAAATATTCTTTTTTGGCATTTTTTTCTTTCAGTATTGTGAAAATCTCATCCCTTTCTTCTCTGGTCTGTATGGTTAGTGTTGAGAAGCCTGAAGTCATGCAAACTGAGAAATCTTTGCATTTTTTTTTTTGTTTCTTGTGCAGCTTTGAGATTGTTCTCTTTAATTTTGGAGAGTTGGATTATATCGTATCTTGGGATAGTCTTGGTTGAGTTAAATCTGCCTGGTGACCTTTAACTTCCTTGCACCTGATAGTGGTACCTTTTTCTCCCTTTGAGGGGTTTCCTGTTATCTCTTTGAGTAAACTTTGTACCCCTTTGGCATTCTCAGGTCTTTTTTGAACTGTGGTAACTTGGATATTTATTCTTGAAATGCTCTTTCAGAGCTGCCATAAGCTGGCTTCATAACTCTTGAATCTTCTTTCTTCTTTTGACTGTATTAAATTTCCTGTCTCTATTCTCATTAATTCTTTCTCTTATTTGATTTATCCTGCTGTCGATGCCTCTATTGTGTTTTTAATTTTACTTAGCATACTTTTTACCTCAAGGATTTCTGTTTCATTTTAATCACTTCAATCTCTATCAGGTTTCTCCATTAAGGTATTCAATAATTTCCTTGTTTTCTTGAAGCTCACTGAGTTACCTTAAAATAACTATCTTTAATTCACCATTCAAAAGTTTGAAGCTATCAGTTGCTATACAGTTGGTTTCTGGACCCTTGTTTTTTTTCATTAGGTGAGATCATGGTACTCTGAGAGTACAGTGTTTGCACACTGAAGAATTAGACATTAATTCCACACTTCATAGTCTGGCTGTTTGTGCCTGTCCTTCGAAGAATTCTAAGCAGTCTGCTTATTTTCTGGGAGCCTGTGGAGACTGCTGTTGTTTCAGCTTTAGATGCTACGCTAAGTCAACGTCTACATCAAGTCAGCTGTTCATGTGTTGTGGTTCTGGCATTAGTGGGTAGCCCAAACCCAGGTTTTTCCCCAAACCCACAGTTGGTCTATTGATCAGAATGAACTTGGGAAACATCTTATGTGGACAGTCCATCCCTGCAAGCCTCTTCCTGGAGCCAGTGTAGGCCTAGACACCTCTTGCACAGTCACCAGCCTGTGATCAGGCACTTTAAAATTCTGCCCAGTTCTGGGCTTCACTGTGGAGGGACCCAAGCTGCTGTGCAATGACTTGTCAACCACCTCCCTGTTTTTCCCCTAAGTCAACAATTACTCTATCCATGTTGTGCTGCCTAGGGTTGAGGGAGGGTGAGCAGTTCTGTGGCACAGTGCTGCAATGCTATATCATACTCAGAGCCCACAGACCGCCATGAACAGTGCAACATGGGCCCTGAACCAAGGCCCAAACTGCTGTGGTCTGCCTGCTGCTAAGATGGACTCATGAGCCACTGTAATCGGCCACAGGTGATACTGGTGAGAAATAAGTCATCAGCTGGGCCATGGTCTCTACCTGGCACCACAGCAGATCCAGAGACTACACCCACAGGCACTGGCCTGGGGACGCGAACTATTAGCGTTTACCTAGTATTAGCTTTTACCAGCCTGCTTTGAATTCCAGGACACAGTCTTGTGGTCACTTTACTGCCATACTGCTGTAACTTCCTGCTGTCTGTCTAAGTTTGGGGACAGAAGGAGTAGAAACAATCCTCTGGCCTACTGCTGCACCGCATTCTCATAGCCATATGGTCCTGCACATTCTCAGAACTGCTCACCAGACCCAAATGTAGCTACTGGTGATGCAAGCCAAAACAGGAGTCTATCCACTGGGGTGCAGGTTTCTACCTGATGCCAGGGCAGGTCTGGAGGCTCCATCTCTAATACTGGCCTGAGAATTGAGTCCTTTGGGCTCTTTGTGGTGCTGGGTCTCATTATGGCTTGCCTGGCACTGAGCTCCAAGGCAGAGTTCCGTACTTACTTTCCTGACCTAATTCTCAGTGGCTGGGTTCTCGCTCTGCTGCCTGCCCAAGGTTGGTGGATGGGTGGTAGAGGCAGTCAAGGGACCAGAGGGTCAGCCAGTGAGGACAGGCCTGCGGAGAGAGCTGGGGGCACTTTCCAGCTCAGGATTCACTATAGTGGGTCTGGTACTGGATTTCAACTCTTAAATCTGCATTTAATTCCCTACCTTTCACTTCCCCAAACAAGAGGCCTCTTTCCTCAAGCTGTACTGTTAGGGGTGGAGGAGAGGTGATCAGAGAACTATTTCCTTCCTGCCTTCTTTAATGCATCACTTCTTCAGTTTATACTAAAGCCAGGCACTGTGTCTCTCACCTGACTTCCTTAGCTCTTGGGAGGGTGGTTTGGTGTGTGAACAGCTGTGCAAATTGGTCTCTGTGGGGAGATAATGACTGGAGTGTCTTAACTCAGCTACCATCTTGTTGTCTTTCAACCCTCGTGAATGGGTCAGAGGGTCTCAAGACTTCAGTGGAGGATGTCACTGCAGATGTGGAAATAGCAAGAGCACTAGCATTAGAAGTGAAGCCTGAAGGTGTGACTGAATTGTTACACTGTATGTTAAAACTTTATGGATGAGCAACAGAATTGTTTTCTGTGATGGAGTACACTCCTGGTGACAGAAACCGTGGACCCTACTGAAATGATAACCAAGAATTTGGAAGATTACACTAAAGTCGATAAAGTAGTGGTAGGGTGTGAGAGTACTGACTCCAATTTGGAAAGTAGTCTGTAGGTAAAATGCTTCAAACAGTATCACATGCTGCAGAGGAATCTTTTGTGAAAGGAAGAGGCACTGCAGTAAACTTCATCATCGTCTGTTTTACGAACTTGCAGCAGCCAACCATTGACAGCCTCTGATTGGTCAGCTGCTTTCAAGGCAGGACCCATGAGCAGCAAAGAATCACAAATGGATGAAGGTTCAGGTGATCACTAGCAATTTTAACAATAAAGTATTTTGGCCAGCACCACGGCTCACTTGGCTAATCCTCTGCCTGTGGCACTGGCACCCCAGGTTCTAGTCCCGGTTGGGGCGCCGGATTCTGTCCCAGTTGCTCTTCTTCCAGTCTAGCTCTCTGCTGTGGCTCAGGAAGGCAGTGGAGGATGGCCCAAGTGCTTGGGCCCTGCACCCGCATGGGAGACCAAGGGGAGGCACCTGGCTCCTGGCTTCGGATCGGCGCAGCATGCCAGCCGTGATGGCCATTTGCAGGGTGAACCAACGGAAAAGGAGGACCTTTCTCTCTGTCTCTCTCTGTCTCTCTCACTGTCTAACTCTGCCTGTCAAAAAATAAAAAGTATTTTAAGTTAAAGTATGTATGCATTTATGCATAATGTTATTGCACACTTAATAAACTAGTGTATACTGTGAACATACTTTCATATGAGCTGGGAAACCAAAAAAAATCCATGCAACTTTATTCTTTTTCTTTTTAATGTTCATTATTTATTTGAAAGGCAGAATTACTGAGAGGCAGAGTTACTGAGAAGCAGAGGCATAGAGGGAGAGAGACATCTTCCATCCTTTGGTTCATTCCCCAAATGGCCGATCTGATGCCTGGAACCAGGTCTCCCACGTGGGTGCAGCGGCCCAAGTACTTGGGCCATTTTCTGTTGCTTTCCCAGGACATAGGAGAGCTAGATCAGAAGTGGAGCAGCCGGGACTCAATCTGGCGCCCACATGGGATGCCAGCACTGCAGCCACCTATTATACACTACGCCACAGCACTGGCCCTGCAACTTTATTCTGCTATTCCCTTTATTACAGTAGTCTGAAACCAAACCTGCCGTATCTTTGAGGTATACCTGCAGTGAAATCACAAATACACACAGAAAGATGGTAGGAAGAGAGGAAAAAGAAATAAAGGAAGATAGGATAATAGAAAGCAAACATATTTAGGCCCAGTCATACGAAGAATCACTTTAATTGTAAATGGTCCAAACAAACCCATTACAAGGTGGAGATCATCAGACTAGCACATAAACAAAACCCAACTGCATGTTGACTGTAATAAACCAACTTTAAATATATGTGTAAAGGCACAGATAAGTTATCACTTAAGGATGGAAAAAAATAAATTATGCTCATGTGAGTCAAAAAAAACCTAGAATGCTTACATTTATGCTGGAGAAAGTATATTTTAGAATAAAAAATCACACCAAGGATAAAGAGGAATATTAGTTATGATAAAGTCAGTTTGTAAGGAAGACAATAATTCTAAATATGTATAACTTAATAACAGAGCTTCAGAATACACAAGTGAAAAACTTTCAGATATGAAATGAGAAGTAGAAAGTCAGCAATCACAGTTAGATACTTCAGTCCTTCCTCTTAGAACAAGGAGTCAAAAAATCAATGAGTATAGAAGTCTTTATTAACAATATTAACACATTTTTTCTTGAGTTTTATAGAACATTGTACTCAGCAAACACAATACTCATTGTTGGCTAGTGCACATGGAATATTCACCCAGATTGACAGCATGGGCCACAAAAAAAATCTAAAGATTTGTATTTTGAATATGAAAATTAAAATTTTTATGCATTTATTTTTTACAAATTGACCAAAAATATATTTGTAAAAAATGAATTCCCTTAATGTTTTTTTTTCTTTTTTTATATTTTATTTTATTTAATGAACATAAATTTCCAAAGTACAGCTTATGGATTACAATAGCATCCCCCCCATAACTTCCCTCCCACCCACAACACTCCCCTCTCCCACTCTCTCTCCCCTTCCATTCACATCAAGATTAATTTTCAATTATTTTTATATACAGAAGATCAATTTAGCATATATTAAGTAAAGATTTCAACAGTTTGCACCCACACAGAAACACAAAGTATAAAATACTATTTGAGTACTAGTTATAGCATTAATTAAATACCTAAGAGTAATTGTGTATTAATTACAGAGTTCAACCAATAGTTTTAAGTAGAACATAAAAAATACTAAAAGGGTAAAGTATTAAGTTCTTTTTTTTTCTTTTTTTTTGTGTTATAGATTTTTTTTAATTTAATAAATGTGAATTTACAAAGTGCAACTTTTGTATTGTTGTGGCTTCCCCCCCCAACCTCCCTCCCTCCCATGGCCCTCCCCTCTCCCACTCCCTCTCCCATCCCGCCTTTCATTGAGTTTCATTTTCAATTACCTTCATATACTGAAGATCAACTTAGTATATACTAAGCAAGGATTTCAACTGGCTGCACTCACACAACCACACAAGGTATAGGGTATTGTATGACTAGTAGTGTTGTTTTTAAGTTTCATGGTAAAACACATTAAGGACAGAGATCCTATGTGGGGAGCATGTACCCAGTGACTCCCGTTGGTGATTTAACAATTGGCACTCTTATGTATGATGTCAGCAATCACCCTAGACTCTTGCTATGAGCTGTCTAGGCTATGGAAGCCCCTTGAGTTCACCGACTCTGAACTTGTTTAGTCAAGGCCGTATCACAGTGGAGGTTCCTTCCTCCCGTCAGAGAAAGGCGCCTGTCTCCTTGATGGCCTGTTCCTTCTGCTGGGGTCTTGTTCACCAGGATCTTTCATTTAGATTGTTTTTTGCCACCGTGTCATGGCTTTCCATGCCTGTGAGACTCTCATGGACCTTTTAGTCAGATCCGAATGTCCCAAGGGTTGATTCTGAGGCAGGAGTGCTGTTTAGTGCGTTTGCCATTCTATGAGTCTGCTGTGGGTCCTGCTTCCCCCGCAGGATCATTCTCTCCCTTTTGGTTCTATCCTTCATTATTTGCTTACACTGGTCTTATTTGTGAAATCTCTTCAACACTTACCCTATCTTTTTGATCGGTTGTGTATTTATACTTATCACTTTACCAAGTGTGCTGGCATTGGTACCTGCCTCCAAGGTTGAGTTAAAATCCCCTGGCACATTTCTAGTTCCACTATTGGAGGTAGGTCTGAGTGAGTATGTGCCGTCCTATATATCTCCTCCCTCTCTTATTCCCACTCCTATATTTCACAGCGATCAATTTTCTGTTAATTTTTAAACGCTTAAGAATGGCTGTGCATTGATTGCAGAGTTCAACCAGTGGTCTTGTATAGAGAAAAATTGAGGAACAACAACAACAACAAAAATACTAAAGGAACAAAATAGTAAGTTGTTCCTCAACAGTCTAGACAAGGGCTGCTCATGTCATTGTCTCTCATAGTGTCCATTTCACTTCAATGGGTATCATTTTAGGTGCTCGTTTAGTTGCCATCGATCAGAGAGAACATGTGATATTTGTCCCTTTTGGACTGGCTTATTTCACTCAGCATGATGTTTTCCAGCTTCCTCCATTTTGTTGTAAATGCCCGGATTTCATTGTTTTTTACTGCTGTATAGTGTTCCATAGAGTACATATCCCATAATTTCTTTATCCAGTCATCCATTGATGGACATTTAGGTTGATTCCATGTCTTAGCTATTGTGAATTGAGCTGCAACAAATATTGAGGTGCAAATGGCTTTTTTCACCCCTTTAATTCCATTTGGGTATATTCCAAGGAGTGGGATGGCTGGGTCCTGTGGTAGTGCTATATTCAGGTTTCTGAGGATTCTCCAGACTGTCTTCCATAGTGGCTTTACCAGTTTGCATTCCCACCAACAGTGGATTAGTGTCCCTTTTCCCCCACATCCTCGCCAGCATCTGTTGTTGGTTGATTTCTGTATGTAAGCCAATCTAACCGGAGTGAGGTGGTATCTCATTGTGGTTTTTATCTGCATTTCCCTGATGGCTAGGGATCCTGAGCATTTTTTCATGTGCCTGTTGGCCATTTGGATTTCCTCTTTTGAAAAATGTCTGTTAAGGTCCTTGGCCCATTTTTTTATTGGGTTGTTTGTTTTGATTCTGTGGTGTTTTTTGATCATTGTGTAGATTCTAGTTGTTAATCCTTTATCTGTTGTGTGGTTTGCGAATAACGTCTCCCATTCTGTTGGTTGCCTCTTCGCTTTCCTGAGTGTTTCCTTTGCTGTTAAGAAACTCTTCAAGTTGAGGTAATCCCATTTGTTTATTTTATCTTTGATTACCCGTGCCTGTGGGGTCTTCTCCAGGAATTCTTCCGATATCTTGAAGGGTTTCCCCTGTACTGTCAATTAGTTTCATGGTGTCGTGGCCCATCTCTAGTTCTTTGATCCATGTTGAATGGATTTTTGTATAAGGTGTAAGGTAGGGGTCTTGCTTCATACTGCGACATGTGGACATCCAGTTTTCCCAGCACCATTTGTTGAAGAGGCTGTCCTTATTCCAGGGGTTGGTTTTAGGTCCTTTGTGGAATATGAGTTGGTTATAGATGTTTGGATTTATTTCTGGGGTTTCTATTCTGTTCCATTGGTCTACCTATCTATTTTTGTACCAGTACCAGGCTGTTTTGATTATAACTGCCCTGTAGTATGTCTTGAAGTCTGGAATTGTGATGCCTCTGGCCTTGTTTTTATTGTAAAGGATTGCTTTAGCTATTCTGGGTCTCCTGTTTCTCCATATGAATTTCAGCATCGTTTTTTCTAGGTCTTTGAAGAATGACTTTGGTATTTTGATTGGTATTGCATTGAACTTGTAAATTGCTTTTGGGAGAATGGACATTTTGATGATATTGATTCTCCAGTCCATGAGCATGGCAGGTTTTTCCATTTTTTTGTGTCATCTTCTATTTCTTTCTTTAGTGTTTTGTAATTTTCATCATAGAGGTCTTTGACCTCCTTGGTTAAATTTATTCCAAGGTACTTTATTGTTTTTGTGGCTATCATGAATGGGATTGATCTAGTAGTTCTTCCTCAGCCATGGCATTGTCTGTGTATACAAAGGCTGTTGATTTCTGAGCGTTGACTTTGTATCCTGCTACTTTACCAAACTCTTCTATGAGTTCCAGTAGTCTCTTAGAGGAGTTTATCGGGTCCCCTATATATAGTATCATGTCATCTGCAAATAGGGATAGCTTAACTTCCTCCTTTCCCAATTGTATCCCTTTAATTTCTTTTTCTTGCCTGATGGCTCTGGCTAACACTTCTAGGACTATATTGAATAGCAATGGTGAGAGTGGGCATCCCTGTCTGGTGCCAGTTTTCAATGGAAATGCCTCCAACTTTTCCCCATTCACTATGATGCTGGCCATTGGTTTATCATAGACTGCCTTAATTGTGTTGAGGAATGTTCCTTCTAACCCCAATTTGCTTAGGGTTTTCATCATGAAAGGGTGTTGTATTTTGTCAAATGCTTTCTCTGCATCTATTGAGATAACCATATGATTTTTGTTTCTCAATTTGTTAATGTGATGTATTACATTGATTGACTTTCGAATATTGAACCATCCCTGCATACCAGGGATAAATCCCACTTGGTCCGGGTGAATGATCTTTCTGATGTGTAGTTGGATTCGGTTTGCCAGAATTTTGTTGAATATTTTTGCATCTATGTTCATCAGGGAGATAGGTCTGTAGTTTTCTTTCTTTGTTGTGTCTTTTCCAGGCTTAGGAATTAAGGTGATATTGGCTTCGTAGAAAGAAATTGGAAGGATTCCCTCTCTTTCAATCATTTTGAATAATTTGATAAGAACTGGGGTTAGTTGTTCTCTAAATGTCTGGTAAAATTCGGCAGTGAAACCATCTGGTCCTGGGCTCTTCTTTTTCGGTAGTGTGTTTATTACTGATTCAATTTCTTCCATGGTTATGGGTCTGTTTAGATTTTCTATATCTTCACGGCTCAGTTTAGGAAGGTTGTATTTGTCCAGGATTCTATCCATTTCTTCCAGGTTCCCCAATTTGTTAGCATACATCTCTTTGTAGTAGTTTCTGATGATTCTTTTTATTTCTGTTGTGTCTGTTGTTACATTTCCATTACTATCTTTGATTTTACAGATTTGGATCTTCTCTCTCCTTTTTTTGGTTAGTTGGGCCAATGGTGTGTCGATTTTGTTTATTTTTTCAAAGAACCAGCTCCTGGTTTTGTTGATCTTTTGTATTGTTTTTTTGGTTTCAATTCTGTTTATTTCTTCTCTGATCTTTAGTATTTCTTTCCTCCTTTTGGATTTGGGCTTGATTTGCTGCTGTTTTTCTAAATCCTTGAGGTGCATGGAGAGTTCATTTGTTTGGTTCCTTTCCAGCTTCTTGATGTAGGCACCAATTGCTATAGACTTTCCTCTTAGCACTGCTTTTGCTGTGTCCCACAGGTTTTGATAGGTTGTGTTATCATTTTCATTTGTTTCTAGAAATCCTTTGATTTCTCTTTTAATTTCTTCGATGACCCACTATTCATTTAGGATCATGTTGTCCATTCTCCATATATTTGCATATGGTGTAGAGATTCTTGGGTTGTTGATTTCGAGTTTCACTGTGCTATGGTCTGAGAAGCTGCATGGTAGAGTTTCAGTTTTTTGAATTTGTTGAGGCTCCCTTTATGGCCTAGCATATGGTCAATCATAGAGAATGTTCCATGTACTGGGGAGAAATACGTGAACTCTGTGTCTGTGGGGTGGAAGGTTCTGAAGATATCTATTAGGTCTATTTGGTCTATGGCGTCAGTTAGCTCTGTTGTTTCCTTGTTGAATTTCTGTCTGGTTGATCTGTCCATTGGTGAGAGTGGGGTGTTGAAGTCCCCTGT
Source organism: Oryctolagus cuniculus (assembly GCF_964237555.1). Lineage (NCBI taxonomy): Eukaryota > Metazoa > Chordata > Mammalia > Lagomorpha > Leporidae > Oryctolagus > Oryctolagus cuniculus. Next base: position 33,437,245 of record NC_091436.1, read on the forward strand.
TACTATTGTATTTGAGTCTATATCTCCCTTTAAATCCTTTAGTAATTCTTTCAGGTAGCCAGGCGCCCTGTAATTAGGTGCGTATACATTTATAATAGTAATGTCTTCCTGTTGGATAGGTCCTTTAATCATTATATAGTGCCCTTCTCTGTCTCTTTTAATAGTTTTTATGTTAAAGTCTATTTTGTCTGATATTAGGATGGCCACACCAGCTCTTTTTTGATTTCCGTTAGCTTGGAGTATCTTTTTCCATCCTTGCACTGTCAGTCTGCGTGCATCTTTGCTGATAAGGGGTGTCTCCTGAAGGCAGCATATAGGTGGATTCTCTTTCTTGATCCAATCAGCTAGTCTGTGTCTCTTTGTAGTGGAATTAAGACCATTCACATTCAGTGTGATTACTGTTAAGTACTGTCTTTTCCCATTCATGTTTCCTGAAACGAGTTGTTTATGTACTTTGAACTTTGTTTGTGGGTTACTCTACATTCGCTTTTTTTTGTAGTGAAGTTCTTGTTTTTGTATTTCTGTGTGCAGCACGTCTTTGAGCAAGTGTTGTAGGGTTGGATGCGTGGATACAAATTCTTTCAGTTTCTGTTTGTCATGGAAGATCTTTATTTCCACTTCATTCATAAATGATAGCTTTGCAGGGTATAGTATTCTAGGTTGGCATTGTCTTTTAAAACTTGAAATATATCATTCCGTTGTCTCCTTGCCTGTATTGTTTGCGATGAGAAGTCTGGGGTGAGTCTGATTGACTTACCCCTGATTCTCTGGCACATTTTAGGATTTGTTCTTTTTGTGTCACTGAGCTGAGTGTTGCCACAATGTGTCATGGTGAATTTCTCTTCTGGTCTACTCTGTTCGGAGTCCTGGCTATCTGTTGTATTTGTGTGTTGTTATCCAGCTGCCTTTGTTTAAAGTTTTCTGATATTATGTCATTGAAGACACCTTCCAATCCATTCTCTCTTTCCACCCTGTCAAGGGACTCCGATTATCCGAACATTACGCCATTTGATTGAATCTTGTAGGTTTCCGACTGTATTTTTTAATTGTTTAATTTCTTCTTCCTGCGTTTGAACTGACTGTATTATTTCTGGAAGTTTGTCTTCAAATTCTGATATTCGGTCTTCTATTACATCTGTTCAATTTCCGAGGGATTCCACGCTGTTTTTTATATGGTCAATTGAGTTTTTCAGTTCTAGTATTTCATTCTGGCTTCTCTTTAGGATCTCTAATCCTTGGGCTTGTTTTTCATTCAGCTCTTGACACTGTTTCTCATTATTTCTAAGTATTCTGATTATTAATTTTCTGAATTCTTTTTCTGGCATGGTTTCAACTTCTTCAGCCTCTGTTATGGTTGGTTTAGCCTGCTCCATTGGCAAGTTTATATGTTCTTCTATATTCTTATTGTGGGTTTTTGTTTGGTTTTTTGCCATTCTGTCTGGGTGGTTTTTCAGGTTGATTTCCCTCTGCTATAGGCTGCTATGAGTCTGTACCAATATCCAGTGTAAGCAGGCTGCTCTACACAGCCCGAACATAGACAGACAGGATGGCTGCTCTCTGCCCGCTGCAGCTCTGATTATGGGTTGGGCGGCTCCTGTTGATCCCTCAGTTTTGGATCCTGCCCTTTTCCTGCAGGCGCTATTCAATTTTTTTTTTTTTCTTGTAACTTGAGTAGACGGGCGTCAGGGCTTTGAGCTGCCCTCCCTCGATGCCTGCCCCTGAGCAAGAAGTGTCGTGTCGCTCCGCTCCAACTTTGGGCTCCACCTCCGAAGGTTAGCGTCAAGGCAAAGACAATTCTCCTTTAAGCCCAAATGTAAACAGACAAAATGGCTGCTTCCCGCCCACTGCAGCTCTGAGGAGGTGCCAAGAGATACTGGCTTCCTCAGTCTCTTAATTAATACCCCTGAATTGCCCACTCTTTCCGCAGGCGCCACTCACTCTGTTCCGTTTTCTATTTCCTCCCCCACTCAGTTGTGTGTGTCTCAGTGTCTGTCCCAGGATGGGTTGGGGGAGGGGCGGCTGTTGCTGCGGTGCTGGGTGAGTGCCCGTCTCACCTCGGTTTCCAGCGCTGGTGCGTACACACTCCTGCTGGTGTCCTGCACCTCAGGTGTCCGCGTCCTCCTCATTGGTCCACCCTGTCTCCCCAGTTTCGGGAAGGGCTTCTCGTTTCCCAGAACTACAAGTTCTCACCCCTCTTTGAACCTTCCCTTCCTGGACCTTCGGTGTGCTCCCTCCCTATTCCGCCATCTTCCCATTCTGAAAAGATTTAAAGGACTGAAAATAACCTGTGTTGGGAAGAAAGTTGACAATTAGGTTGTTTGTTTGTTTGTTTGTTTTTGACAGGCAGTGAGAGAGAGAGGCAGAGAAAAAGGTCTTCCTTTGCCCTTGGTTCACCCTCCAATGGCCGCCGTGGCCAGCACATCACGCTGATCCGAAGGCAGGAGCCAGGTGCTTCTCCTGGTCTCCCATGTGGGTGCAGGGCCCAAGCACTTGGGCCATCCTCCACTGCACTCCTGCGCCATAGCGGAGAGCTGGCCTGGAAGAGGGGCAACCGGGACAGAATCCGGCACCCCGACCGGGACTAGAACCTGGTGTGACGGCACTGCAAGGCGGAGGATTAGCCTATTGAGCCACGGCGCTGGCCAGGTATTTTCATATGTTGGTGATAGCATAAACAGGAATAACTTTTTTTTAGAAAGTAATTTGGTAATTTTGTCTACAACATAAAAAATGTATCATTTCAGGAAAGCATATCAAACTAAGGGAAAATGACTTTCAATTTTTTAATATAAAATAATTTTAACACAGAGCATATTCTTAGACCACAACAGATTCAAACCAGAAAGAATCAACAGAGATAATTATACCAGCTCCAAATATTTGGAAGTGAAGACCCTAAGTAACCAATATATCAAAACAATCAGAAAAGAAGTGATAAAATATTTTGTTAAAAAGAGGTCTCAATATACCAAGATTTGTACTTATAGCAAGATTTATAGCCTAAATGCTGTATTAAGAAGGAAGGATGGTCTTAAGCCATTACTGAAGCTTTCACCTTAAAAAATAATATGAAAAACAAATTAAATTCAGAGAATGGTAGTAATTAAGATTATAAGTCAGTGAGATAGAAAACAAAAACAGTAGCACCTGTAAATCCAAATTCAGATCCTTTTGAAAGACCAGTAAAATCAGTTATTCAGTGTATTAGAGGTCACCATAGCCACCCTCAAGTTTGGTAATCTACTAGAGATTCACAGGACTCAAAAGCAGTTAGACTTATAGTTGATTACAACAAAAGGATACAGATTAAAACCAGCAAATGGAAAAGCTGCATGGGGGCATAGCAAAGGAGAAACCAAGTGCAGGCTTCCAGGCGTACCCTCCTAGTGGAGCTGCATGGAACTCACTCAGTTCTACCATGTGTTTGACAACATGAGCAAAATACTGCCAACCAGAGATGCCTACATGAGCCTTGATGTCCATGGTTGTATGTCTTGGTGCAGGGGAGGATCAGTCACATAGGCATGCAACACCTGTGTGACTGACCTCAGATACTCAGACTGCAGCTCCCCAGAACAAAAACAGATGGTCACTATAAATCACATTGTTTAATATAAACTATCTGGTTAAACAGCACAGTTGTGTTCCAAGGCTTCAGGAATACGAAAACACTCCTGTAAAGCACAAGATTTCAGTGACTCAGAGCTCAGTTTCCAGGAGCCTGCCTGCGGCTGGTCCTAAAACAATAGACCTTTTTTGGAATTTATATTATTTTAGCAACCTAGACATATTGAATTAACTCTTGTGCATGATCTCAAACCAGACATTTTTTTCATAGAAAAAAAATAAAAACACAAATTACCAATGTTAGGAATGTAAGGGAGGATTCACTGATGATGCTATAGATCTTCATAATAAGGGAATGTTATGAATAACTTTATGACAATAAATTTATCAGCTTAGATGACATGCATACATTATATGAGGGGCACAAATTACCAAAGCTTACTGAAAAAGAAATGATTTGAATATTATATCTTTTTAAAAATAAAAACTTTCCCACAAAGAAAATTAGTCTTCATTGATATATTTTTACAAAACTTTTGAGGAAGAGATAATACCAATTCTGTATAATCTCTTTGATACTTTACAGTAAGAAGTGATACTTCTCCACACCTTTTTTGGGCAATTATTGCCCTTACTCCAAAAACTAGATAAAGAGATTATAAGAAAACCACCACCCAGGATCCCTTTTTAATTTGGATGCAACCATCTTCAACAAAATGTTAGAAAACCAATCTTATAAATAAGATAAAATACCATGACCAGATGGGACTTATCCCAGGAATGAATTGTCAGTTCAGTATTAGAAAAAACATTTGATGTTGGGGCCGGCGTCATGGCGCAGCATGTTAATCCTCTGTCTGTGTCGCCGGCATCCCATATGAGCGCCAGTTCTAGTCCCAGCTGCTCCTCTTCCAATCCAGCTCTTTTCCATGGCCTGGAAAATAATAGAAGATGGCCCAAGTGCTTGGGCCCCTGCACCCGCATGGGAGACCAGGAAGAAGCACCTGGCTCCTGGCTTCGGATTGGTGCAGCTCCGGCCATTGCAGCCATTTGGCAAGTGAGCCAACAGAAGGAAGACTTTTCTCTCTATCTCTCCCTCTCACTGTGTGTAACTCTACCTCTCAAATAAATAAATAAAATCTTTAAAACAAAACAAAACAAAACATTTGATGTAATTCGTCATGTCAAAAGTTAAATCATTTGGTCATCTCAATTCCGAAAAAGGATTTGACAACACTTGTCACCTATTCCTGATAACTATCAGATAAGCCAAGAATAAAAAGGAACATCCTTAAATTAAAGGCATGTTAAAAGCCTGTAGTTGGCCGGCACTGCGGCTCAATAGGCTAATCCTCCACCTAGCGGCGCCAGCACACTGGGTTCTAGTCCCGGTCGGGGCGCCGGATTCTTTTCCGGTTGCCCCTCTTCCAGGCCAGCTCTCTGCTGTGGCCCGGGAAGGCAGTGGAGGATGGCCCAAGTGCTTGGGCCCTGCACCCCATGGGAGACCAGGATAAGTACCTGGCTCCTGGCTTCGGATCAGTGCGGTGCGCCGGCCACAGCGCGCCAGCCGTGGCGGCCATTGGAGGGTGAACCAACAGCAAAAAGGAAGACCTTTCTCTCTGTCTCTCTCACTATCCACTCTGCCTGTCCAAAAAAAAAAAAAAAAAAGCTTGTAGTTAACATCTTACTTAATGTAAAACAAACAAAGAAAAAACCCCAACTGAGTGCTTTTGCCTAACCTTGAGCATGTGTCTCTGTGTATTCAGAATTGTACTGGAGAAACTGAACAATGAAGTAATGCAACCGAAAAAAGGACAAAGATTTTAAAGGAAAAAGTAAAATAGGCTGTATTCACAGATGACATTATCTATGTTAATATCTTAAGAAAGCTAAAAGAAGCAGAACTAGAACTAAGGGAAATTAGCAGAATATAAAAGTTAATGTATAAAAAATTCATTGTATTTCTGTATCAGTAATTTGAAATTAGAAGTTGAAAATCATTTATAATTGCAATAAACATGTTACAAACAAGAATAAATTTACCAGAAAATGCACAAGACCTGTGTACCAAAAACTCCCATAGCGCTAGAAGTAAAAACTTAAATAAGTAGGTATCCATGTCAGGGATCATAAAAATCAGTATTGTCGCATGTGTATTCTCTGAAAATTGATCTAGTGACTAGTTCAATACTAATCAAAATGCCAACAAGTTTTTAAAATATAAAATCTAATTATAAAATGTATTTGGAAATGTAAACAACAGACCTAGAAATAGCCAGAACAGTCTTGGAGAAGAACAAACTGAAAGAGTTACACTGTCTGATTTAAAGGCCATTATAAAGCTGTGGTAATCAAGACATCTTGGTATTGTCATAAAAATAGGTATTTAAATCAGTGGAACAGTATAAAGTCTAGAAATAGACCCAAATCTATATGGTCAACTAAGTTTTGACAACAGTTGCCATTCAGTTTGGTGAGGTAAATGATAATTTTTCCAACAAAAAGTCCTATGACAAGCATACATCTATATATAGTTAATAAACTATAACATCTCTTATTTGAAAATTAACTTAAAATGGGTCAAAGACCTAAAACTGAGAGCTAAAATTGTGTAACTTACAAAAGATTCATAGGATAAAACTTTTGTGACCAAACTTGTTTAGGCAGATTTTTCAGGGTACAAAATCATGAGCCACAGAAGAGGTAAATTAAAAACATTGGTTAGAAAATGAGTGATCATAGGTTATGAGAAAATACCTGGGGCTGGCATCATGTCCCACATGGGTGCCAGTTCGTGTCCTGGCTGCTCCTCTTCTGATCCTGTTCTCTGTTTATGGCCTGGGAAAGCGGTGAAAGATGGCCTAAGTACTTGGACTCCTGCACCCACATGGGAGACCTGGAAGAAGCTCCTGGCTGCTGGCTTTGGATTTGCTCAGCTCAGGCCATTGTGGCCTTGTGGGGAGTAAACCAGCAGATGGAAGACCTTTCTGCCTCTCCCTCTCTCTCCTGTCTGTAACTCTACCTTTCAAATAAATAAAATCTCTTAAAAAAAAAAAAAAAAAAAAAACCAAAGCACTGTTTGATGAAATGTATCTAGAACATTTTAAGAACTGTTAAAACTCTATTACATAATAGAATGTAATGAGCAGAAAAGACTTGGAGATGATAAAATGTTAGTTATAAATTTAGATGCTACTTGCTAATATTTTCCATCTTATTTTTATGTATATTGGGTAATTTCTAACCACTTATAAACATGGAGAAATTCATAAATTGAACCTAGTGTTCCTTGGTAAGCACATTCATTTCTGGGAGAATTTGTCATTTTGATTTTAGCTTCATCTTGGGCCATTTTGGTTTATGTCCATTCTGGTTTGTTTTTTTTTTTTTTATTCTGTTTTTCAATATATTTGTTAAGTTTTTATATCTAACATCAGCAGTGTCATCTTTTTTTAATCCAACATACTTTTATATTTTTAAATTAGTGTGTTTATTATTTGTGTATGCTATCCCTTTTCCTTAGGTGTTCGTTTTTTTGTGCTGTTGGATTTGGTGGGCTTCCTTTTTTGTGCTACCTTCCTTTATTGTTCATTTTTAGTTGGGCAGTCATTTTTATGTTGAGAATCTCTCTTCTGCTGTGTAAGGTTATGTTTAACATAGTTTGCTTCTGCTGTTTGTGGGGGTTGAACATACCTAAGCGCACTGTCATTTCCCTCTGCACCCAGCTGCCTAATCCCTTAAAAGAAAGCCAACCTCTGGTTTACTCCTCCTCCTCATAAATACTGATAACTGATTCTTCTGGCTTCTGCAGAACCACCCTTATCTCAGGAGATCTTTCTCTGTGGACTGTGACTTTCTCTGATGGCTTCTTAATAGATCTAATCTTAAACTTTTTTTAATCTTTGGAGAATTTCTCAGAATATTTGTTTTACTACAAGAAACATTCCTTTTTGATTTCCCACCTTTTCTTGATTTATTTCTAATTAAAAAATCACTAATTTCAAATTATTTTGATCAGGAGAGAAGGTACAGATAAGTACCTAGTCTGTTTAATTTGAGATGTAATATTTAGTGATATTTTTGGGCTCATTGCAGGATAATCATAGAGCTATAACCTTTTTTTTTATATAAGATTTTCATTTATCTATTTGAGAGGTAGAATTAGAGATGGCCAGAGACCAGCTCCAGCCAGTCCAGGGGCCCCAAGGTGTGAGAGGTGTCGGCGCTCGAAGAAATGAGAGACACTCACAGCAAGGCTGATGGCAGGGCTCTGGCTTTTGAGCACCAGATTTTATTTTTATATTATAAGCCACACAATGATTTTTTCTTCTTACAATGAAAAGCCTGTTGTCCATTTTTCCTAATTACATTTTTTTTTGATTTTCAAGGGCATACTCAGAGCATGGGTTACAGTCACAGACAGGTGCAAGATAACAGGCTGCCCACACAAGCCAAGGCCTCGAGTGCTGCTGAACTCTTTAGAAATTGGCTACATAGGCTAGAATAGTACCTTCCTAATCTAATCTTTACTAGAAGTCCCAAGTTCCAAGCAGGCCCATTTTAAAATGTATCCCCTCTTTGCAATTTTGTCTGTAATTCTTTAATTTCTTTATTGCACTTATTTAAAGGTTTACTTAGATCTATTTTACAGTTTTGACATCCTAACCATTGTATTTGTAGCATATAGTGAATTAAAGCTTTATTAACATCTATCTTTATTCTAGTGGGAAATATATACCAGAGAGCCTGTTGCCTTTTAATTCTTTTCTACAAATAGCTCAACCTTGCATAAGGCATTAACCCTTTCTTCTACACTAACATTCTGCTAGATTAAAATTCTACAAGGCAATGGACATTTTGGAGGTTATAAGACTAAGTGCTCTTCTATAAAATTAGGAATACAGCAATCATTAGCAGGACCACCAGGAAACTCCAGCTTGTAGTTCCCATCAAACCTAAAACCACCAAGAGGACCGCAGCTGTCCTTCTCATGCCTTGCTGAGACAGACCTTCTGCTGTGACCTTGTCAGCCAGCTGAAGTTGCTTTGGCCTCGTCAACAGACAGAGGGAAAGACAGAGAGAAGGGTCTTCCATCTGCTGGTTCACTCCCCAAATGGTCGCGATGGCTAGAGTTGAGCCGATCCAAAGCCAGGATCCAGGAGCTTCTTCTGGGTCTCCTACATGGGTACAGACACCCATGCAATTGGGCCATCTTCTGCTGCTTTCCCAAGCCATAACAGAGAGCTGGATCGGAAGAGGAGCAGCCAGTCCATGAACCGGCACCAATAGGGGATGCCCGTATTGCAGGTGGAGGAATTAACCTACTGTGCCACACCTCCAGCCCTGAGCTATAGATTTTTTAAGTGGGGAGTGTAATTATGAAGCCAAATCAATGAGCTGGTACATTTTCTGTTTAGGAACTTGAAATATTTTGTACTTCGTGACTCCTTCAGCAATTTCTCAAGTATTTCTTAGCTAGATTAGAGTGTGGATCATTCTGCCAATGAGGAAAATAGCATTTGAGAGTTGAACAATTAATTCATTTCTGAAACATCCATGTATACTTTCCCCATGTTAATAACTCACTTGATCTTAAGTTACTTTTAGGGTTTACTAATATAAATCTTGGAATGTAAACTATGAGAAATTTCCTCAAACGCTCTAAAACAGACTCATTGATTCCAAGTAAAAAACTCAATAATCTTCCTAATATAATATAAATCAAACTGTTCATGTAAGCAAACTATGCTTAGCTGAAAATTTGTTCTTGTGTCTTCTTTTCTTAGGCTGACGCTGTTAGAAGCAATCTTCAGAATATTAAAGAAAGTGAAAGTGGTGATGTAAAAGCTACTAACACAGATAACCCAGAGAAGGGCATGCGAGTCAGTAAAAACAAATTGAGGAATACTCAGTCTGCAGCTGAAAGTCCACATGATGATGCTAGTGTAGAGGAAGACAAGCAAGGAAAGCCGAACAGAAAGGCTGGGAAGACAGCGCCCCAGGTGACTGCACAGGAAATGGAAGTGGGCACTCCGGAGAAGAAGGCAGATTCTGCACATCAGAAAGCACGACCAAAGTCGCAGCCCGGTGTGGATCATCAGAAAAATGAGAAAGCCGAGGAGGGGCGGGAACATGCCGATGTGGAAGAGGAAGAAGAACTGATGCAAGCGTATCAGCTCCAGGTAGCTGAGGAAATGGCCAAGGAGATTAAGAAGAAAATAAAAAAGAAACTGAAAGAGCAGCTGACTTACTTTCCTTCTGATACTTTGTTGCATGATGACAAGTTAAGCAGTGAGAAAAGAAAGAAGAAAAAAAAGAAAGTTCCAGTTCCATGTAAAGCTGAGACAAGGTACTTTGCATTGATAGCCAGAAATTGTCTTCTTGAGAAAACTGTTATTTTCAACTGAAGAGTGATACCTGTATTAAACAAAAGAGCATTCTTAGTCTTTGATTAGTTGACATTGCACTAAGATAGTGACAACTGATGTTCTAGGTAGCACCTCAGAGTACTCAGTTCTTTGCAAGAGTTAACTCATGTATTCCCATAAGTGAAAGTCATATTTTCACTCTGTTTGCTGTGAGGAAACTGGGGTTTAAATCACAGAACTAGTAAGAGATAGAGCCAGAAATTTGGTAGTCTAATTCCAGACTCCACCCTTAACTATACACTTATGAGTCTGTCTGCTTTTAAAATAATAGAAACCTAATTATTTCCAGCTTTTTGAGTTATAGATGTCTACTTGGATATATAAATGTGCCTTCTCTTGCTCAAATAACATTTTGTTATTGGAGCACAACCATCCAAAGATAATCAGTATTAACAATTTGATAATCTAGTCTTTTTCTGTATATGCTGCTCTTACATATATGTGTGCGTGTGTGTGTGTGTGTGTGTGTATTTGATATGGATTTATATTCATATTTATAGGTTCTCTTCTTGTAGAAAACATCAGATAAAAATGTCTTTTAACTTCCATAATTAACATTCTCCCCCTGCAATCCTAATTTAGAGAAACAACTTGAGGTAGGACCATTTTAAAGTGACTATTCCTTGGCATTACAAGAAAATTATCCCTAAGGCCCTTGGTTAAAAATAATTGCCCTCTCACCAAAAAGTAGATCAATTGTAACAAAGAGAAGGTAAGTCAGGTTGCTACAGGGACATGTTAGTATCTGTTTTATTTTTCCGTTGCTGCATTAAAAAATTACTGCAGAATTTAGCAGCTTAGAACACCAAGCATTTGATTGTGTTACTCTTTGTATGGGTCAGGATTCAGAATGACTAGATTGGGTGCCTCTGACTCTCAAAGGATTGTCACCCCAGCAATCAGGATGTTGGCCAGGGCTCAAGTTATCTCCAGCCTTGACTAGGGGAGGTTCTGCTAAGTGGCACAACTGTCAGAAGGCCTTGGGGACAATCCAATTCTACGCTCATGCATGTGGCAGTTGGAAGTTCCCAGTCCTGACTAGCTTTTTGCCACCTCTCACCTCCTTGCTACTCACAACATAGCCACTTGCTTCCCCCAGAGTGAGTGCTCTGAGAGAGTGCAAGCAAGACAGAAGTCACGATCTTTTTGAAATCTGATCTTAGAAGTGACATCCATTTCTTTGGCATATTCTGTCGATTAGAAGGGGGTCACTAGGTCAAGCCTTCACTCAAACAGGAGAAGAGTATACAATGACGTGAGTATCAAGAGGCAGCAATCAGCAGGGCCACCTTTAGAGGCTTCTACCATGTCTAGCTCCTCCACACCCTCCCAGTCTTTTAAATAAATAAATAAGTAAATGGAAGTTTTTTTCATTTTTCAGTTTGTTCTTGGCAGCAGAGTGAAGATGTTTTGATCACACAGATCCATTGCATATAAAATAGAATTTTCTCCTATGGTTTTGAGCCTAGTTTGAGTTGGCTCACAGGCATATAACTCTTTTACAAGAATTACATAGTGCCTATGATACTTAGTTTGGCCACTAACAATTTTAGTGTATAATAAAATGTGGTATGCATCTCCCAGCAGAAAATATTGACTTTGAAATTGTGTTTGCTTCTATGCACTGGTCATTCTCTTATAAAGTGAATAGTAAGTAATATAATAATATATTTGGAATGGCTTATCCTTGGATTTTATTTACAGTTCATTGACCATCTCTAATGACCCAGATGAAGGTGAACAAAAGAAGGAATCTCCAGTTGAAGCAGTTACTTCAGATTCTCATCAAGATGATGAAATAAACTCAATGGAACAAAACACAGAAGACAACATGCAAGAAAACATAAAACCTAAGCCCAAAAAAACAAAAAAGAAAGTTAAAGCAGGTTTGTTATCCAAAGTAAATGAAAAATTGTGTACCTTGGTAGAAACTTAATTTTAAGAAGCTTAGACCTTATAACTAAAACTAAAGGATATAATTGAAAATAACCCAATATAGAATATTTAGCACTTTTTCTTGGATTTGTCTAGATTAAAACATTCATTTATTTGTAACTGAGTCTATGGTGAGTTATATTTTTTGATTTAATTCAACTCAAGAATGATGTTGACTTTGTTGTTGCTAATGTGACATAGATTTCTTCTTTAAACCATTGAGTTTAGAGCCCTAAATGGTTAAGACACAGTTGTTGAAAGCTACAAATAGTCAACAGCCATAAACCTTTCAAATGTTCAGGCTACATCCCTCAGGCCAGCATAGTAACTTTGCAGTTCCTCAGCTATATTCAGTTTCTCCTTCCTCAACTTTCCTTTTTGCCTCTTGCTTTCTCTTGTCTTTTTTCTGATTACTTTTGTCTTACTTTACTTATTGTTGCCTTGTTAATCACTTGTTATATCTTTTTTATTTCAGTTTCTATTTAAGTAGCTTAAAAACTGGACCAATGTAGACAGTTTTCAAATTATGGTACATCTTTGTTAGAGGATACAGTGGGTAATGTTTTGTGGTTTCTTTAATTAAATTTTTAAAAACATTGTAGGGGTGGCCATTAGGCACAGTGAGTAAAGTGCTACTTGGCATATACATCCTATATCTAAGTTCAAGTCCTAGAGCTGCTTCTGATCCAGATTCCTAGTAATGTGCTCTCTAGGAAGGCAGCAGATCATGACTTAATATTTGGCTCCTGCCACCTATATGGAAGACCTGTACTGAGTTCCTGGCTCCTGACTTCAGTCTTGCCCAGCCCTGGCTGTTGCAGGCATTTGGAGAGTGAACAAGCAGATCAATGATCTCTGTCTCTCTGCCTTTCAAATAAAATGAAAATTGGAAAAACAAATAAAAAAACTCTGTTGAAGCACAATATGCATATAGAAAAATACACCTATGAGAAGTATACTATTTAGTGAATTTTCACAAACTCAGCATAACTGTAAAGACAACATCTATATCAAGAAACAGAACATCACCCAGAAACCCCCTCAGATCCAGTTACTTGCTCTATAAGAGTAAACCTGCCCTGACATCTGTTTGTTCTTTGCCTATTTTAATATGAATTGAGGGTCTGTGCTAAGTGGGCTAAGCCTCTTCTGCAGCACCAGCATCCTATATGGGCGCTGTTTCTAGTACTAGCTGCTCCTCTTCCAATCGAGCTCTCTGCTTATGGCCTGGGAAAGCAGTAGAAGATGGCCCAAGTGGTGGGGCCCCTGCACCTGTGTGGGAGAGCTGGAAGAAGCTCCTGGCTTCACATCGGACCATCTCGGGCTGTTGTGGCCATTTGGGGAGTGAGCCTGTGGATAGAAGACCCTTCTCTCTGTCTCTCCCTTTCTCTGTAATTTTCCTCTCAAGTAAATAAATAAAATCTTTTAAAAAATATTAATCAAATTATAAATACTGTGCTCTTTTTGACTAGCTTTTTAAAAATTTTTTAATTATTCAATTTTTTGGAGAGGCAGAGTGACAGAGATGGTATATTTCCTCCTTAAGTTTGGAAAGGAGTTGAATGTTTGACCTAGTTGTTAAGATGCCTGCATTCCACATCAGAATGCCTGTGATGCTGGCATCTCATATGGATGCTGCTTCAAGATGGAACCATTTCACTGCAGATCCAGCTTGCTGCTGATGTGCCTGGGAAAGTAGCAGAAGATGGCCCAAGTGATTAGGCTCCTGCACTCACTTGGGAGACCCTAAGGAACCTCCTGGCTCCTGGCTTTTGGCCCAGCTCCAGCCATTGAGGCCATTTGGGAATCAACCAATGGATGGAAGACCTTTCTCTATGTCTCTTCCTCTGTGTCACTCTTTCAAATGAATAAATAAATCTTTTTTTATTAAAAGAGATTGATTTAATAAGAAAGATTTCCATTTTTCTTATTTCATATGCATTTAAGGCTTTAAGTTTCTGTGCAAACACTACTTCAGTTGCAGCTCCCAAATTTTGATATTCTTTGGCCTCCTTATTCAATAAAAAGTATTGCATAATTTAATTTTTGTGATCATGTATTATTTAGATGTATGTTGTTTAGTTTCAGGCAGCAGATGATTTTCTTTATATATATATGTATGTATATATATATTTATTTATTTATTTGTAAGACAAAGAGATATCTAGCTACTGTTTCACTCCCCAAATGGCCACAACAATAGGGGCTGGACCAGGCAGAAGCCAGGAACCTGGAGCTCCATCTGCTCTTCTACCTGGATGGCAGGGTCCCAAGTACTTTGGTCATCCTCTGCTGCTTTCCAGGCACATTAGCAGGGAGCTGGATCAGAAGCAGAGAAGCTGGGACTCAAATTGGCTCTCCAGTAAGAGATGCTGGCATTGTAGGAGACAGCTTAACTCACTGCAACACAGCGCTGACCCCTGCAGATGATTTTCTAGTTACCTTTCTGTGACTGGTTTCTGTCTTCTGTTGTTTTCAGAGAAGTCTGAGTGCTATGAATGATTTTAATCTTTTGCGTGTACTGAGGCTTTCATAATGACCGTAGAGTCAGTTTTGGTAACTATTTAGTGCAGTGTTTGATGTGTGTCAGTTATATCAACTTTGTGTTCATCTCACAGATCTTTTTTTTTTGATTTACTGAGTCTGTCAGTTTTTGAGAAGGAAGTTAAAATTCTTTCTGTGATATCTTTTTTTATTTCTGTCAGTTTTTATTTATATATTTTGAAGCTGTGTTGTTAAATATATGCATATTTAAAAGTATTGTATCTTCCCTTAAAATGTACTTGGGTTTTGAGTTTGAACAATGTACTTATTTCCATCCTCTTGCTTATAATCTTCTTGTGTCCTTGTATTATGTGTATCATCTCATTATTTTCTGTCTGATCTATTTTGTGTTCCTTTTTCTCATTTTGAATTATTTTAATTATTTAAAAAAATTCTCCAATTAACTTATTATACATTCTTTACTATTTTTAGTTGTTACCTAGAAGAGCATTAAGTTTATTCTTGACTCATCCAGTCAGTCCACAATAAAATACACTCCCCCAGCACTATTAGAACAGTTACCAGTTTCACTGCATTCATCCCTCTCCTATTTTATGGGCTCTTACTGTTATGCATTTAGTTCTGCATATAACTGAGAATTCACTGATTTGTTATTTTTCACATTTGATATTTATTTACATTTACTCCAGAATTTACATGTTCCTTAATGAATTTCCAATTTTCCATTTTTCATCTGCTTAAAGAACTCAGTGTTTCTCTTAATGAAGGCTTGCTAATTCTGTCACATGTTATTGTCCAAAATTCCTTTACTTTTACCTTCATTTTGAGATGTTTACTAAAACAGATTTTTTTATTGTAAGTTATTTTATTTTGATATTTTACAGAAACAATACTTCTGTCTTCTGACTTAAATCGTTTCTGTTACCAGCTACAGTCTTGTTTCTATCCCTGTGCAGGGAATCTTTTTTTCCCCCCCGACTGGTTTCAGTGTTTTCTTATGAAGTGACTAAATCCGGTTTTTTTAGAATTTATCCTGCTTAGAGTTCATTGGTTGAAATTTTTTATCAGTTATCAAAAATTCTTTTCTATTATTCTAATATGGTTTCTTCAAAGTTTCCTTTTTGTAGACTGTGCTTTCAAATATATTAGTTGTTTTGAGTATATCCTCAAGTTTCTTAAATTATCTTTCTCCTGTATGTTTTTTTCTCCCATGATGCTTCAGTTTGGATTTTTGTATTGATTCTTCTTTTCAGTCATAAATCCTGTCTTTCTTTCTGTCCTTTGTGTCATTAGATCCATGTATTGAGTTCATAATTCAGACGTTGTATTTTTTCAGTTCCAGAATTTTTTATGGATTCTAATTATAGAAAAGTCTCCAGGTTTTTTGTTGTTGTTGTTGTTGTGTTAAGATTGATTTATTTATTTGAAAGGCAGAGTTTACAGAGAGAAAAAGAGAGGCAGAGACAGAGAGAGAGAGAGAGAGAGAGAGGGAGATCTTCCATCTGCTGGTTCGCTCAAATGGCCACAATGGCCAGAGCTGGGCTTGTCCGAAGCCAGGAGCTTCCTCTGGATCTCCCATGCAGATAGCAGGGGCCCAAGGACTTTGGCTGGCTTCTGCTGCTTTCCCAGGTGCATTAGCAGAGAGCTGCATCAGAAGTAGAGTAGCCGGACTTGAACCTACACCCATAGGAGATGCCAGTGTCACAGGCGTGGCTTTACCTACTACACCACAACACTGGCTCCAAGTCTCCAGTTTTAAAAACTATATTGCATTTATTTCCTTTTATTTTCTTAAGCATATTAATCATAGGTATTTTAATGTCCATATGCCAGTTTCAGTCTGCTGTATCATCTGTTTTCTTTTTTGATTACTGGTCATATAGTTTTGCCTCTTTTATGTCTAGTAACTTATTATATGCTAGACATTGTGAATGGAATCCTAGAGGCTCAGAAGATTCTTATCTTGTAATAGAGAAGGTTTTCTTATTTCTCTCTTAGGTAGATTGAGTGGGCAATGACTTTCTGTAATTGAGCTAGATCACAGCTGGATTGTAGTATTGCTGACTCTTACCTCTGATTCATTCTGTTCCTAGGATAAGGCCTCCCTTGTATTTCAAAGCAAGAGCCTGACATGTATTTGTCTCTTCAGCCCTAAAAGACTGGGAGATTCAGTTTTGTCCTTCAGTGCTTTTCAATTTAACCTTTAGCCTCTACAGCTTCAGAATTTGACACATAACTTGAGATGGTGACTGACCATGAGTTTGAGGGCCTTTCAGTTTCCAGTTTTGTCACTCCAGTCCCCTATGAGTACCGAACCTCTGTTTCTCTGCCTCCCAATAGTGGCTTTCTACCAAGAGTTCCACCTGGGTTTTCAACTTCTAGCCACACCCAGAACTGATAAGTGACCCCATGTGAAAAGTAGCTTTAAGTCCTTAATATAAACTGATGACACCCTAATTTAGGACTTCATCTTCACCAGTTTTGTTTCAGACCCCTGTGCGGTAGGTCGTGGTATCCTACCTCTCCAGCCACACCATAACCTCAGAATTCAGTTTTGTTAGGAAAATTGGCCATGCATTTGAGGCTCCTGAAGTCTCCAGTTTATTATTATTATTATTATTATTATTATTATTATTTTGACAGGCAGAGTGGACAGTGAGAGAGAGAGACAGAGAGAAAGGTCTTCCTTTGCCGTTGGTTCACCCTCCAATGGCCATCGCGGCCGGCGCGCTGCGGCTGGCGCACTGCGCTGATCCGATGACAGGAACCAGGTACTTATCCTGGTCTCCCATGGGGTGCAGGGCCCAAGTACTTGGGCCATCCTCCACTGCACTCCCTGGCCACAGCAGAGAGCTGGCCTGGAAGAGGGGCAACCGGGACAGAATCCAACGCCCCAACCGGGACTAGAACCCGGTGTGCCGGCGCCGCAAGGCGGAGGATTAGCCTAGTGAGCCGCGGCGCCGGCCTCCAGTTTATTATTAATGCCAGAGAACCACTAAAATTGTTGCTGGTTACTCTTTCTCCTAGCAGTGACCTCCTGCTTGAGTCAAACACTGATCCTTAGCCCACCCTGAGTCAGCAGATGTCCCCAGAGACAGAAACAGCTCTCTGTCCAGATTAGCTTACCTCTGAGTGATTCTTCTCTGGAATTTTAGTTCATGTAGTAGCAGTTGTTTCTGTATTTTTCCAATGCCTTTAAAATAAGATTTTTGTAATTAATTAGGCTTTTTCCGGTTTTTGATATCTGAAATGTTGACATGCTGCATCCTACTATATCCTAGGCAGAAGCAGAAATTCTGGTTATAAATTAACTAAGTAATGTATATTCCACTTAGAAAATACTCAGATAACATTACTTTTTGTCCTTGATTTGTTTTTTCTTTTTGTGTTATTCATTGATAAAAAAAATAAAAGATTCCTTACCAATTTTAAAGAATTAGTAAATGTGATATTTTACTCTTTAGTATATATTCTGCTACTATCTGGCATTTTCTTTTTCTTTAAAGTTAAGATTTCATTAAATGTAAATGTAACTATGTAAATAATCAATTATAACATTGATTTTCTTCTGTGAATGTAGTTTCAGATGATAATGAAGACATTGATGGTGATGGTGTTCATGAAATAACAAGCCGAGACAGCCCAGTTTATCCCAAATGTTTGCTTGATGATGACCTTGTCCTTGGAGTTTACATTCACCGAACTGATCGACTTAAATCAGATTTTATGATTTCTCACCCAATGGTAAAAATTCATGTCATTGATGAGAATACTGGCCAATATGTCAAGAAAGATGATAGGTAATTTTTTTAAATTGCATAGCTAACCCTTGAAGTTGAGACTGTCCACTGTAGAAGTCCTCTTTTCTGCCATAGGTAATTGAAAGTGAATGGGGATGGAGCTATGAATTTGTGTTAGAGAGAAATCTACTAGTTGTATATGTCCATCAAACAGTTAATATTGATCTTTGTGCTTTACAGAAGAAATAGAGAACATCTAAATTCAGTAACTTGTTTTAGATGGAGGGGAATAATTCATTTTAAATAGTGGAGAGGTGCTACCAAGCTTAATAACTAATTTATGACATAAACCTGGGTTGTGAATACCTTAAATTGTAGTATAAATGCTTTAGTTTTATAACTTAATATTTTTCTTTTGAAAATATGTTACGTGGACCGCAGGTGAGGTAAATGAATCTTGATTTTTTTTTCCCTGAGATTGCCTCTATAGCGAATACAGCTCGAAGGCCCACATAAAAAGTAAAATAAAATAAATTGAATAGAATTCCAAGAAATTATTTTCTTGGTAAGATGACAGGGAAGAGAAATACAAAGATTGCCCAAAAAGGATCATTCGTGTACAAAACAATTATGACAAAGAGGTTGCAATTTTGTGTTCATTTTATTTCACTAAATTTACTTTTTATCACAAGATTATTTAAAATTCTTAAGGTATTGCTTTTTTCTAGTTATGTATGGAGAAGGTATGATCATAACCTCTATATAATAAAATTTAATTTTATAAAACCAACTAGTATTAAATAAAGGGAAGACAATAGTAATGCACTTCTATCTTTAAGTCTTACAAAGTTTATAATTTTCTAAATGGACAGTAAAAAATATTTTCCATTTGTAGCATATGGCTATTCATTTTTTCTGGGTGACTTACCTTGTACACTATGAAGTTTTCCTCATCTTTTGTAATTTATCATGGATAATTGTGTTAATAGAAGTATCTTTCTTTGAACAGTGAACGGCCTGTTTCATCTTACTATGAGAAAGAGACTGTGGATTATATTCTCCCTATTATGACACAGCCATATGATTTTAAACAATTAAAATCAAGGCTTCCAGAGTGGGAAGAACAAATTATATTCAATGAAAATTTTCCCTATTTGCTTCGAGGTTTTGATGAGAGCCCTAAAGTCATCCTGTTCTTTGAGGTATGAATTGAATAGAGCAATTTAAAGTAAATTTTAGTTAATACTCAATAGCACAAATGTAAGCTGTTTTTCATAGTTCAGTAATGAAACAAAGTAATGTTAGAATTTAATTAATACATTTTGTGTTGTAATACACTTTGGAGATTTAGGTTGAGAGGCCTTTTTTTAAGCAGTGATAGTATGTTTGCTGAGCACTTACCAGTGCTAGTCATTAACCATTTGATCCACTGTATGTTATTTAGTCCTTACAGCAGTCCCATAATTACAGTGATAAGTCTGATCAAAATGAATACAACCCCCCATTCTTAACCCATTTCACAAAATATAAACTCATTTAACTGTCAGTCTCCCTGAGAATTATGTATATCACCTGTATAAGTAAAG
This sequence comes from Oryctolagus cuniculus, assembly GCF_964237555.1. Classification (NCBI taxonomy): domain Eukaryota; kingdom Metazoa; phylum Chordata; class Mammalia; order Lagomorpha; family Leporidae; genus Oryctolagus; species Oryctolagus cuniculus. The sequence continues at coordinate 33,457,006 of NC_091436.1, forward strand.
GTAACATACATAAATAGGCCAGCGCTGCAGCTCACTAGGCTAATCCTCCGCCTGTGGCGCTGGTACCCCAGGTTCTAGACCCGGTTGGGGTGCTGGATTCTGTCTGGGTTGCTCCTCTTCCAGTCCAGCTCTCTGCTGTGGCCCGGGAATGCAGTGGAGGATTGCCCAATTGCTTGGGCCCTGCACTCCTCTTGGGAGACCAAGAGGAATTACCTGGCTCCTGGCTTCAGATCAGAACAGCGCGCCGGCCGTAGCGGCCATTAAGGGAGTGAACCAACGGAAAAGGAAGACTTTTCTCTCTGTCTCTCTCTCTGTCTCTGTCTGTCAAAAAAATTAAAAAAAAAAAAAAACCATACCTAGATCAATACAATGAAATATACAACCAAAAGTAGTGTAAAACTCCTTAGATGTGAAGGGTTAGTGGAGAACCAGAGCAGTCAGGGAAAGCTCTGTGGAACAGATGGCCTTAGACCTGGCTTGTCCTTCTAATCATTTTTCTAAGAAGAATATCAAGGAGCAGAGTACACAGGATTTACCAAAGTCACTCAGTTTATTTTTTTTTATTTTTATTTTTATGTTTTTTGACAGGCAGAGTTAGACAGTGAGAGAGAGAGAGAGAGACAGAGAGAAAGGTCTTCCTTTTTCCATTGTTTCATCCCTCAAGGGGCCGCTACGGCCGGCGCGCTGCACCGATCCGAAACCAGGAGCCAGGTGCTTCCTCCTGGTCTCCCATGCGGGTGCAGAGCCAAGGACTTGGGCCATCTTCCACTGCACTTCTGGGCCACAGCAGAGAGCTGGACAGGAAGAGGAGCAACTGGGACAGAATCCGGCGCCCCAACCAGGACTAGAACCCAGGGTGCTGGCACCGCAGAGGGAGGATTAGCCTAGTGAGCCGTGGCACCGGCCGACTTGGGCCATCTTCTACTGCTTTCCCAGGCCATAGCAGAGAGCTGGATCAGAAGTGGAACTGGGACTCGAATGGGCGCCCATAGGGGATGCCGGCACTGCAGGTGGTAGTTTATCCACTATGGCACAACACTGGCCCTGAGTTGCTTTTTTGATAATCCTTGACTTTCAGGTTTCCATGTGTACTTATGATAAAAATATTCTACCATTTACATCTGTGATTATGTTGGGTATGATGTGTATAGAGAGCTGTGATATTTTAAAAAGGTTGTAATTTGTATCTCAAAGAATATTTTCTTCCTCATAGAAATTTGTTTTTTTATAATGTTCTTTATGTTTATTTTAGTGTAAGAGATTTAAGAATGCTTGATTTTTTAGATTTATAAATACTTTGATTACTTCTTAATTTTTAACATAATGTGCTATTTTCTGTATGACTACTTTTTAATTTCAACACATTAAGGACTTAGTGAAGACAACTTTGATTGTATTGTTCAGAATTCCTTAAAGCTGTTATTGAATTTGTAAATACTTACCCTAAGGGAAAAATAACAGACCCATGTAGGTATGTGCACAAGGATATTTATTTCCACACTGTTTATAATAGCATAATTTTAAGAAGATAAAAGTATGTAAATTTCAGAGATTTGATTAAACAGATTATGATTTTTATTAAATTTATTACATTTATAACACATACTACCAGGCTACCATCAACATGATGATATTCTTGTGTATTTATTGACATGAAGAGATATATACTATATAGTATTTGCAAAAAAAAAGAGTGTATAGTAGTGACACTACTATAGTATAGTAGTGACATACATAATTTAGGAATACACAAAAAAATTTAGGTATGTACAAACCAGATGTCAATGGTAATTATCTGTGGGTCTGGATTATAAGTTGCTTTTCTTTATCATCATGTTTTTTAACTAAGCATATATTATATCTGAAACGAGATTGCAGTGTCTAGAATAGAGGGCTGAATAGAACCCATATTGTTTTTTAAGCAGTCTTCTATAAAGATTTGGTATTTCAACCGAGCTGTTGATAATCATTATTAGGTTCTAGGTAAAAGCCTATGACAAATACCTGGAATACAGTTTCTGTTGCAGATTTCGCAAATCAGTTAGCTTTAACATCCAGACAGGAAAGAGGTATGAAAGAAATCCTCTTAAGAAACCTAATTACCAATATCTATCCAAAGAGAAAACCCTCAACTTTAGAAAGGTGATCCAAGCAAGGACCAGAGATGGAACCATGAGCTTTTAAATAATCCTTTGAAATCTGCTCTGGTAACATAAAACATGATCAAGCTTAAGAATTATGTTCCTACTATATATGTGCTTGAAATGTATTCAAGGTACTTAATACTTTGCTTTGGTCTAAAAATTACTCTTAATAAAAGATTTATTAATAAGATATAAAATAACCAGAAAAATGGACCCTCACTAACTGGATGAGTCAGCTTTAAGTTGCATGAAATAAGATAAAAATATTTTTACTCATATTAATGATAATAAAATATTAATTATAATATTAAATTTTAGGTGTCCTAGTATTCTGAGAAGTAATTTTTAAAATTTATTTGCAGATTCTTGATTTCTTAAGTATGGAAGAAATTAAGAATAACTCTGAGGTTCAGAACCAGGAATGTGGCTTTCGGAAAATTGCCTGGGCATTTCTTAAGGTACGTTTTTCACTTATTTTAACACTTTTAAAATAATCTTTAAATCTGATTGTCTCCTTTTCCCCAAGTCAGTTTGTTTTCATATAAGGACTAATGATCTAAGGTGAGATTGCAGATTGCAATGATGTTCATTGTTAACTCATTCAAATCTTCATATATTGATTGATTGCTTAATATGTGAGTGTTATACTATTTGGCTTTGAAAATTCATTGTTAAAAAAGATAAAGAATGGCCGGCGCCGCAGCTCATTAGGCTAATCCTCTGCCTGCGGCGCTGGCACAGCGGGTTCTAGTCCCGGTCAGGGCGCCGGATTCTGTCCCAGTTGCCCCTCTTCCAGGCCAGCTCTCTGCTGTGGCCAGGGAGTGCAGTGGAGGATGGCCCAAGTACTTGGGCCCTGCACCCCATGGGAGACCAGGAGAAGCACCTGGCTCCTGCCTTCAGATCAGCATGGTGCACCGGCCGCAGCGTGCCGGCCGCGGTGGCCATTGAAGGGTGAACCAACAGCAAAGGAAGACCTTTCTCTCTGTCTCTCTCTTTCATTGTCCACTCTGCCTGTCAAAAAAAATAAAAAAATATATTAAAAAAAAAAAAGATACAGAAGCCCTGCCATCCTTATTCAGCCCAACACATACTTATTAAGTCCTCTCTGTATATCAGCCACTGTTCTCGTCACTGTTGTTCTCTATAGAGAAGATAGATTTCTTGAATTCATATCAAAAAAGTAATTGGCTATATAGTTTAGTGAGAAGTTTTATAAATACTGTGAAAAGGAATGGGGTGGGTGATGGAAATAAGGGTCACGTGAGGCCAAGGAAAGGTTTCCTAAGGGAGAGACAGCTAACCTGAGAATTAGCAAGAGGGTGACCACAGGGAAGAGTTCCTGGTTCAGGGTATCATATGCAAAGACCTTAATATGGGAAATAGCAAAGTTGGCTCGGATAACCAATACAAAGGTGCTGAATTTGGAGGACAGAGGTTGATGGGCAGAGTGGTACAGGAAGAGGTGAATGCAGTTTTGATTATGTAGTATCTTCTAAGCTGTTACAGCAACAAGAAGCCATTACAGAATTTTAAAGAGCAAGGACAGGCTATGATAGCATTTTATTTAATTTTATCTTATTTTTAAAAAGATTCGTTTATTGATATATTTAAAAGGCAGAATAGCAACAGGAGACTAAGAGCGAATCTCCCATCTGGTGGTTCACTCCCCAAATGCCAGAAACAGCCAAAAGTAGGCCAGACTGAAGCCAGGAGCCAGGAACTCCATCCTGCTCTCCTGTATAGGTTGGAGGGACCCAAATGCTTGGGTTATCATTTGCTGCTTTCCCAGGCACATTAGCAGAGAGCTGGCTCAGAAGTGGAGTGGCCAGGACTTGAACTGACAGTCTGATATGGAATGCTAGCATTGCAAAAGGCAGGTTAGCCCTAGCCTGCTGTGCCATAATACTTGCCCCATGATAACATTTTAAACAAAAGGATGAGTAATCTGAATTATATTTCAGAATGATTACCCTAATATATGGAGAATGATTAGAGAGGGAGCAAATGTAGGTATTAGAAAATGAAGTTAGGGAATAGTTGCAGTAGTCCAGTGCAAAATGGCTGTGTCTTCAACTTGGAAGAGATGAAAAACATGGATAGATTGATGTTTATTCCTCGTATCCTTTATTTCTGACTTCAAATCCAAATTTGAATTGTGAAAATTTTGAGTAATTATTCCATTTTTTACCATCTTACAAAAATGTTTTCATTTGTCCAACCATCCATTCAACAAATATTTATTAAATGTCTCTGAAATGCAAGGCAGTCTGCCAAATAAAGAGCATTCATAGATAAATTCGGCACTACATTGCCCTGATTAGGATTATATGTAAGTATATTACCTACGTGATCATGTGCTGTAGAGTAGATGCTGTAAAAACCCAGTTAAGGAATTTAATCCACACTGGGGGTTAGTGAGAAACTTTAATAGGGATGTAGTTAGAGTCTTGTATCAACCTGGCCCAGTTGATGCAGTATTTAATGTTAGCATTCTATCATATAGACCTTTTTCTAAACCCTCTCCCATACTAATTTAGAGGAAAAACAAACCAAAATTCCCATACAGTGGCAAACGTTGTTTTCTTGTGGCTTTTTTAAGAAACTGTTTTGATTCCTTCTGTGCTATTGTTTGTGCAGACCTGCAGTGTTTACTGTATCTATTGTACTTAGGAGACAATAATGTATTCCATAGCATTTTTACTTACAAGTATTATACAGGTTTTTAATTTATTTATCCATCTTAAGCCTTTAGCAGAAATGGCAATCAAGAATTCTCCTTTATCCCAACCCTCCCTCCACCATAAAGGGTAAGGTATTCTGTGTGCTTCCCTTATTATAATATGAATGTGTACCCTTCATTTTCAGAATCAGTTGTAACTTACTTTTGCTAAATTTGTTGAACATTTTAGTTCTTATTTTACAAGATCTCTGCATTTAATATATCACTCCATTGATACTCTCAATTCCATAGTATCACCAGCTCTCAAGCATTTTTTTTTTTTCATAGTGGAAAGTAGAAGTAGCAAAGTTTATTGGGGTAGGGACATCCGCAAGAATGGATGGGCACCTCTCCAGAGAGGACCTGAGAGAGAGTGCAGTCGCTCAGACATGGGAGGGAGCAAGGTTACATGGTTGAGTGGAGAGATTACACCTGGCCAGGCAGGCGGGCGACTCAGCATAGAGGCAGAGGGCTGAGCGTGCTGTCCATTTGAGGCCGGGGGTTTTTAAGGAGATGGGTCTCTGTCTTCACACATTTCCTCCTGAAACAAAGGATTTTATGGCTGTAAATATTAAGAAGCTCCTATCTGAGTTTTCCCTTGAAGGTATCAGACAGGAGGAAGCCTAGCTGGCGCCATCCTGGGTTCAGAGGAAGAGGAGCAGGACCCCCTAGAGAATGGGGATCCGGAGCAGGGTATTTGAAATGCAGATACTGGGCTGCATCTGGGAAATTGTAGAAGATTTGTCAGGCAGAAGGGGCGGGGACCCCCACCTGGCAGGTTATCAGGTAGAAGGGGGCAGGGCAGGATGTGAACACTGGGCTGCCCCTGAAACATTATCGGGATGACTTTGAGATGTAGATGCATATGCTGGACGTAGAAGTCTTCTCTTTAGGCCTTTGTCATACACACATAAGCTCATACCTAACTTCCTACCTAACATTCCCCCCTCAAGAGGGAATACCCAAAATTCTTCTTTGGGATTATGGGTGGAGTTCCGTTTTCTGTAACTTCTTCGAAGCTGGCATGTGGGTGTCGAGGGGGATTTGGGTATTTCCTCTTGCTATCTGTCATATGGTGTGTGACAGTGGCCTTGGAAAGACTGTCCTGCTTGGTCCAGAGGGCTGCTCAGGTCGTCCAGTGGAATGGGCTGGAAGCCTTGTCTGACGACCATTTGGAGTTTGACAGCTTTTAGTCTGTTAGAGACAAAACAAACAAGGGCATTAAAAATACATGGTCCAAAGAGAAGCAGCAAGATTACAGAAGTTATTGGGCCAAGGAGAGGAAATAGCCAGGATTTCCATGACCAGATGTCAGGCCAGAAATCCCAGCCCTGCTTGGCCTGGTCCTGGAGCTGTTTGGCTTTATCCAGGAAAAGTTCATACTTTTCATACAGATTTGGGTCTGTACTTGTCCAGTCTGATTGACCCAGAGACAACATTCTTCCTGGAACATGGCACAGATACCTCCTGAAGCAGCAGTTAGCATGTCCAATATTTCTTTCTTTCATAACCTGTTGTGACTTCTGCACACCTTCTTCAACTTACTTGAAACATTCCATCATTTCCATTCCAGTCTAGAGTAAACTAGCCATCAGGATAAAGTCATTCTTACAAACCATGTCCTTTCCTTATTAAAAAAAAAACTCTTTCCTTCTTAACCTTTCTTACCAAGAACACTCTTTCCTTCTAAACCTTTCTTACCAAGCACACATTTCTATACTTGTGATGTTTTCCATAGAGCCTGGTTGGCTCTTTCTACCTTACTGGAAGACTGAGGTCTCCATGCAGAGTGAAGGGCCGTGTTATTCCTAAGGCCTTACAAATCCCTTGTGTAACCTGGGAGATGAGGGAAGGCCCATTGTCGCTTTGTAAAGATTTTGGGAGACAAAAGCGTGGAATAACTTCCTTCAGGAGAGTTTTGGTTACTTCCTGAGCTCTTTTAGTTCTGGTTGGGAAGGCTTCTACCCATCCAGTAAAGGTGTCTGTAAGTACAAGCAGGTACCTATAGCCTTGACAGAGTGGCTGGCATCTGTGTAAAATCTATTTGCCAGTCCTCCCCGGGTTAAGTTCCCTTTTGCTGTATAGACCCCTGGGAGTTATTTTCTCTTGTCCTTACCTAGTTCTAGAGCTCTGGTTAAGTGATCAGTTCTGCTAACTGAGAAAAAGTTCCTGGGGGCAGAGGACGCTTCAATAACGTGCCATGCCGTAACTGATGTATACCCTGAGAAGCAGGTCCCGTCTGACAAAGCTGCTTCCATCTATGAACCAAACTTAATCTGTTAGTCAGGGGGCTGTCTTTTAGGTCCCTTCTGCTGGCATAGATCAAGCCTATAGTCTTAGCAGAGGACTGGAGGGGACCACTTTCCCCCTGGGTTAGAGTAAAGCAATGCCTTATTTTTACCTGAGGGTTTTTTAGAAGGAGGACCTGATAGCTCTCAAGCATTTTAATGGCATACAGAAAGCTTGTGAATATCTAGTGAGAGAATTAAATGTAGAGAAAAGGTGACTAGGATAAAAATTTATCTGCAAGAAAGTGCCATGAATCAACTTAAAATTCAAATGTTTTATTATACCTCTCTATTGCTTCTGAAGGATAGCTTGATTAATTATAAAGTTATTATGGTAGTTCAAATTACACTTGATCCCAGCTCCCAGCTATGCCTTCAGGCACTTTTAATGCTTTTAGCACATACAGATGACATTCCTTTAAATTATAACTAAGCCTCATTTGTTTGAGCTTTTCATTATATAAAATAACCATAATGGCAGGGGCTTGACTGGATCTCAGCTATCAACTAATTCTAAGTAGCATGCTAATACACACTAAATTACCTGGTATATATTAAAAGAGTTTACAGAATCACAGTAATAAAGCTTTGAACAGATGGTAGAAGGGTTTTTCAAGGGAGTCTGTAATGATTAATACTCTATACTGGAACTTTTTTTTTTTTTAAAGTATCAGATTGAAAGGCAGAGTCAAAGAGAGAGGAGGGGAATGATGGGGGTGTGTGAAAGAGATTTTTCCATCTGCTGGTTCACCCCCCAGATGGCTGTAAGGGCTGTGGTTGGGGCAGGGTGAAGCCAGGTGCCAGAAATTCCATCCAGGTCTCCCATGTAAGTGGCAGGGACCCAAGTACTTGGGACGTCTGCTGCCTTCCCAGAAGCATTAGCAGGGAGCTGGATTGGAAGCGCAGCACCTGGGCTCAAACTGGGGCTCCTGTGTGGAAAGCTGGCAGGACAGCCTGCTGAGCCACAACCCCAGTCCTGTGCCTGAACTTTTTGACCCAGTTTGAAACTATCCCTCACACCTTCTGTCATCTGATACCCACCGCATCACTCTTCAGCTTATAACCCCCATTGGCCGTACATCCTTTACTAGGGGGTTGAGAGAAAAGATGGGCTATATTTTTGTATTCTTTGTTTCCTTGTTGATGCATCATTCCTAATCTCAGTACAGTCTGGTTTTTTCTGTGCACTAAAGCATCTCCAGCCATATCACTGATGACTTTTGTTTGCTGAATTTTTCAGTTGTTATTTTATGTGTATTTAGTACATTACTGTCTTAACACTCTGTTTCCTTAGCTTTTTTGATACCATCCTTTTCTGATTTCCTTTTGCAATTCTTTCAGATCTTTTATGGCCTTCTACCTACCTCTTTAATATCAGTCTTACTCATAGTTTCATTCTTAACTTTCTTGGATCTACTTTTTTTCTGTATCTTAGATTTATAAATGCAGTTACCTAATGGACATTTCACTACATGACCCATATATATTTTAAATTCTTTCTTTCCCCTTTTCTCTCCACTAAATTGGTAGGTAGTACTGCTACCATCTGCCCAGTCTCCCAAATTTATGACCTTGGAGTTGCATGTCTGTTTTGGTAGACACAAATCCCATATAGCTGTTTGAATTCAAATAATTAAAATTAAATTGGAAAAAAAAAAAAAAAAAACTGGCTTCGGATTGGTGCAGTGTGCCGGCCATAGTGGCCATTTCGGGAGTGAACCAATGAAAAAGGAAGACCTTTCTCTCTGTCTCTCTCTCTCTCACTGTCTAACTCTGCCTGTCAAAAAAAAAAAAAAAAAAAAAAATTAAATTGAGGGACTGCTACTGTGGCATAGCAGGTAAAGTTGCTCCTGTAGTGCTGGCCATCCCATATGGGCTCTGGTTCGAGTCACAACTGCTCCACTTCCAGTCCAGCTCTCTGCTATAGCCTGAGAAAGCAGTGGAAGATGGCCCAAATCTTTGGACCCCTGCACCCATGTGGGAGACCCAGAAGAAGCTCCTGGCTTTGGATTGGCGCAGCCATTGCAACCATCTGGGAAGTGAACCAGTGGATAGAAGACCTCTCTCTCTGTCTCTGCCTCTCTAATAAATAAATAAATCTTAAAAAAAAAAAAATACTGTTACTGAGAGCAGACATTTAGCCTGCTGGTTAAGATGCCTGTGTCCCACATTGGAGTGCCTGGGTTCAAATCCCAGCTCTTGCTCCTGACTTCAACTTCCTGCCAATTCAGACCTTGGGACACAGTGATGATGGTTAAACTAATTGGGTTTCTGACCCCATGTAGAAAAACTGGTTCCTGGCTCATGGCTCCAGCCCCAGCCTTGCCGTAGTTGTTAAGGGCATTAGGGAAGAGAAGCAAAGGATGGGAGGACTCTCCCTCTCTCTCTCCCTCTCCCTCCCTCCCTTCCCCTGAATTTTCCTCAAATAGATTAATTAAATAATAAAAATACTGATATTAAGCAAATGGAAAATGTGTGTTTAAATATACCGCTTAATCTTTGTTGTTATTATTTCAAACAAATATGTATTGATCACCCCTTTGTGCAAAGTGACTTCTGGCACATTAATGTAAATGTTTTACCTACAGTCTGATGTTGTACAGTTGAGAAGAGAGCTATCAGGAAAATATTTTAAGTCATTTGAATTACCTTTTGTGAAAATGATCTGGAACTGTGCTTAACCAACTATGTCAATGTTCTTTGCTTTACAAATCTAAGGAATTTTAATTATGCCATGTTCAAATCTTTTAAAATAGATTTTGACTATATTGTCAGCTTTATTGGATATGTTAATTTTCTGTGAAGGTAACATTTTATGTGAATTCTTATTTTAAGCTTCTGGGAGCCAATGGGAATGCAAACATCAACTCAAAACTTCGCTTGCAGCTGTATTACCCACCTACTAAACCTAGATCCCAGTTAAATGTTGTTGAGGTGTTTGAATGGTGGTCAAAATGTCCCAGAAATCGTTATCCATCAACATTGTATGTAACTGTGAGAGGATTGAAAGTTCCAGACTGTGTAAGTAATATCACATATGAATGTGTATTCTTTATTGCTGAAATTAAATTGTGATGTAATATTTTCTATTTATAAGAGATACCATTTCTAAAATTTTTTTTAAATTTTTTTGACAGGCAGAGTAGATAGTGAGAGAGAGGGACAGAGAGAAAGATCTTCCTTTGCTGTTGGTTCACCCTCCAATGGCCGCTGCGGCCGGCGTGCTGCGGCCGGCGCACCGCACTGATCCGATGGCAGGAGCCAGGTACTTATCCTGGTCTCCCATGGGGTGCAGGGCCCAAGTACTTGGGCCATCCTCCACTGCACTCCCTGGCCACAGCAGAGAGCTGGCCTGGAAGAGGGGCAACCGGGACAGAATCCGGCGCCCCGACCGGGACTAGAACCCGGTGTGCCGGTGCCGCAAGGCGGAGGATTAGCCTAGTGAGCCGCGGCACCGGCTAAAATTATTTTTAAATGATAGTTTAGTAGAAAGGTACCTTGAGAGATTATATATTGAGTCTGGAATAGTTGATACTTAAAAGATACTTAAATTAATTTTTTAAAATATTGAATGCATACTTCAGTGTTGGGAAAAATACTTTGTTATTATTGGCTTTTAAAAATTAAAGATAAGAGGATAGCTTAAAACTGGGCTTGACAAATATTTTCCAGTGAAGGGCCAGATCAGTAAGTATTTTGTGGCATGAAAGTAGCTACATAGACATAGGTATACAGTAACTAAACAGACAGGCATGAAATGTCCCAGTAAAACTTTTGCAAAAACAGTCAACAGTCCAGCTTTGGTTTATGGGTGGTTTGCTGACCCCTGACTTACAGGTGTATTTTTCACAGTAGGTTTACTGGTTTTATTTTACTGGTTTTATTTTAAAACCAGTAATTTTCCTGCTGCTGTTTTCATAGATTAATATTACAAATGATCTTAGGAAAATATCAGTCCTAAAAATAAAAATTTTTTGCTTTTGTCTTATTATAAGACATTAATCTTTTAAGTAAGTTGCACATTCTATAGCTAGTATTATATACTGTGCCTTCAGGGTGTGAATGGAGTAAAATAAAATTTATCACTAAGAAATGAGAATTTAAAAACCTTTGGATTTTTATGATATTAGTTTTATGATTTTAAAACCAAAGGTACCATAATATTTCAGAACCACAGCCTAATATCTATTTTAGGTATTGCTAAGGAAGTGAAAGGCATTTGGCATGGTGGTTAAGATGCTGCTTGGGATGCCCACATCCCATATCCATGTGCCTGGATTCAAGTACCAGCTCTGCTTCTGATTCTAGCATCCTGCTAGTGCACACTATAGGATGCAACAGGTAAAGGCTAAAGAGCTTGGGTCTCTGCCATCCCAGATGGAGTTCTTGCTAGACCTAGTTGGAGCTCTTGGCTTTTGGCTTCAGTCTGGTCCAGCCCTGACTGTTGTAGGCACTTGGGAAGTGAACCAGTGGATAGCCGATCTCCATCTCTGCCAAATTAAAAGAAGGAAAAAGGGAAAGAAGAATGGAGAGGGACAGAGTTATTAAAACCATTTTATGTAGCTTTGGAATCATGTTTTTGCTTCAGACTTTTTTTTTTTTTTTTTTTTTTTTGACAGGCAGAGTGGACAGTGAGAGAGAGAGACAGAGAGAAAGGTCTTCCTTTGCCGTTGGTTCACCCTCCAATGGCCGCCGCGGCCAGCGCGCTGCGGCCGGCGCACCGCGCTGATCCGATGGCAGGAGCCAGGAGCCAGGTGCTTTTCCTGGTCTCCCATGGGGTGCAGGGCCCAAGCACCTGGGCCATCCTCCACTGCACTCCCGGGCCACAGCAGAGAGCTGGCCTGGAAGAGGGGCAACCGGGACAGAATCCGGCGCCCCGACCGGGACTGGAACCCGGTGTGCCGGCGCCGCTAGGCGGAGGATTAGCCTAGTGAGCCGCGGCGCCGGCTCTTTGCTTCAGACTTTTAAAACCTTTTTGTAGGACTGTAGTATCAATCAAGCAGCTTTTGTTTATTGTAATATTGTACAAATAAAAGTAGATTTTTTTTTCTAGATTGCATTTTGAAAAAAATTTACATTTTAAAAATATTTATTTATTTTCACCTAATTGAAAGGCAGAGTAACAAAAAGAGAGAAAGCAGGAGATAGACAGGGAGAGAGAGATGGATCTTCAGGCACTGGATCACTCCCCCAAGTACTTAGGGGAGTCAGGACTAGACCATGCCAAAGCCAGGAGCTCAGAACTCCATCCATGTCTCCTGCATTGATGGCAATAGATCTAAGTACTTAAGCCATTTTCTGCTGCCTCCCAAGATGTATTAGCAAGAAGCTGGATTGGAGTGATGGTGCTGGGATCCCAACTAGCACTCCAGCATGAGATAGTGGGCATTGCAAGCAGTGAATTAAACAGCTGTGCCACCACACTCACCCCTGAGTATTTTAAAGACAGTGTGTGCTAGAATAGAGAAAAAGGGAAACACGATAAAAGTTTTCTCATTTATTTTTGACATTTAGATAAAGCCATCTTACCGTTCTATGATGGCTCTTCAGGAAGAAAAAGGTAAACCTGTGTATTGTGAGCGTCACCATGAGTCAACTTCCGTTGAGACAGAACCTGGATTAGAGGATTCAAAGGAAGTGGTAAAGTGGAAACGACTGCCTGGGCAGGTGAGGTGTATAACTTTACACTATATACTACTTAAATGTTATATTCATATTATAGATAAATTCAGTACCAGTTAGGCATGAAAAAGAGATTACTTGATTTTATGGAGAACTGATTGTTTAGAAAGTAATTTACTATAATTTTTCATCATTCTGTTAACTTGCTTTTCTCTTCCTCTGTGTCACAGTAAAGGGGCTTAAAAAAACAAAATCTGCTAAATTTCAAGTCATGAACCAACTTTTGCATTTTAATATTCACTGATTTGTACTTTTTAAATGCATGTTTTTTAGGCTTGCCGTATCCCAAACAAGCACCTCTTCTCACTAAATGCAGGAGAACGAGGATGTTTCTGTCTTGATTTCTCCCACAATGGACGGATATTAGCAGCAGCCTGTGCCAGCCGTGATGGCTACCCAATTATATGTGAGTGATAATCCATGCTGTGTAATCTGATGGTAGTCTGTGTGGAAGACATTCTTTGTTTCTTTTTAAATTCATTGAAATCGTAATTTGACTAATCCCCAATTAAACAGTTTTCTTCAAATAAAGAAGCAAGTGTTTTTATAATAATTTTGCCACTTTTCGAATAAGAAAGGGAAGAGATGTGCAAGTCGGCACATGCTCAAGCTGACTTACCTCAAACAGTAGAGTTAGAAACATACCAGGGGATTCCAATTCAATCCCATCAAGGTGGCATGTACCAATGCCATCTCACTAGTCCCAGTGATCAATTTCTGTTCACAATTGATCATAATGATAGGACTAAGAACCAAAGGGATCATATAAACAAGAATAGTGTCTGCAAATACTAGCTGATAGCATAAAAAAGGGAGAGAACAATCCAACATAGGAAGTGAGATACACAGCAGACCCATAGAATGGCAGATGTCCTAAACAGCACTCTGGCCTCAGAATCAGCCCTTAAGGCATGCGGATCCGGCTGAAAAGCCCATGAGAGTATTTCAGGCATGGAAAGCCAAGACACTCTGGGGGAAAAAAAAAACCTAAATGAAAGATATCCGCAAGTGAGATCCCAGTGGAAAGAACGGGTCATCAAAGAAGGAGGTACCTTTGAAGGGAAGAGAGAACTTCCACTTTGACCATGGCCTTGTCTAAATATGATCAGAGTCAGTGAACTCAGGGGGCTTCCATAGCCTTGGCAGCTCATGACAAGAGCCTAGGGTGATTACTGAGGCCATAAACAAGAGTGTCAATTTATTAAGTCAACAACAGGAGTCACTGTGCACTTACTCCTCATGTAGGATCTTTGTCCTTAGTGTGCTGTACATTGTGATTTAATGCTACAACTAGTACTCAAACAGTATTTTTCACTTTATGTTTCTGTGTGGGAGCAAACTGTTGAAATCTTTACTTAATGTAGGCTAAACTGATCTTCTGTATATAAAGAGAATCGAAAATGAATCTTGATGTGAATGGAAGGGGAGAGGGAGTGGGAAAGGGGAGGGTTGCGGGTGGGAGGGACATTATGGGGGGGAAGCCATTGTAATCCATAAGCTGTACTTTGGAAATTTATATTCATTAAATAAAAGTTAAAAAAAAAATAATAATAATTTTGCCACTTTTCTTAACAATAGCTAACCAAAAGTATAATAAATGATCAAATCAAGGATGGTAAATGTATTTTTAAAACATACAGAAAGATTTCTGTAAATATTTTCAATTTTAAATATAGAAAGTTAGAAGCATTAAGGATTAATAGATCTCATGAGGAATTTTAGCCAAAGTGGTTAGTTTATAGTACTATACTGATTTTAATTATGAAAGCCCACAACTTTGTCGTGCTCTAGAACAGCAAGAGTTGGCTAGCGAGTGACTAGATGAGACTTCTCATTATGATAGGGAAGTCAGCGGAGAGGCCAAGAAAAATTATTTCTCTAGTTTTTTAGAGATTTTTTTAAGTGAGCATTATCATACAGTGTAGACTAAAGCTTTGAATACTCTCCCGTCCTTTTGGCTAGGTATTCTAAACAGCTCTCCTCTACAGGAAGTAACCTTCTCACAACACCTGCCCTATAAGCTACATGGCGTTGGATTTTCCTCAGCTTCACAAAAGTTTTTTATTCCTTGGTTTCCCTTTTCTTCAGTGGAAGCTCATAATTGACTTGATTGGTATTTATTAAATAAATATTGCTCCCCGTGAAATAATAATGGACTTTAAAAATATGTAATTATTTGTGTAGTTTGATTACCACTATGCTAGCTGTTCTTTGAAAAGCCTTTTCTTAGCCTCACCTTGTGTCACCACTTGAGGGAGCTGTGGTGTTAAATGATACCTCTGGTTGTTTGAGCGTGTTATTTACACAACACCTGTACTGAGCAAGGTCAAACAAGGCCAAGTCCTGAGAATAAAGCCACTTGTGGAGCCACTAGACTGTCAAAGAGTGATAAGTCTTTGGGGATGTGGCTTTTGGTGGTGGTAGTGAGGAGCCAGCTTCTGCCCGGCTCCAGATTTTCATTACTTCATAAGGCTACTTTAGAGTTTAAGAGAGAAGGATGGATTAGGGCGACGTAAAGCATGATAAAGCTCAGTATTCTTACCGAGATTTTACTTGAGTAAATACAAACTTTATTTACTCTCCAGAGTTCTGAAAAATGCTGATTTTAACAGTTTTTACCAGTTTTCTTGTTGCTTCTCCAAGGGAGCAGACTTTCCAAGATTCTGATTTTGCTGTTTCATCCGAGCTGCTTAATATTTTAAAGGACAGTATGATTTTACCACTACGTGAAAGTAGAGACTAAAAACTTTGTTCAGTTTAGTGTAATTTTAGATTTCATTTTGCATATAATGTAAATAATTCAGTGTTTTGACTGTCACATTGAGTCACTATTAATTCCTTCACTTTGTTGGAATCTTTTTCTGACAGCATAGTTTTCATCTCTCATTACTTCAGATAATTAAAATTTTGGTTGAAATTTCATTTTCAGATCAAATAATATCTTAATCATGAAGTGAATTACAATGCAAATGTCACTTATTTGACAAGAATAATTCATTTTATATTATGCACTTTTATATATTATAAAATTTTATGTGTAAATTTTTGTGTCTGAAGAAAATAAAAACTATCCTTAAGTAGATTTTTAAATTGTGTTTACACTGCAGATGTCTTTGGTTATAATTTTGTTACAAACAGAGCTTGACTTATGCATAATTTATTTTTAATAAGATTTATTTATTTTTTTAAATTTTATTTAAGATATACAAATGCCATGTATTTCATATATACAGATTCAGGAACATAGTGACACTTCCCACCACTCACACTCCCACCCTTCTTGCTCCTCCCTCTCCTATTCCCATTTTTATTTTTTACAAAGATATATTTTCAGCTAACTTTATACTCATAAGGTTAACCCTACACTAAGTAAAGAGTTCAACAAATAGTACCTTCTCTCCCAACCATGCTCCTACCCTTCTTGTTCCTTCTCTCCTAATCCCATTTTTATTTTTTACAAAGATATATTTTCAGTTAACTTATAAGATTAACCCTACACAAATTAAAGAGTTCAACAAATAGTATGAAATAAAAAAAAAAAAACACTGTTCCTCAACATTTGAGACAAGGGCTGTTAAAAATCATTGCATCTCAAAGAAATTATAATTTATTTGTACTTACTGAAATGAAAGTCTTCTGTCTGGAAACATACTAATTTCTAAATATTTTCATTAGTATATGAAATCCCTTCTGGACGTTTCATGAGAGAGTTGTGTGGCCACCTCAATATCATTTATGATCTTTGCTGGTCCACGGATGATCGCTATATCCTTACTTCGTCATCTGATGGCACTGCCAGGTTTGTATACCCACGAACTATGTGCTGTTACATGCTGTTTGTCTTTAAGAAAAGCAGAGGAAATACAAAGTGATACAGGCTTTCTTGTTTTTCAAACCCTGTGAAGGGACTGTCATAAATATTCACCGTGCAGAAGGACTGACTAAAGAAATAGAAATAAAACATTTTTATTGAAGACATTTTTCATATATATATTTTATGTATGTACAAGGTAACATTTGTAGCCTTCACTGTCTTTCAGTCATTATTGTTTAGTTAATACTTTGAGATGAGATTATTAAACATGAGATTTTTTTTTTCTAGAACATAAGTGTTAGTGGCAGGGATTTGTGTCTTCACTGTGGGCTGGCTGCATAGACTGGAACCCAGTAGCACCCAAGACATGGCTGTAAGGGAAATAAAGAAATAGGTGCTTTTTGCTTTCATGGCTCCAGAGATTATTAAATATTTGCTCTTTTCAGAATGTCAGTCTGAAAATAATTGATTCCCTTTAAATTTAAAATCTCAAACATTTTAAAATCTAATTTTTAAAGTTTCATTTATACTTTAGTTAGCTACTTGTTCTATCTTGAATGTCTTTTTAAAATACTACTAGAGCTTTTCAAGATGCTTTTTAAAAAATTTAAAAAGTTTATTTATTCATTTGAAATACAGAGAGGGGAGAGAGAAAGAGAGAGATCTTCATCTGCTGGTTCTCTCTCCAAATGGCCCCAACAGTTAGGGCTAGGCTATGCCAAAACCAGAAGCCTGGTATTCCATCCGGGTCTCCTACAAGGGCAACAGGAGCCTAGGTATTTGAGCCATCATCTCCTGCTACCCAGGCACATTTGCAGGGAGCTGGGTTGGCAGCAGACTAGCAGGGACTCAAGCCAGCATGTGTATGTGCTGTGCATACACCATTTCATCTGATTCCAACAGCTGTTAGGAGCATGCACATCTTTTTTATAGAGTAGGAAACTGATAGAGCATTTTGAGATCTATACCCATTGCTCTTTTACTTCTTTTTTTAATTTTCTTAATTTTATTATTTTTATTTTTATTTTTATTTTTATTTATTAGGCAGAGTTATAGACAGTGAGAGAGAGTCAGAGAGAAAGGTCTTCTTTCTGACATTGGTTCACTCCCCAAATGGCCGCTATGGCCAGTGCACTGCGCTGATCCGAAGCCAGGAGCCAGGTGCTTCCTCCTGGTCTCCCATGTGGGTGCAGGGACCCAAGCACTTGGGCCATCCTCCACTGCCCTCCCAGGCCACAGCAGAGAGCTGGACCGGAAGAGGAGCAGCCGGGACTAGAACCCGGCGCCCATATGGGATGCTGGAGGCGGAGGATTAACCAAGTGAGCCACGTCTTTTACTTCTTTTGCTTCCTTGATCTCAACATGTTGACTTCCGGTGTCTGGGTCCTTCTTCTATTAATCTTACCAACTTTTTTCTCTGTATACAATGTCTATTTGATTGAGATATTATGATTGTTAGTTGGTATATATTTAAATGAGAAAAGATGACAGTTGGTAGCAGTTCCTTCACTGTTGAGCTGAGAACCAACTTTCACTCCTTAACAATGGCTCTAAGAACCTAGCTGGTCTGCTTGTTCTTTTAGCACAGCCATTCTGTCTGATGACAGGTAATGATCAAGAAAAATATTTCACTTGACTGAGATTTGCCTATGGTTTTGTAAGTCTTACAGTCGCCTGAGCTCTCAGTTCTGCTGAGCAATCCTTTTATTCATCCTTGTGCAGCATCTTTTTCACATTCCTTTGGCAAAAGCTCCCAAACCTGACCACCTACGAAATTCTATACACTCAATCACCAGTCTTCCCCCTTTCATTAAATGTGAACTTTAGCCATATGTGAACTTCCTATATTTCCCTCCAATTTTCCTTATAATGATTATAAATTCACCCATCTTTACCTCTTTTTGTCTCTCTTAACAAAGAGATATGGAAATAGCCTCCTTAAAACTAATTTTTGACCTGTGCTTTTAATCTCAATCCCTTAATCCATAATTCTGTCAGATACACTGTTTGCTACCCCCTCTAGTCAGTGTAGTTCCTTCCTTTCTGTTGAATTTGATCTTTCCTTTTGGAAACATGCTCCTATCTCCTTTCATTAAAAAACTTTTTTTTCAATTCTTCCTTCCTTCTAGATTACCATATTATTTTTTTTTCTGTCAATGCCATAAAGAGTATTCTACACATAATGTCTTGACTTCAACCCAGTTAATCTGGCTTTCATTCCCACCGTGCTGTATAAACTTTCTCTCAGCAGTGTCTTGCAAATTTGCAGACCCGGTGGCCAGTTTTGCTGTATACTCTGCCTTCACTGCTGTAATTCATTGTTGTCCTGTCTTGGTATATTTTTAATTCAGTGGTTTTCTTTTTGTGACTGACCAGTTCTATTAATTCTCTCTCTGCTTTCTTTTCCTTTGGCTTTTCACATGTTTATTCCCAGGATCCTGTACTTGATTATTCTATGCTTATCTTACTTTCCGTCACCTCCCCCAGCTTTTTATTCTTTAAATATTTATTTATTTATTTTTCTGAAAGGCAGAGTTACAGAGAGGCAAAGGCAAAGTCAGAGAGAGAGGTCTTCCATCCACTGGTTTACTCCCCAGATGGCTGCAACGGCTGGAGTTGCCCCGATCTAAAGCCAGGAGCCAGGAGCTTTTTCCAGGTCTCCCACGTGGGTACAGTGGCCCAAACACTTGGGCCATCTTGCACTGTTTTCCCAGGCCACAGCAGAGAGCTGGATCAGAAGTGGAGCAGCAAGGACTCGAACCAGCACCCATATGGGATGCTGGCACCACAGGCCTGGGCTTTAGCCCACTGGGCCACAGGGCCAGCCCCTCTTACATATTTTTTTAAAGGCAATCCTTATCTACTTGTCTCCCAAGCCATAACCTCTGAGTGGTGCTCATCTCTCCTTTTTTTCCCACATCTAAGGAGCACAGAATCTCTGTCCCTCCTAAAAGGCTTACCATCTATCCTGCACTCTTCATTGCTTTTGACTTATCTCAAACTCCTTTTGCCTTTTGCTTTAATTGTGGCTATTAAACATTCCCAGTGTTCAGTCTCTAGTTGCTGTGTTTCTGCTGTGCTAAAATTCTCCTTTCCAAACCATATTTCATAATGCCTTAACTTAAAACATACTTGTGTTTGCCTTACGCATTGAAAATTCGTCGGATTCCTTAGCATGAAATAATAGACACATGCCTCATTGTATCCTTTTCTTAGGCATGTTCCATGTACTCTTTGTCTCTCAACATCTTATCTTCTTTGGCATCTTCATTTCCTTTTACCTTACCTAATCTTCCTATATCTAAATATCCTTTTCCTATCTTTCCTAGCTAACTTACTCTTCCAACATAAATTCAAGAAGCAGCTTTGGTGAACAATAGTGGGCTCATAGCCATCATTTAAACTCCAGCTCAGACTTCAACATTTCTTGAAGCCACCTAGGTTTTTCCATGCATAATAATTTTTTTTCCTGAGGCTTTAAAATTTATATGAATTTGACGGTTTTCATCATAAAAATATTATTGGGAAAGCATTAATTGAGTGAAGAGAGAAGCATTGTAGTTAGAACCAAAAAAAAAGGAGGTTTTTGAAAGAGGTTGTGAATATTTATAGTGAATAAGCAAAAGTCAAAAGGAAGAGAATGGGGCCATCTTTGTGGTGTAGAGGGTAAAGCGCTGCCTGCAGTGCCAGCATCCCATAGGGATGCATGTTCTAGTCTCAGCTGCTCCACTTCCCATCCAGCTCTGTGCTATGGCCTGGGAAAGCAGTAGAGGATGGCCCAAGTCCTTGGGCCCCTGCACCCATGTGGGAGACCCAGAAGAGGCTCCTGTCTCCTGGCTTCAAATCTGCACAGCTCCAGCCATTGAGGCCATCTGGGGAATGAACCAACGGATGGAGGACCTTTCTTTCTCTCTCTCTCTGCCTCTGCCTTTTGGATAAATGAATAAATCTTAAAAGAAAAAAAAATGGAAGCGAACTAGACTCAGTGATGCTACCGTGTGGCAGAAGTGTGGATTTCTGCCCATGTCATCTTCTATTTTTCTAGGCATCACTGTCATAGTGTCTTCTAAGTAACCATTTCCCAATGGGTAGCTGTCTGCCTCGTGAGTTAAGCTTAAATCCACTTAGTTATTCAAAAAACTGTGTTTTTCTTAAATCAGTAGTTTCTATTACTAGTAGAAATTTTTCCCATGTGTAAATGACTCCCCATTGACCCCATGTGTCTCCCCATTCCCCCTCTTCATACGTTGCTCTCTGATATGTTTTTTATTTCCTAAATCTAATGTGTTTTGCATGCTCATCCTTGCTTTTTCTGGTCAGCCTAATTTATCCCCAAACCCACTAATATATTTTTATCGTGGATTCTACCATTGTTATACCTGGGTAGCAAAAGCCATTATTGATACCAGTTCAATTTTTGCACCAAAAAAGCTTCATTTTTATTTATAAAACATTTTACCCATTTTAATGGTATTGAACTATTTTGAAGACATGTTTAATTTCTGCCAGTACCTCTAACAATAATTAGCAAGCAGCTAAATGTTTCTTTAGCTTTTAAACTAAGCTTTTTTATTTATTTATTTTATTTATTTGAAAGAGTTACAGAGAGAGGTAGAGACACAGGAAGAGAGGTCTTCCATTCACTCGTTCACCTCCCAAATGCCAGCTATAATTGGAGCTAAGCTGACCTGCAGCCAGGAGCCTGGAGTTTCTTCTAGGTCTCCCACTTGGGTGCAGGGACTCAAGGACTGTGCCATCATCTGCTGCTTTCCCAGACACATTAGCACGGAGCTGGATCACAAGTGGAGCAGCTGGAACTTGAACCAATGCCCATATGGGATGCCAGCACTGCTAGCCAGGACTTTAACCCTCTGTGCCACCGTGCCAGCCCCTAAACATCATAATAATCCCTTCAAATTATCAATTTTATTCTTTTAGTTAAGTAACATTTCATGTAACATACATTCATGGAAAATGTTACTTGGCAAAAATGTTTGTGTAATGACACACATGGTTTGTTTTACTTGAAAACATGTTCTTTCAATTCCTTCATTATTAGTATAGGTTCCTAGTAATAGACAATCATATCCTGTATTTTATGCAGCTGCTTGAAAACTTACAGAATGTTATTTTTGAATACCAAATGTATTTTTCTTTTATCTATAATTTTAAAAGATTAGCATAAATCCCCAGAGGAAAAATTAATATATTCTCCTAATTCTAATAATGTAACCAAATACAGAAAAAATCCACTATTCCACACTCACACATTACCCGTGTATTGCTAGAAATTGCCCGTTGTTACAAGAAAAAAAATTGCCCATTTTGCAAGAGTAATTATTTAACCCTTATAACCGTTTATTCTTTTGTCAAGATTATAGCAGTGATAATTTAAAATAAAAAAAAAATAGCCCTTGTTTAAAAGAAGAAACAATGAGAAAATATGCTCCCTGGGGCTGGCACTGTGGCATACCTGGTAAAGCTGCTGCCTGCAGTGACAGCATCCTATATGGGTGCTAGTTCTAGTTTCGGCTGCTCCACTTCTGATCTAGCTCCCTGCTATGGCCTGGGAAAGCAGTGGAAGATGGCCCAAGTCCTGGGGCCCCTGCACTCATGTGGGAGACTTGGAATAAGCTCCAGGTTCCTGGCTTCAGATTGGCTGAGCTCCAGCCATTGTGGCCATTTAGGGATTGATCCAGGAAATGGAAGACTCACTCACACTCTCTCTCTCTGCCTCTTTCTCTCTCTGCCTCTGCCTCTCTCTCTCTTTGCCTCTGCCTTTCAAATAAATAAATAAATCTTTTACTTATATGCTTCCTGACATTAAAGGAAGTTCTTAATATCAGGCAGTATGCTTTCTCTCCAATTATCATAATTCTTAAAATCTTATTTCACTGGACATTTCAGTTTAATTTCAGTATTTTGTTTCAGTCTTTGGGATCTTCATCTTTATTATCTAGACTTTGAAGTTACAAATATAAAAGTTAATAGAGTATCCTGTTCTCTAAATCTCCAGTGGTATGCATTTTGCAAAAGCAGTATATACAACATAAATTAGAAATCAGTGTCAAGAATAGGTAGGTCTGGGGATGGGTGTTATAGTGCAGAAGATGAAACTGCTGCTTGGGGTACCTGTTTCCTGTATTAGAATGTGTAGGATCAAGCCCTGTCTGCGTTTACCACCCAGCTCTCTACTAATGCACAGCCTCAAGTGCTTGGGTTCCTAATGGCTCTCGTGTTTGGGTTCCTTCTTGGACCCACTTGAAAGACCTGGATGGAGTCCCTTGCTGCTAACTTTGGCCTGGCCTAGCCCTGGTGGTTGCAGGCATGTGTGGAGTGAACCAGTGGATGGAAAACCCCTCTCTGTCTCTGTCTTTGATGCTCTGCCTCTGAAATAAATAAAAATAGATACATAATTTTTAAATAGGCAGACTTAAATATCAGATTTATCCAATTACAAATGTAGTTTTAAATTTTATAGTATATATTATGATTAACAGATATAGTGTGGTAGATAAGAAAAAAATCTACCTGTCAAATAGGTGGTTATCATACTTCAGTTGTTATAAGACAGTTTACCGTTGGTTGTTGTCGTTTGGTTACTTAAGGTCCATTGTCTATATTGACTCAGAAAAACTGTTAAAGAAATTTTCTTCCACCTTTCAGAAGCAATATATAACTTTTTATCCTTTTCTAGGATATGGAAAAATGAAATAAACAATACAAATACTTTCAGAGTTTTACCTCATCCTTCTTTTGTTTACACGGCTAAATTCCATCCAGCCACAAGAGAGCTGGTAGTTACAGGATGCTATGATTCTATGATACGAATATGGAAAATTGACATGAGAGAAGATTCTGCCATATTGGTCCGACAGGTTGACGCTCACAAGAGTTTTATCAACTCTCTCTGTTTTGATACTGAAGGTATGTCAGAGACTATGTTTCAAGTGAAAACTAGCTGCATGAAGAATTCCTAGGTTTTTTTTTTAAAGCACTGAGAGAATAGCTAAGCTTGAGAGAGACTTTTGTGTTCATGATTGTTTATATTTAGATTTATGCTTATTTTGTACATCATATGATAAGTCTGGCACCAGGGTAGTTCTTTCTGTAATTTTGAATTTATTAGATTCCTAGCAATTTACATTCCATTAATCTTGGCTGTAACAACCAGCCATGTACCAAATTTCATAAATATATTTTTTAGGTTGGATATTAGCATTCTTCAATTTTTAAAGGAAGTTTAAGTTAAAGAGTATAATATTAGAAAGACTGGGGGAAATCTATATTTTATTTTTTATTTATTTAGGGGAAACAAATTTCATGTATTTCATATATGCAGATTTAAGAGCATAATGATACTTCCCACCTTACCTTCCCTCCTTCTCTCACTCCTACCCACCAGCCTCCTTCCTTTCTTATTTTTCTTTTAATTTTTACAATGATATACTTTCAGTTTACTTTATAATCATAAGCTTAATCCTCCACTAAATACAGAATTCAACAAATAGTAAGAATAAAAACCACTGTTCCTCAATTGTGTAGACAAGGGCTATAAATAATAATCAAATCTCAGAATGTTAGTTTCACTCATCTACATTACATTATTTTTGTACTCTGTATATTGCTTATCACAAATCAGAGAAAACATAATTTTTTTTTGTGACTGGCGTATTTCAGTTAGTATAATGGTCTCTAGTTGTAACCATTTTGTTGCAGAAGACAGGATTTCATTCTTTTTACAGCTGGATAGTATTCCATCTGTGTGTGTATGTGTGTGTGTATAAAATGTAGCAATAAGATTTTGTAGAAAGTAGACAAAAATTAAGGGAAACTTGCAGTTATTTAAAGATTTTTCCTAGTGTATGAATAATATAAATGCTATTTTAAATATATAAAATACAAGCTTTATTAGCTTAAAGGTTAAAGAAACTTATGATATATGTTAAATAATCCTTCACATTATTTCAGAGTCTAGATATGTAGACTGTAGCTATAATTAATATAAGATCCATATCAACATAATAATATTGCTAATGTACTCAGTTATGCTGTAGGAATGTTAATAAATTAGTTAATATGTTAATAAACATATTCAGGAAAAGTCCTGAACTGAAAGGTGTCTAAAAACTGTCAGGGGCCGGTGTTGTGGTGTAGTGGGTAAAGCTACCGCCTGCAGTGCTGGCATCCCAAATGGACACCAGCATCCCATATGAGTGCTGGTTCGAGACCTGGCTGCTCCACTTCCAATCCAGCTCTCTGCTATGGCCTGGGAAGGCAATAGAGAATGACCCAAGTTCTTGGGCCCCTTCACCTGTGTAGGAGACCTGGAAGTAGCTACTGGCTCCTGGCTTTGGATTGACCCAACTCCGGCCATTGTGGCAATTTAGGGAGTAAAGCAGCAGATAGAAGATCTCTCTCTGCCTTTGCCTCTGTGTAATTCTGCCTTTCAAATAAATAAATAAATCTTAAAAAAAAGAAAACTTTGTCATAATAGAATTTCCCAGATTATAAAAGACACAGAAAGAAGTTCTTCAAATATTTGGCCATAGGATAGGCAAATTTGGGGGAATAAAAAGGAAACTGTCCTCCATCAGATAAAGAAGGGTCATAGCTACAGAAGACATAGTTTTCTTTGCTTAAAATTAAAAAGAACATTGTAACACCAGGAACAGTTCACCAGTTAAATAAACTGTTTTGCAGAATATTAAATTCAAAGTTGCTGAGCAGCCATCTGTTAGTAACTTTTGTGTAACATCTTCCTGAGTGGGTATAAAGTTGAACTTGGTAGTCTGAGGTCTCATTCAACTCTAAGATGGTTTGACTGAAGAATCAGTATCAAACTGTAATACTTGTTATTTTTATTATTTAATGAATTTCCTGATCATACATTAAGTTCCTACTGGGTCTCAGGTATTAGCATTTAGTCTGAAGTTAGTATATCATCTCTACTATATATTAATAGTGTATAGTAGAACCCTGGTATTTTTCTACTAATATAAAACAGATTATATGGGTTAATAATGAATACAAATGCATGTTTGATAATTCAAAAAATTTGACTTTGGAATATGAGCCACATACACATGCCCTGAGATGCTTATTTCTTTTGTATTCAAATTCAGGTAAGTGACAATGGGGAATAAGTCATCAAAAATAATTTAAAAGAGTGAAGAACTTCAACAAAGATAATTGGGATTTCACTGTGAGTTGTGTTTGGCTCTTTGGCTTTTTTAATAATTCAATTCTTTGGCTGTTGTACTGAGATGGGATTTCCCCCAGCTTCATATTTGTTTCTAACTCTGAGTGATATGTGTAATTTTATTTTTCTTAAACTAGGACATCACATGTACACAGGAGACTGCACAGGGATGATTGTTGTTTGGGATACCTATGTCAAGGTGAATGATTTGCAACATTCGGTACGCCACTGGGCTATAAATAAAGTAGGTTATATTTTATATTTGGGGGTTTCATTAAAGAAACTGGGGAAAAAGCACAACCACATGAGTTTAAGATAGGATATCAGGACATTCTGTTCTCTCTTTCCAACAAATTATCAGGGGCAGGCATTTCGTGCCAATGTTAAGTGGTTTCGAGGGATACCCTCTTCTGATATCAGAGTGCCTGGTTTGAGTCCTGGCTATTCTGCTTGTGATCCAGCTTCTTGCTAATGCACGGCTCGGAAGGCAGCAGATGATGGCTCAAGTACTTTGATCCCTGCCATTCAACGTGAGAGACCCAGAATGAGTTCTGGGCTCCTAGCTTTGGTCTAAGCCGACTCAGCCATGGCTTTTGTGGGTATTTGGGAAGTGAACCAGTAGATGGATGGTCTCTTTCTCCGTGTTCACACATTACACACACACACACACACACACACACACACACGTACCTCTCTCCTCTTTCTCTCTGTCTCTCCCCTCTCTGCATTTCAAATAAAATGAAAATAAGTCAATAAAAATATTTTTAAATTATCAATTTTTGTCAGTCCCTGAAAAAAAAACAGTTATAACTTCTTCCTCATGGGTACTAGTGCAATAAGTTAACTAAGATTTTCTTTGTTTTGGCCAGACCTCACTTTCCCTCTTTTGTACCCAGTTTTTACTGCTGAGCTCAGTGATCCATTAACTGAAATTTATGCTAAACCGTGGTATATTTTATATTAACAATTCTAGGTAATAACTTATTTTCTGTTATTCATTTCATTTTTTCTTGGTCCATGACATCTCTCTAGAAGCAATATGTTCAGTGCTTTGCCAACAGTGATGTCTTTCATATTGTGGAATTATCATGGAGACCTACGATCCAGTTACAATAATCACTTCATTTGAAATATGCTCAGTAGTCAGAAATGAATGAGGAAGCTCATTTGAGGGAAAAGTATTTCTAAGGTGGTTTGTAAGCAATTTTGTTGATCCATGTTTTTTAGTTTTTAGTTAAATATGAGTCAAGAAGCTTCAGTTCATTTTATATTAATCGATACAGTTTCTGCCTAACATGTTATACCTTTGTTCTTCGATTTTTGTGATGAATATATGACAATAGTTGCTTTCTTTTTTTTTAAGATTTATTTTATTATTATGTATTTGAAATGCAGAGTTACAGAGAGACAGAGGCAGATAGATCTTCTATCTGCTGGTTCATTCCCTAAATGGCCACAATGGCTGGAGTTGGGCCAATCCAAAGTCTGGAGCCAGGAGATTTTTCCAAGTCTCCCACACAGATGCAGGGGCCCAAAGGCTTGGGCCATCCTTCGCTGCTTTCCCAGGCACATTAGCAGGGAGCTGAATTGAAAGTGGAGCAAGCAGGACCCAAACTGGTGCCCATATGGGATGTTGGTGTCACAGGCGACAGCTTAACCTGCTGTGCACAGCTCTGGCCCTCATAGTTGCTTTAAATTTCCATGAACTTTAGTCAAATGTATTGAGTCTCTAAGATCAGTTTAGAGAACTCTATATTTACTTATCTCTTCCAGTCTAATCAGATTAAAGGATCCCTTGGGATTTCTTGGGATTCAGGATGTAAACTAGATTAACACACTTTGAAAAGAACTTTCTAATTATTTATCTGAAGGATCAGCAAGGATTCAAAGTCCTCAGACTCAGTTATTTGAGTCTATAAAGCAAAATTCATTATTTGATATAATAATCACATTTCTTTTTTTTTTTTAAAGATTTATTTACTTATTTGAAAGAGTTATGCAGAGAAAGGAGGAGAGGCAGAAAGAGAGAGAGAGGTCTTCCATCCGCTAGTTCATTCCCCAATTGGCTGCAATGGCCAGAGTTGTGCCAGTCTGAAGCCTGGAACCAAGAGCTTCTTCCAGGTCTTGTACATGGGTACAGGGGCCCAAGCACTTGGGCCATCTTCTGCTGCTTTCCCAGACCATAGCAGAGAGCTGGGTTGGAAGTGGAGCAGCCGGGACTTGAACCGGCGCCATATGGGATGCCGGCGCTGCAGGCGGCAGCTTTACCCGCTACACCACAGCACCAGCCCCCAAAAATCACATTTCTTTGCCTTAACATACTTAACTAAAGGGCAGATTTACTTTGCATGTTTTCAGCCTGGCCATTACATGAGACAGGAATGGCAATCTAGGAAATGAGCTGAAATGTCTTTTTAGTAGCCTATGCCATGTGACAGACCTAGTGACTGTGGTCATATCTGGCTGTATTCAGCCAACAGCATGGGGAGAGCCATTGTGCTACCTGTCCCTTAAGGAGAACTCTTCATGTGCTGTTGTACACACTCCTTGCACCAGGACACTTGCTTCAAAACAAGTATTTTTAGTTTGACCATGGATGTGATAAAGAAATGTCGAGGAAATCATCAGCTACTGCAAACACAAAATCTGCCATCAAATGTCTCAAATTTATACCTAGCATTTGATAGGAAGTTTTATTTTCTAAAATCCTCATCTGTGGTGTCAGCATTTCAGTGTTTTCTGTAACTTTTTAAAAATACTTCTATTCAGTGTCAGGGGCTCCGCTGCTGATGTCAGGACTATAACTTTCCTCAGCTGGTGCCCACTCCCCTCTGAAGAGGAGACCCTCTAGGTCAGGGGTGGGGAACAGCAAGCTCACACACTCGATAAAGCCCGTGAAATCATTTGGTCTGGCCGTGTAAGGAAACTACAGGTGGGACTCAAAATTCAATAAATCTATATGGCAAGCTAATTTTTATTTTGATAATTTTGTATGGCCCACAAATGATGTTATAAATATCCAGATAGCCCTTGGCAGAAAAAAGATTCCCCACCCCAGCTGTATGTGAAGGGAGCAAAAAGCAATAAGGAATCCACAAGGGTGAGGAAGGCTGATTCAGAATTCTGCCTGCAGACTAAGGCAGACTTTCTTTGACTTTTTGTACCTTAGCTCAAGCAATTTTGTATTTGCAGTTTTTTCTACTCCTGGTAATCCAAACAAGAAGGACTTTTAGCAGTTGTTTAGTGTAAAAAATAAATTTCATTAAGAATATTCAACATATACAAAATGATCTTATGAAGGTACTTAAAGACAATAAGAAGGTTACCATAATGAAATACATTAACATGCCCATTGTATCACAGAGTTGCCCTATTTTTTGTTTTTATGACAAGGGCAACTAAAATTGGAGTGGGCACAGTGGATTAAGCCACTGCTTGGGGCACCCACATCCCATGTTGGAGTGTCTTTCTCATGTTCCAGCTACTCCACTTCTGATCCAGCTTCCTGCTAATGCACCTGGCAGGCTGCAGATGATAGCCCAAAGGCTTGGCCCCTCCCTCCCATGTGAGACCAGAATGCAGTTCCTGGCTGCTGGCTCCTGCCTGGCCCTGACTGTTGCAGGCATTTGAGATACAAACCAGGAAGGGAAGCTACCTCTCATTCTCTCCCTCTGTCTCTCTACCTTTCAAATAAGTAAATAAAACACAAAAAAAAAAACCAAAACAAAACAAAACAAAAAACTACTGCATTTGTCTGAATCCTAAATACACAGCAGTTTTTTTTTAATCAGTTTTGGAATCCATGCATAGTGTTTTTTTTTTTTTTCCTTTTTTAAAGTTCTATTTATTTATTTGAAAGAATTACACAGAGAGAAAAGGAGAGGCAGAGCTAGAGGTCCTCCATCCACTGGTTCACTCTCCAGTTGGCCGCAATGGCCAGAGCTGTGCCGATCCAAAGCCAGGAGCCAGGAGCTTCCTCTTGGTCTCCCACACGAGTGCAGGGGCCCAAAGACTTGGGCCATCTTTTACTGCTTTCGCAGGCCACAGCACAGAGCTGGATGGGAAGTGGAGCAGCCAGGACTTGAACCAGCACCCACATGGGAAATTGACTTTTGTGTTCTGAACTTTTGGTGTGATATTCAGAAAGTCATTTCTAAGAACAATGCATAAGGAGCTTTTCCCTTGTTGTTCTAAGAGTTTTATAGTTTTTGGTCTTAAATGTAGAGCTTCGACTGGCGCCACGGCTCACTAGGCCAATCCTCTGCCTATGGCGCTGGCACCCCAGGTTCTAGTCCCGGTCGGGGCACCGGATTCTGTCCCGGTTGCTCCTCTTCCTGTCCAGCTCTCTGCTGTGGCCTGGGAGGGCAGTGAAGGATGGCCCAAGTGCTTGGGCCCTGCACCCGCATGGGAGACCAGGAGAAGCACCTGGTTCCTGGCTTCGGATCAGCGCGGTGCGCTGCCAGAGCCACCATTGAGGGGTGAACCAATGGACAAGGAAGACCTTTCTCTCTGTCTCTCTCTCACTGTCCATTCTGCCGGTGCAAAAAAAAAAAAAAAAAATGTAGAGCTTCTATCCATTTTGAGTTGATTTTTGTATGTGATGCAAGATAAAGGTACAGTTTAATTCATTGGTAATTCCTCTTACACAAGTAGAAGGCAAGTTCTACTTCAATGTTCATGTCTTTCCTGACATCATTAGTTAGATATTATTTTTAGCTGCCCCCAAATTACTGTCAACCTCAACGAAAGAAAACCCACCTAAAATTACAGTCTAAATCATTTCAGAATATGATGTCTATAATGTCTTTTTCAAAACAAGTAGAAGTGCATGAAGAGGGGCCGGCGCCATGGCACACTAGGTTAATCCTCCACCTGTGGTGCCAGTTCTAGTCCTAGTTGCTCCTCTTCCAGTCCAGCTCTCTTCTGTGGCCCAGGATGGCAGTGGAGGATGGCCCAAGTCCTTGGGCCCTGCGCCCACATAGGGACCAGGAGAAGCACCTGGCTCCTGGCTTCGGATCGGCATGGTGCCAGCTCTAGCGGCCATTTGTGGAGTGAACCAACAGAAGGAAGATCTTTCTCTCTGTCTCTCTTTCTTACTGTCTGTAAGTCTACCTGCCAAATAAATAAATAATAAAAAAGTATATGAAGAAAGAATATGAAACTGGAGTAGAACTGGAAAAGTTAATTCTACACTTAGTTTTGAATTTATAAAATTTAGAAACTTTGTTATATGATGTTAAACAGAAAATGAAATGTTAGAAGATACGTTTGTTGGGAGTGCTTCTTGTCTGACCCTGACTATATTTTGGGAAAGTAAATAATGTTCAGGAATTCATACGATTAAATGCAACATTATGTAAAAACACAAAAAATACAATCCACCAGCATTATTGTCAACCCTAAACTGAAGTTTTTGGGTATCCTTTTGCTGATAATTTTAAAGCATTCTGTATAGAATTGAAAATGACATTTTTCAAAAAAGTTTTATTTATTTATTTGAGTGGCAGCATTACAGACACAGAGAGAGACAGAGATATTCCATCCACTGGTTCATTCCACAGATAGCTGTAGTGGCCAGCGCAGGGCTGAGCTGAAGCCAGGTCTCCCATGTGAATGGCAGGGGCCCAAGGACTTGGGCCATCTTCTGCTGATTTTCCCAGGCCATGAGTAGGATGATGGCTTGGAAGGGAAGCAGCTGGACTCGAACCCATGACCAAAAAATAACACTTTAAAAGTAATTTCATACTCTAAAAAAGGCTTAAAATTAGACACACTTTTCATAGAAGTATTTTATGATATTTTTCTTTATTGTTTTAGGAAATTAAAGAAACTGAATTTAAGGGAATTCCAATAAGTTACTTGGAGGTTCATCCCAACGGAAAACGTTTGTTAATCCACACCAAAGACAGTACTTTGAGAATTATGGATCTCCGAATGTAAGTATATTTTAGTTTTAATGTAAAGGAGGTATTCATAGAATAAGTAGTACATTAGTTTATAAACTGTAGCAGTGGTTCTCAACTAGACAATTTTGCCTCCCTGGGGATAGCTAGAAGTATCTGGAGATGTTTTTGATGTTGTGCCTGGTATCTAATGGGTAGAGATGTAGTGGGTATTGCTGAGTTTCCTACAGCTCATAGGACAGCCAGCCACTTGGCTGATGCCAAAATTGAACATCTCTGATGTTGAAATGTGATCACTTGCTTTTTATTTTTATAATTAAAAGACATTTTGATCTTCAACAGTGAGGACTATCTTTTATTTCTGTGATAGTGCTACAGTATAGTAGTATGATATCATATTGTAACTGAAGGGAAGGCTTTTGATTAATGCATTCTTCTTCTAATTTTTTTCTATATAAAAATATCTTTAATGTAAAAGGCAGAAACAGTTCTGGGAAAACCAGCACAAACTTCTACTGTGTTTTTGTTTTAGTTACTATAAAACAAATGGAAGAAAGCTCTATTATTAGATTTCCTTATTATTTTTAGAAAGGCAAATGGGTTACCTGTATTAGTTTAATTCTACAGGTGTCTTTTTTAAGGCTAACCATTAAACCCTTCAATAGTTTGGTACAATAGTTGAAGATACTGGCAGTGGTGCTACGGGGGAATGATAAGCAGAATTAGCCCAAAATAACAACAATTTAAAAAAGTTCTTGTGGGACTTATTTTTTTTCTATGCATAGCATCCATCCCATGCCAGGAAGATAGCAAATTTTTTATTTATTTATTTATTTATTTATTTATTTATTTATTTATTTGAAAGTCAGAGTTACACAAAGAGAGAAGAGGCAGAGAGAGAGAGAGAGGTCTTCCATCCAGTGGTTCACTCCCCAGATGGCCTCAACAGCCGAAGCTGCGCTGATCTGAAGCCAGGAGCCAGGAGCTTCTTTCGGGTCTCTCACTTGGGTGCAGGGGCCCAAGGACATGGGCCATCCTCCACTGCTATCTCAGGCCATAGCAGAGAGCTGGATTGGAAGAGGAGAAGCCGGGACTAGAACTGGTGCCCATATGGGATGTCGGCACTTCAGGCCAGGGCGTTAACCCACTGTACCCCAGCACCGGACCCAGTAGCAAATATTTGATATGCCTTTTTAATGAATACAAATCTATACTAGAAAGATTACATTTTTCATGGAAACAAGAAAGCTGACATCTATAATGTAATTTTCTTCTTAAAAGCTCTATTGAGTCTAGCATTTGAGTTCAGTCTTGAAGGATGAATAGAATTTAGACAAAAATTAAGGCATTTTAGTAGTGTAGAAAATAAGTTTTAAGTTCAGAATTGGGATAATATGTGTGTGTGTGTTCAAGGTAGTTCAAGGTAGTCTGTGTCAGCATAGATTTCTTGACAAGGAAAACAGAATTTTTTTTTTAAACAAATAGAAATTAGAACCAAATTAAAAGGCCAAGTTTAGGAGTTAAGTTTTTCCCTTTTAAGCAGTGTGATATAGCTTGAGATCATATATGGGCTCAAGGGACATAGTGCTTAACCTCTGAATCTGCCTTTCCATCACCTTGCTAGCTGGTTAACCTCTCTGTGACTCTTTCACCTTCTCTCAAATGGTATAAATAAAATACAATACTCATAAGGGCTTTGTGCGGGAATAAACTACTAATACATGCAGAGCCGACACAAGGGCTCCAGAATGTTTGACCCAGTACTCCAAGTTGAGGAATTTAAGTTAAGAAAATACATGTAAAGCAGTGCAAATACAAAACACACACAGTATCCACAGGAGTCATGTTCATGGTAGGAGAAATCCTAACTGTTGTCCATAATAGAACATCTCTTACAATGTTATATATGCATTAAAATGATAATGTGTAATCCGTGTTTTCTGATATGGAGGTCCATTATTCATGATGTATTATTGAGTGAAGAAAAGCAGATACAGAGCGGTGTATCTATATAAATGGGTAACGATGGACTTACCTGACCCATGTTAAGCACTGACTTAGTGTTAGTTTTTATTCCTAAGTGAAAAATTATGGGAGATGGTGTACCATAGTCACAGGTGATTGAGCAATATACTTTATCTAATATTTATTCAAGGATGAGCTATTTCTTTTGTGATTTTTAAAATGCATCAGATGGAAGAAAATGCAAGGTTATAAAAATTCTACCCAATTTTTAGTTACCAACTCAAATGCTCTCTCTAGCTAAAATTAATCTCTCTTATTTAAATCTGTAAAGTACTTTTTCTGTTTTTCTTTTGTGCTGTTTTCTAAATCCATCTTCTGTTTTACACTGAAATGTTGCTTCTTCTAAACTATAAGCACCCTGAGCATAGGACTGTCTCTTCTTTGTTCTGCCATAGAATGTCTCCCCCTGTGAACATTCTCAAAGGTTGTTTGTTGAGTGCAAATTAAATTTTTAAAAAAGTTTTTCAATCACTATTTTAAACGGTTATGATAGTTCACCTCTGAAAATACCTTTTGTTATAGATTAGCAGCAAGGAAGTTTGTCGGTGCCGCCAATTACCGGGAGAAGATCCATAGTACTTTGACTCCGTGTGGGACTTTCCTCTTTGCTGGGAGTGAGGATGGAATAGTATATGTCTGGAACCCAGAAACAGGTAAATGCTTACTGGCCTTTAAAAATATTTTTGGGGAGGACTAGGTGTTTGAAGAAGTATGAAGACTGACATTTTTGGAATAATTTTGGGAAGTTTCGCTGGAATTCAGCTATAGTCTAAACTTATGTTAAATTCTGTTCTTCATATTTTAATATCTTCATGGATTTGTAATTTCACATTACAATTCAAAACTTATTCTTTCCTTGTTTACAGTGATATCTTGCTGATCTTAGAGGAGTATTTAATGAGAACTATAATGCAAAGTACAAATGTTATCAGCCAAACTTGGACTTAACTAGGTAGACAAGTGGTTAAACATCTCCATGATTCCATATTTTGATTAGTAACTAAAACATTCTTGTGAAGGTTTTTGATATCTGAAGCTTAACTAACAATTTACCAGAATTGCTACAATTCATTTTTCCCCAGTAATTTTAACTATTACGTTGGAAAGTTCACTTTTGCCTCATCTTTGCTTTTCAAAAAAGAAGCTAAAACTATGTGAACATTTCTAAACAAGAAATTGAGAAAATTTTATACAGTTTTCTTTATGTGCAGTATTTGATTTCACCTTGTTTATTCTCTTGTTTTGTACTTTTGATATTTTGACTAGCCAGCTCACGTAGGGGTTTTCCCTCTCCCCAAATTGTGCTTTTTATTTTAAGTTAATTTGTTTTTATTCATTTGAAAGGCAAACAAAAAGAGATCATCCATCTATTGGTTTACTCTCCAAATGCCCACGACAGCTGGGCCAGACCAGGCCGTGTCCAGGAGCCAGGAAATCCATTTAGGTCACCCATAAAAGTGACAGGGGCCTAAGCAGTTGTGCCACCTAACCTGCTGTTTTCCCAGACACATTAGCAGGAAGCTGGATCAGAAGCAGAGGCCAGGCCCGTCCCCAGTCCTCCATTATGGGTGTGAGTTTTCCAGCAGTGGTTTAACCCACGGCACTACAAGGCCTGCCCCTGAGCTGTCACCTCAGTTCAGAAACATGAAGTCACTTTTCGAAAGCCTTTAATAAATGAAGATAGGTTGTTTGCTTTTGTTTTCTTCTGACACATTTTTCCAGTGTTCCACAGGCCTCTGCTTTAGCTGAGTTTTAGCCACACTTGCAGGCATCTTATACACATGACACTTCAAACAGCCTCTGGAATTTTAACGAAAAGAAAGAATATCACCACATCTCCCCCTCCTATGGAGTTCCTTCTTTTTAAGTTCTGTGATTCTTCACCTAGTGTTGCTCAGTCCTTTTTCAGCTAATTTACTTGCCTCTCTCATGTCTCAGCCAGTTCACTTCTCTACTTCCTTCAGAGCTTTTAGTCTTTATTTTCTGCCTTGATATCCTCATTGAAGATACTAGATTAAGACATAGAAAGAGGAGGGCCAGCAGATTGCAAAAGAAATACAAGTAGGGGCCAGTGCTGTGGTGTAGTGGTTAAAGCTGCCACCTGCAGTGCAGGCATCCCATATGGACATGCTTGAGTCCTGGCTGCTACACTTCCAGCTCTCTGCTAAGGCCTGGGAAAGCAGTAGAAGATGGCCCTTGGGCCTCTGCATCCGTGGGGGAGACCTGGAAGAAGCTCCTGACTTCAGATCGGCCCAGCTCTGGCCATTGCTGCCATTTGTGGAAAGAACAAGCAGATGGAAGGTCTCTCTCTGCCTCTGCCTCTCTGTAACTCTGCCTTTCAAATAAATTAATTAATTAAAGAAAAAAAATACAAGTATTTAACAGAGTTGTGCTCAAATACATGTAAGTATTTAAGGCTTTCATGTAAATAATGTGCGCCTCATCATTACTATAATATTTCTAATAAATTGCAGTATAATCCTGTAATGAGAAATATCTGATACAATGCCGATTGTTGAATCTCCCATTTTATTTAGGAGAACAAGTGGCAGTGTATTCTGACCTGCCATTCAAGTCACCAGTTCGAGACATTTCTTACCATCCATTTGAAAATATGGTTGCTTTTTGTGCATTTGGGCAGAATGAGCCAATTCTTCTGTACATCTATGACTTCCATGGTAAGTCCACTGCTTGAAAAGTAAAGAATATTTACAGTAACCTTTATGTTTATACTGAACCAAGGGCCATGAGCTCTGTGAAATCTGTCAACCTTTGCATTAACAAAGCTTTCTTGAATATACTGTTAGACTCGAATAGATTAAATCAACTGTATTAATTATAATTGTAGTATAACATTTTACCTTTCTATAAGCATAATTACTATGTAATATAAATATCAGAAAAAGGATAATAATTGAGCTATTATGTTGGACTCACAGAAAAGTAGCCATTACTTTCTTTGTATATCAATTTAAATAGATAAAATTCACCTAAAATCATTTACAAATGTTAGCTAAATTTAAAATGTAAAAAAAAAAAACCTATATAATTGGAATCTTTAATATTTTCAGTTTTCTGTTTACTTAATTTCTTTTTCTATTTTTCTGATTACTAAGGCACATAGTTTTCATATGATGTTGTTTTGAGATTATCCTAACATGAAAAGTTAGGCAAAAAATGAAATGTCAGTGAAAACAGCACTTGCAATTAGAAATCTAATTTCTCTTTCAATTCTAAAATTATACTGTCCTATCATTGTGGGACATAATAAGGAAGTAACTTTGTATACCTTTTCCAGACATTGTTAGGAAAACAGGGCAGAATTGGTGCTTCCTCACACGGGGTACCAAAATGTTAGGAAAGGAGGCACAGAATAGAGAGGAGGCAGTGTACAAATGTACAGCCAGGGTCGGCACCGCGGCTTAATAGGCTAATCCTCCGCCTGCGGCGCCGGCACCCCGGGTTCTAGTCCCAGTCAGGGTGCCGGATTCTGTCCCGGTTGCCCCTCTTCCAGGCCAGCTCTCTGCTGTGGCCCAGGAGTGCAGTGGAGGATGGCCCAGGTCCTTGGGCCCTGCATCCGCATGGGAGACCAGGAGAAGCACCTGGCTCCTGGCTTCGGATCAGCGCGATGCGCCGGCCACAGCGCGCCGGCCGTGGCGGCCATTGGAGGGTGAACCAATGGCAAAGGAAGACCTTTCTCTCTGTCTCTCTCTCTCACTGTCCACTCTGCCTGTCAAAAGAAACAAACAAACAAAACAAAACAAAACAAAACAAAATGTAACAAATGTACAGCCAGACCAAATTTATTCAGAGAAAATAAATTCTTAGAGGTGGGTGACCAACTGCCTAGCTGCCTAGGAGCACATTGATGGAACACGTAGCAGAAGGCCCCCAACCCCATGGCCCAGGCCTTTTTATATTTTAGGAGAGTTAGGGATGGGGATGGGTGCCATCAGGTGGGAAGGGAATTCCTGGAACTGCTCTTTCAGGTGACCAGGTGGGGCTTTGGGAACCTTGGAGAGAATGCAGGGGTGTAAAGGCAATAGAGTATGAGACCCAACTGAGATCCAAGGGTGAGGAATAAATTTCAGTGTTTATCTATCTTTTGGGCAATGAATGAGAATGGCTGAGGCTTATTTCTTTGTTCTGTCAGACATAGTATGACATTCTAAGTATTATATGGATTTAAGCCTTTTTTCATATATTTCTTTTATTTCTATTCTGAAATTAGAATTTCATTGTTCTGCATTATGTTAATGTTACTGTTATTTTCAAAATATCAATTCTGTTTTCTTTACATATTAATTTTTATACAAAGACAAAATATCTTTATGAGTCTGACTTTTTATGTTGTTTATTATTGTTTTTGTTAAGCTAAGATGGCATGTATAGTTTTATAAATTTGTAAGTGCATAAATACATAGATAGGTAGATAAGTAACATAAATATAGAACTATTTGGACAAATTGTTTTAAATTAATTAAACATGAGTACTTAAATTTTTTAGTTAATACAAATTGCGTTGGTTTAACGGTTGTGATAAGTGCTAAGTTCTTAGATGATTTTATAAACCTGAAATTTTTCATCATATTATGGATTATATTATGTATTTCCAGGTGAATTGTATTAGAAAATAATGCATAAAATTGAGACTTATCTTATTTTAAAGAACTCTCCAGAGAGAAAATAAAACCTACCACCACATTCTCATTTATAGAGCAGTATTACTAATGGTGAAATTGTCAAGCAACACTATACCAATTACAACTAAATGTTCAGAGAAATAAACACTGCCTGATTATATGAAAGGATGCATGGATTTCTCCAGTTAGCCAGTGTCCAAAGCTGGTGTGTGTTTTTAACGTGTATCCTGAAACGATTCTTAGTACTCTAAATCTTCATTAAATGAAGAGAATTATACCACCTAAAAGACTTCCTCATTGGAACTCTTACACAGGAAATAGCACATTTATTTCTTCAGACTTTTAAGACGTTTCACAACAGTCTTCATTCAATTTCTAATTTACTTTTTAAGCTTTTGAAATTTTCACTACATATGTAAATTGAAGTTCCACTCCATCTTTTTTCTTCAAACCTTTATGTTTGTCAGTGACAGGATTTCATCATTGGATTAGCCCAGGGTGGTTAGGTTTGCCAATTTGTTTTTTAGCCAGTAGACATTTAGCCCATTCTAGAAGTATAGAAGAAAAAACAGATATGTTAGTTCAAAAACACGGGTTTTAGGCTCCATTCTGTTCTTTAGTGGCCTTGCACTTGCCTTCCTAAATCTCGACTTCCTTGTCTGTGAAAAGGTACTATTAGTACTAGCACCTGTCCTGCTTAGGAGAGTTGTTTGTGAGGATACTATGAGTCAGAGACTGTGAAAGCGCTTTGTAAATTAATAAACACTATTAAAACAAACAAAGCAAAAAGGGGTTGTTACTGGCCTCTCCCAACCAGTCCACACTTGACTTTATAGGAACAATTTTAATATGCTGATAAGCATCTCTATGTGGAAGGGGATTGAAAAAAGCTTGTTTTTTCCTCTCTTTTACTGTGTAGGTTGGCCTTTTCCTTTATTAATGTGTGTACCTTTC
The DNA here is from genome assembly GCF_964237555.1 of Oryctolagus cuniculus. Classification (NCBI taxonomy): domain Eukaryota; kingdom Metazoa; phylum Chordata; class Mammalia; order Lagomorpha; family Leporidae; genus Oryctolagus; species Oryctolagus cuniculus. The sequence goes on from NC_091436.1 coordinate 33,496,380, forward strand.
TGGGTCAATTGCATTAGAAGATAAATACATAAAGTTAAGACCATAATGTTACATGTCTGTGCTATCATAGTAGAGAAAAGGAAGGATTGCCATGGGTGCTTTAGAAATTAAAATATTCAAATAATATACACATGAAATTAAAATTATTTTGTGCAATATATTTAGAACATGATTTTTGACATACTAACACACATTTATAAACAAAACAAAACTCAGAATATTTCAATACATTCTCCCAACTCTGCTGCCTTTTTTTTTTTTTTTTTTTAAAGAAGAAGTTTGGGAAGAAGTTCGGTAACCTGAAGCCATAAAAGATTTGGCATACTTCTTGTGAATGGTGTAGATCTGTAAGAAAATGAAAAGCTACTTCACAACTCTGAAATATTTTACTCATTAAACATAGGCCAAATTCACAAAATAAAATAGTCTTTAAATTTTTCATTGAATATGATATTTATTACCAACCCATTATAGTTTTGCCTGCTAATTTATTTTTAATACAGTTTTTGCCCATACTTTCTTGTCTGAAAATAAAGTCTGCATGTAGCCTTATATAAATTTTTAATGCTATAAAATTCAAAAGATACATAACAGTTAAGTGATTTGGAAATAGTATTTATAAGAACCTCTGATAATTTTCAAGGAAAATGGACCAAGCTCATTTTTTAAGTTAAGTAAGCTGCGAATGAGACCACAGTGGTAGCTAAATGTATCATCCATCTTTCAGTTCTAGCAGAATCTGTGAAGAGTCAGCAAGCATCTTTCCCTGTTAAGCACATGGACAGGTTGTGGTCTTTTGGGTCTTTCATGCTACTGACTTTTTGCTTTTTTTGGTAAGAAATATGATTTTTACTTTCAGAAGGTAGTTTTATTTGCCTGATGTTGAAAAGCTAATCATATAGTAATACAAAATTTAGTCACAGACTACCACAAATAATGTAGTTTTAGGATTCCCATAATAACAGAGTGCTAGTCACAAAAACGGCTTCTGCTGAATTAATTTTATGAAGCTAAGCTTTAGCAATCAATGTTTTGTTATTAATCAGTATGCCTATCTCATTCCCTAGGAGGCTGTTCTATATTTAATAATATTTATAGATAATACTGACAACACTTTCCATGTTCCCAATGCTACTTTAAGCACTCTACATGTATTTTTTTATTTTCACAATAATCTTATGATAAGTGCTGTTATCACTTCCATTTTACAGAAGCCAGAACTTAATTAAATCAGTTCTTTCTGGTCTTTAAGTCCAGGTCCCTATTTACTATACTAATCTGTGCTTTTAGTAGATTTCCTGAAATCTTAGCTTTGAAGTATCTTAAATAATCAAACCTTTTTTCTTTTTTCCTACAATAACATATTTTCTATGCTTCTCTGTGCTTATATAATTCTTTCATATTTTTTGTACTTTGTAGGAAGCAAAGATGGGGGCTTGTTCATCATTTTATCACAAGTACCTAGCCTGAATACTGACACATAATGAATATGTGTGTAGTATTTTATATAGTTCTCAGTGTTGGTTAATAATCCCAGGTAATGAGCCTGTTTTTTCACTAGGTGGCAGTATGTCTCCTAAACTGGTGTTAATTGGGGAGTATTTTTCAGTCCCAGGGTCTTAGGCAAGACCAATCTTCCTCATGCACGTATCTATTGTGTGCCAAGTGGGCTGGGCTGTGAAACCTAGGACTCACTCTCAAATTACCATGCTCTTTTTTATTCCTTTGTGCTTCTTAAGTAGTCGATTAAACCTCTGGAAGAACATTAGTCAAAATGAAAAATAATTTCTACCCCTGACACAATTTTATTAAAGGAATTTGTCTTCATTAATGATTACCTATATCACCACTGTTGATAGCTTTTTTTTTTTTTTTTTTACAATATTACTTGCCTCACCAGAGTTCAGGGTTATATGTACCTTTAAGTTCTCATAAAATTTTTTCATGTAACTTGGTCATTGACTAAAAGCCTATAGTGTTTATAGCACCCATATTACTGATGTACAAATAAATATTTGAATTAATGATTATAAATCCTGAAGAATAGAATTTTTTACTTAAATTTCATAAAAATATAGAATGGAAATCATCATCAGGTATCCATTTGAAGCTAAAATTAAGAGTAGTAGGAGTAGGTAACAGTTACCCAGGATTTACTCTCAGTCTTCCCCTCTTAGAAACATTTTACGGCCAGCTGATGCTGTGACTCACTTGGTTAATCCTCTGCCTGCGGCGCCGGCATCCCATGTGGGTGCTGGTTCTAGTCCCGGCTGCTCCTTTTCCAGTCCAGCTCTCTGCTATGGCCCGGGAGGGCAGTGGAGGATGGCCCAAGTGCTTGGACCCCTGCACTCACATGGGAGACCGGGAGGAGGCACCTGGCTCCTGGCTTCAGATCGGCACAGCTCCGGCTGTAGTGGCCATTTGGGGAGTGAACCAACGGAAGGAAGACCTTTCTCTCTGTCTCTCTCTCTCTCTCACTGTTTATAACTCTGCCTGTCAAATAAATAAATAAAAAAATTTTTAAAAATTTACATTAATTATCTTATGCAGCCTTTCCAGAACCCTTTGGGATAGTACCATTATTATCCTCATTTTGCAATTGATGAAACTGAGGCATATGGGAACAGAGTAATTTGATGATAAAGCCACCATGATTCCAGGCTGTTACATTGCAGAGCGTGTGCTGTTGGTGGATTAAGCAGTCTTAATCCTACTTGTTTATTCTTTGTATTTCCTGTATCACGAAGTAACCTAAATTGAGAAGGTAACTGAATATTCCTATGATGAAACATGTTGTTTGATTTCAATTTCAATATTCAGAGGAAGCCCTTCAGAGTAAAAGGAAGTTTGCTTGTCTTACATTATTATTAATTGTTCCTCTTTTAAAAATTTTGGGATAATTTATATTTGTAATGCACTAAGCAATCATTTTCTCAATGTAGTTCCAAATATAAATTTTCTTCTAGTGTATAACATTAGATTTTTAAAATTTATTTTTTAAATATATATTTTTTTTTATTTTGAAAGAGTTACATAGAGGGAGAGACAGAGAGAAAGAAAGAGAAGATGTTCCATCTGCTGGTTCAATCCTCAGAAGGCTCCAACAGCCAGGCCAAACCCAGGAGCTTCATCCAGGTCTCCCACGTGGGTGGCAGGGACCACTAGGGCCATCTTCCACTGCTGTTTTCAGGACATTAGCAGGGACCTAGATTGGAACTGAAGCAGCTGTGACATGAACCAGCACCCATAAGAGAAGCCAGCAACACAAACATTATTAGTTACTATGCCACAACACTGTCCCACATAGCATTAGATTTTATTGTAACTAGTTTAATATTTTTTGAATAAGATAACAACCCCTGGACATAAATTTTATTGGCCCAGTTTTGTGTATAGTATCTGAGTTTCAGATACTATAATCACCATACTTGGATAAGATTATGATGTAACAAATATAATTGTTTGTAGAGAAGTATTTTAAATATTTATTTGAGGCCAAGTAGAAAAAAGTAGCAAGTATAAGCACCACATTTTTTAAAAAGTTTTATGTATTCTGTTTGAAAAGTACAGAGACATATAAGTCTCTGTATGGAGAGAGAGAGAGAGAGAGAGAGAGAGAGAAGAGAAGGAGAGAAGCAGAGAAGGAGAGAAGGAGAGAGATCTGCCTTTCCTTGGTTCACTTACTAAATGCCTGCTGGGGGCCTGGATCAGGCTGAAGCCAGGAGCTAGGAACTCAATCTTGGTGGGATCCAACTACTTTACATTACCGTTTGCCTCCCAGGTTGTATGTTAGCAGGAAACTGATATGGAGAAAGAAGCCAGGGCTTGAACTCAGGCACTCTGTATGGGATGCAAAGTATCCCAAGTAGCATCTTGATCTCTAGGCCAAATGTCCTCTCTGAAATGCCACATTATAAGATGTGATAAAGCAAACTTTTTCTTGGTCATGTCCTAAAGTATGTTTTAATATTCTTTACATAATGGGTACTTGAATTTAAAGTTTATGTCATTCAAGGAGCTGAGCATATGGAAAACTGAATTCCTCATCGAGGCATTTTTTGGTACACTGATGTTAGTGCTTTTCAGAGTAAACCAAGAACAAAGATTATGATTAGAAACAGATAGCAGTGTGGTGAGGAAGACTGGAGTAGCAGTTTAGGGTCCTGGAGTTCTGGACAAAGCACTGTCACCACTCTATGTTTGACCCTGAACAAATAATGTACCTTTTTTGTATCTATTGTTTTCACCTGTAAATTGAAAATAGTACCTCTATATTTTATATCAACACTTACAAATGATAAAATGAAACTATAATGCAAAGCATGAAGCAATAGATAATTAATTGGAGTTCATGAACCAGACTGCAGAAGGGAAGCCTAGTTATTTTCTGCAGTAATGTGGCATCACACACATTCACTTGAGTAGCATGATGAGTGATGATTGATAATGAAAAGAAATGAACAAGAGGAGAAAACCATGTACTCTAGGGGATTTATAGATGCTTTATTATATTTTGATACCCAGTTGATGGATTTGCAAAATGAAGGTAGATACCCTTCCATTTGGTTGACTATGAAACTTGAATCTACTACACATTCTCAAATAGCCCTTCATGCAGTTTTATTAGTAACACATATAAGTTTTACTTGATATATAAAATATGCCAAGCAAATATGGAATTACTAACAGGCCCTGAAACACACCCAGGCCCAGCTAGCAGAACTGAAATGTTTACTCCATCCACACAGTCTCTAAACATTAGCTGGAGCAGGGAAATGTCATGTTAGGTAAAATACAATAAAAATATTATAAGCCCTTGAACATTCTGTACACATAGCAAATGTTAGAGGAAGAAGAATAGGATGCAGGGTAACTGCTAAGTGCTTAGAAGCTAGAAAAATACAACTAACAGCTTACAATAATCATGTTATAATTAGAAATGTAATAATTTATAAGGGAAGCTATTGGATATCCAGTAAAATGATTCTGTAAGTTACAGGGCTATATGTAATAACAGATCTTGGACAGAGGAATTAAATGTTGAACCAGAAGGAATTCTTAATGTAGTGTAAAAGAAAGAATGTTATGATTTTAGTTGCACTTCTTTGTAAAGTCAATAACACAAGTAAACATAGATTTTATTAACACCAAATTCTGTATTTGCTTTAAATGCAAAGGGCAGTACATGAAAATATCTTATTTCCTCCTTTCTTCCTCCTATAAAGATAAAAATCTCCCAAGAAAACCACATTATTTTTTATAATTGTTTAAAGTAGAATATACACAGAAGCACTGAGCTTATTATATAAATCAAAGAATTTTCAGTTGTAAAAACATTTTAGGAACTGTTTTAATTGTGAAAAATTTAGATCCCAAATAATAGCCTATTAGAAGTAAATTTAGAAGCATTTTGATTGGCAGCATTGCTTTCATCCAGTGGTGGTGGCCACCTCTGTGCTCAGTCCCTTGTCTATTCCTCCGCTCTCCCACTTAGCAACTTACAGTAATCCATCCCCGTCCATAAGGTTGAAACACAAGAGGAACCACTGTCTTTGCATTCTCAGAGCCTGCTCCACTGCATGCTACATAATAACCTCTCAAAAAAATGATGAAGGGGTGAATATGAGTCTGTAAAAAAATGGTGGATTTTAAACATATCAGGTTAAGTTAGAGCTAAGTTTTAAACATGCAGAGTTACAGGGCCGGCGTTGTGGCATACCAGGTTAAGCCACCGCCTGTAATGCCTGCATCCTTTGTCAGCTATAGTTCAAGTCCCAGCTGCTCCACTTCTGATCCAGCTCCTTGCTTATGTCCCTGGGACAGCATCAGAGGAATGCCCAAATGCTTGGGTCCTGCACCCGCATGGGAGACCCAAATCTTCTTCGCTCCTGGCTTTGGCTGGCTCAGCTTCCACCTTTGTGGCCATTGGGGAGTGAACCAGCAAATGGCAGATCTCTCTGTCTCTTCCTCTCTCTATAATTCTGACTTTCAAAGTAAATAAATAAATCTATTTTTAAAATAAAATAAAATAAATACCAAAATTACATTAGCACAAAGAAGAGAACAGGATGAAGAAATAGTTACTTAACTGCAACATCATACTTGTCAATAGCCTGTGTAGAAGGAAGTCTTTTAGAATCCTCTGCCCTGTTAAAGGCATGAATCTTGAAGGAATAACAGAAGCCATCTATTATAACCTGCTTCACAATGAAATCGCTTATACAATATATAGTATGAAATATATAGTAGGAAACAGGCTTATACAATATATAGTATGCATTTGTTGTAGAGGGCAAGAGAAAAAGAGGAGCACAAGAACTTTTGTAAGCAGCTTCTGTTTCTAGAAACTAGGTATTTGCAAGTATTTTAGTAGGTTTTTAAAAGTCTGTTTTCATAGAACCAGAGTTGCAAAGATAAAGTTCGTTGTTAATTTGATTCCTTGCGATCTTGTCCTTTAGAGGATGTAATCATTTGTGATTTTTTTTTTTTTCTGTCCATATCCACTGAGGCAGTTTGAATCATTTGTGGAAGACCTTTTACTACCTGGATTAGTGATTGAATTCCGTTTCATTAAATGAATACACCACAATTTATTTGAACAGCAGTTGTTGCACAGTTGCACTGTTAACATGTTTTTCAACAATTTTTTAAACACTTAGCCTTTTATTATTTCTTACTTAAAAAATCCTTTTTTAAGAAATAAAAAGAATGTGTGTTTAGCATATCATAAAGCTTAGAAAATGCAGTTTGACCAAAACAATAAGATGAAAAACAGTAAAATTCAACTAACCTATGTACTGTTGCTTATATACCACTTCTCTGCTTACTCACTCAGAGATTACAGTAAAATCATGGTTGGCTAATACAATATCTCAGACAAAACATAGGGAGTTCAAAAAATGTCATGTCATTAAATAGTTACTTTTTGATCTTAGCAGAAAAAAAAATAAGGCCTAAAAGCACATAAGGCAAAGATCATCGAACATGATATTCATTTGTTGATTCATTCCTGAAACTCGTCTACCAATGTTAAATCTTCCATATTCCAGTCCACTGAGCCCCTTCCCTCCCCCCTTTTTTATTAAGTTTCTCTTATTCTTTAAGCAGACTTTGAATTTTTGAAGATAAAATAAATTCTTTGATTTTTCTGTAATATCCAAAAGGTATATTGAAAAATTATAGTCAACCCCACAAAAATCTGTAGAGAAATGGCTACAACTTCCATTAACATGCAGTGATTGGCATTGAGGAATGTGCAGTACTGAAAGAGCAGACTGCAGGCAGTTTTTCTTCGTTGCTAATATCCTCTGGTACTCACCATCATCGGGGTCTTCAAGTGGAGAGCACCAGCTATATTAAGCTAATCTTCCTTAGAGTGCCTGATTGAAGTAGTGTGTGAATATAAAGATCACAGTCCTAAAATTTTTATATGTGTTATCCCATATTGAAGGTTGATGAAACCAAGGTTTGTAACCAAAAAAAAAGTTGTTATGCTTTTATATATTTACTATACTGGTTTTTAAACTATTTTTTCATCTACTTAAAAATATATTATGGACAGATTTCCATTGTGAAACACAGGGTCTCCAAAGAGTTTATATAAAATGTCTATAGTGAAAAAAACTGAGCATGGATTTCAAAACGTTTCTGCACCAAAATAAATGCATTTTAAAATTTCATTTTTCCATGAATGTTTTGAGTTACCTTTGTAATTAACAATTGTATACATGATTTTACACTTGATATTATCCAAAAGGCTAAGAAGCAATCTATACAGAATTTTAGTGATTGAATTCCGTTTCATTAAATGAATACACCACAATTTATTTGAACAGCAGTTGTTGCACAGTTGCACTGTTAACATGTTTTTCAACAATTTTTTAAAAATTATGTTCATCTATTTGAGAGGTAGTTACAGACAGAGGGAGAGACAGAGAAAGGTCTTCCACCTTCCATCTTCTGGTTCATTCCCTAAATGGCTGCAAGAGCCAGAGCTGCGCTGATCCAAAACCAGGAGCCAAGAGCTTCTTCCCAGTTTCCCATGTGGGTGCAGAGGCCTAAGTACTTTTGCCATCTTCTGCTGCTTTCCCAGGCTGTAGTAGAGAGCTGGATCGGAAGAGGAGTAGCCAGAACTAGAACCTGTGCCCATATGGGATGCTGGCACCACAGGCAGAGGCTTAGCCCACTATGCCACAGAGCCAGCCTCCTGTTTTTCAACATTTTAAACAACACTTCACAATACATCTGGTTATTCTTATTTAATTTGTTCCTTCAGGGAAAAAATATTTTGAAGTACCTATGATAGGCAAGAAAAAAATTCACTTTTTACTATGCATTTTTCATTACTAATTCCTTTACTAACATTCAGTGAAATTAAATTATTTTATTGAGCACCTAACTTTCTTGTGAATTTGGTAGTGCCTAGTTTTCTTTTGTGTTATTCCTTTTCAATGGATTGTATGGGGACTCTGCATATAAAGAATAATTACTCTTTATCACTATATTAGCACTTGCTTTTTTTTTTCTCAGTAAGCAACCTTATTGAGGTATGGTTGACATACAGTAAGCTACATATATTTAAAATATACACTCTGCTAAGTCTATATGAGTATGAGACCATCACCTCAATCAAGATGGGAACAAATCATCATCCCCAAAAGTGTTTCCCTATGTAAGCTCTCTATACCTCCCCTTACTCTACAAGACCAGTATGACTTAATTTGTATTTTCCAAAATAGTCTATAAATAAAACAGCATATGCTAGGTACTCTTTTTTGGCTTCTTTCATTCGTTATTACTTAGAAGTTCATCTGTGTTTTAGTATTTATCAGTAGTACATTTTTTTTGTTTTTTTGTTTTTTGTTTTGGTTTTGGTTTTGCTGAGTGTTCTTCCATTGTATGGATATACCACAGTTTGTTTGTTTATTCATTTGTTGATGGGCATTTGAGTAGTGTCCAGTTTTCAGCTGTTGCAAATAAAGCTGCTGCAAAAGGCTTTGTGGGGGCATATGCTTGCCTTTTCTAAGACAGCTTCCTACAAGTAGAGGGGTTGGATCATATTGTAGCTGCCAACTCTTCTAAATTGGTTGTGCCATTTATCATCCCCAACAGTTGTGTGTGAATTTTTCAGTATCTCCATATCCTTGCCAAATTGGAAATAGCCAGTCTTGTTAATTTTAGCCATTCTAATAGATATGCAGTTCTATTTCATGGCAGTTTTACTTTGCTTATCCCTAGTGACTGATGATGTTGAGCACCTTTTTGCGTACTTACTGCCATCCATATAGCTCCTTCTGTGAAGTTTCTTTTCGTTTCTTCTGTGCTTTTTAAGATTTATTTTATTTGAAAGGCAGAGTTACAGAGAGAGAGGTAGAGAGAGAGAGAGAGAGAGGTCATCGATCCGCTGGTTCACTCCCCTGTTGGCATCAATGGACAGAGCTGTGCCAATCCAAAGCCAGGAGCCAAGAGCTTCTTCCAGGTCTCTCACATGGGTTCAGGGGCCCAAGAACTTGGGCTATCTTCTGCTTCCTCAGGCCATAACAGAGAGCTGGATTGGAAGAGGAGCAGCTGGGACTAGAACCGGTGCCCATATGGGATGCTGGTGCTTCAGGCCAGGGCTTTAACCTGCTATGCCACAGCGCCGGCCCCATATCTTCTGTGCTTTTTTAAAGTCAGCTTACTTGTTTTCTGATGGTAGAGTTTAGAGAGTTCATGTTTGCTGTATACAAGTGCTCTATCAGATGTCTGATTCGCAGATAATTTCCTCCAGTCTTTGGCTTGTCTTCTCGTTGCCTTGAAAGTTTGAAGAACAGAAGTTCAAAACTTTGATGAAGTTCAAATTATCAGTTTATTCTTTTATGGATTTTAGTGTTGTATCTGAACTCTTAGCCTAATCCAAGCTCATAAAAGTGTTCTCCTATATTTCCTTTTACGAATTTTGTAGCTTTAGGTTTTATATTTAGATCTGTGATTTATTTGGGTTACTTTGTATACACAGTGTGAAGTATGTATCAAAGTTCATTTTTCACTTTGGAGTTTCCAACTGTTCCAACACCATTTGTTGAAAAAACTGTACTTTCTTCTCTGAGTTTCCTTTACCTGCTCTCTGGACATGCTGGGCTCTCTCTTCTGTTCAAATAATCTATTTATATTTATGCCAATAGCAAACTGTATTGATTACCATGGTTTTATAAAACTTGAAGTCCCTTTATCTGCATGGATTTAAAATTTTTTGCATAAAATTAAGTTTTCTTTATTCTATTTTCATCTACTTTCTGAAATAACTTTGCATGTGAAATCATCCTAATATCTAAAAAGGGCAACACGAATGCTGTTCTTCTCATGGTCTTTGCAGTCATCATTGTCAGTATCAAAAACATTGACCTTTAGAGCTGTCTGTCCCACTATGAGGAATTAAATCCAAAATAAGAATTATGTTAAAAAAAAAACCAACTGTAAAAGTACTTATCCATGTATGAACTGTCATAGGGACAGTAGAAAAAACTATAAATATTCAATTATAGAAGAATACATAAAATTTATGTTGCTTAATTAGGTGAAATATTGTCCTCTCTCTCTCACTGTCCACTCTGCCTGTCCAAAAAAAAAAAAAGAAATATTGTAAAACATTCAAAAATGACAAAAAATAAAAACATGGAAAATATTTGTATTTAAATTGAGAAAATGTTAAATTACATTTACATATCATGTATTATACATATAAGGATTAGGAACGGTATAAAAGTATGAAAATAAATAGTTGTTTTAAGGATATTAGTTTGTAAATAATTATTTTATTTTTGTATTAGCATTTCTGTTTACTGTATCTTTAAGTCTTTTTATATTATGTTTTCTTTATACATATATTTAAAGTTAGGCACCTAGCCCAATTTGCATGGTTTTCAAGACTCAATTACAATACTGCCTGCTATGAAATTATCAGATTTTATAGTAAATCGTTTCATGTTTCATGTTATATAGTAATATTATATTCATGTTATGTAGTAATCGTTTCATGTTCTTACCAGTCATACTCTCTTATTATTAACTAGTTTAAAATGTATTGTGCAGTTTCTGACCTTTTATTGAAGGTTATGGTTTCATGGTTTAATTATGTGATTATGCTTTTGCTATGATGATTTGAACTAATAATGGATCTGGTTTTTTTTGTTTTGTTTTGTTTTTTAGTAGCCCAACAAGAGGCTGAAATGTTCAAACGCTACCATGGAACATTGCCACTACCTGGAATACACCAAAGTCAAGATGCTCTGTGTACCTGTCCAAAATTGCCCCATCAAGGCTCTTTTCAGATTGATGAATTTGTCCACACTGAAAATACTTCATCAAAGATGCATCTGGTGAAACAGAGACTCGAAACTGTCACAGTATGTTTATTTTTTGCAGCTGAAATTTTAAAATCATTTCTATCCTACCTTGCCATGCCAATAAACATTAATTAAATGCAGTCAGTTAATTACTTAGAACTATGCTTTCTTGTACATTTATAGTTCCTCTTAGCTCTTTGTTCTGGAATCATTGTCACAGTAAGCAGACTGAATTCAGGGTAATCTGTTGTGCTGCCCTGACTTGATGTCTCTATAAAGAACCTAGTGATAAGTGAAGGCTCAGAACCTGAAGCCCACACCTGGAACTCACCACAAGGGTATGTGGCCCCATCGTCTCGCGAAGGAAGAGTAGCTGTGGCCTTCACAGCCCTACCCGCTAGGATGCTGAAGGGGTGGGTGGTAGGTAGTAGGTTTAGACCCTTACCTGAATACCCCTCAAGGCCTTATGATAGGACCGCTTCTTGAAAAGACAATATTACACAAACAGATAATTTTTGCTTAGGCCCGGCCTGCAAAGTACAATAAAAATCTTGTCTAAAGCTTCATGCTTTCTTCAGTAGTTCTCAAACTTCAGAGTGCGTTAAATCAGTGACAGACTTGAAAGCGCAGATTGCCAGACGTCAGCCAGAGAGTTTGGGATTCAGTGATTCGGTAGGTACGGGTAGCGCTGCAGTGTTTCGTTGTGACGAGTTCGCAGGTGGTGCTGCTGCTGCTGACGACCAAAGGACCACATTTTGAAAACTGGTCTAGTTCAGAGTCCTTAACATCTAACAAGAATGTAATGAATAGCTGTTTCCTGTCCTCGTCAGAACTGTAAGCTCCCTGAGGGCAGTCTAACATTGTCTTCTTTATATTCCCTGGTCTACATAACTGATTTCCATTAGATTAACAGTTAAGTTAGGTGGTTGATATAAAGAAAAACTGAATTGCTAAACTTCCTTGGCACAATAGCTATTGCTTATTTTTGTTTCTAGCTCTTCCTTTGTTTTCTTCATTTCAAGGAGATGAATCTAGCCCTTTAGATTTTCTCTGTTCCAAAGTTTTCCCCTTTTGGACCTACTTTTCCAACTCTTGACCTTCCTCCTTAGTTTCCTATTCTCTAACTGGCATGGTCCTTCCAGCCAACATGGATCCATGGAATGAGTACCTGGTATCTGCTTGAGGTAAAAACCACCCTCGCCTTGCCTACCTGTGGACTCCTTTTGTAGGAAGTAATGACCACCGGGTTCGGCTTGGCCTTGCAGTTTGAGCTCCAACAGTTAAAACAAAGAAAACTTAGTTACCTCAAATATTTGTTGATTACCTGCTACATTTAAGACACTCAGAAGAGCAAAAAAAAAAAAAAATAGTTTAACCCTTCACTGCAGTTTGCATCAAGTCTGATAGCTGGTGACAAAAATTCAGACAACTGTAAATAGAGTCTTTAAATGATGCATTACACTTGCATAGTGCTCATGTTGCCTGTTTTAATGTAGCAGCCTTGTAAGATAGGCACGGCAGTGTTTATTACCCTTGTTTTATGGACAAGGAAATTTACTGTACAAAAAACAGAAACGGAGTTTTATGGGTTTTACTAGTTGAACTAGAATATGCATAATCTCCTTTGTTCTTTTTTTAAAAAAAATTTCTAACTTTACCAAAAGCAGCAGTACCTTGATTTTTTTTCCCCCTCAATGTATAGCTGTTGAGCCTCTGCTAGTGCCAAACACTTTGGTGGAATGTTGTATGTAAATGAGTGAAAGAGGTCTAGAAATCATTAAAGAGATGGAAAAAGCTGGAGAAAGTAGTATTTCCCTTATTAATAAGAGAGTTTAATGCAAATAATAGTCAACAATGTAGAATGTCTCAGAAATAAGTTCTTCTCACAGTAAAAGACCTAGACAGAGGAAAAAGTTTCTACTGCAATTCAACAAAACCACTTAAGAGAAATACCTAAATCCATCACAAATAGATTTAGAAGTTCTAGGCAACCCAAAGGACAGCCTAAACTCAAAAAAGAAAAATGTGTTGCTTCTCAAGGAGCCTAAAAATCTCTTTGAAGGCAGAAGGGGCATTAAAACATTATGTGTCTGGCTGGCACCGTGGTTCCTTAGGTTAATCCTCCACCTGTGGCACTGGGTTCTAGTCCCGGTTGCCCCTCTTCCAGTCCAGCTCTCTGCTGTGGCCCAAGAGGGCAGTGGAGGATGGCCCAAGTGCTTGGGCCCTGCACCCACATGGGAGACCAGGAGAAGCACCTGGCTCCTGGCTTCAGATTGGCACAGCACGCCAGCCGCAGCGGCCATTTAGGGGCTGAACCAACGGAAGGAAGACCTTTGTCTCTGTCTCTCTCTCTCACTGTCTATAACTCTACCTGTCAAATAAAAAAAAAATTATGTGTCATTAGGAGGTAAAGACAGACTATATCTTAAGATGGTTTGCCATAAGAAATAGAATATTTTAGATTAACTCTCAGTTTCTGTTAAAGAAGAAAAGACAATCTGAGATTTTCATTTAAAAAGACATCTAGCAAAGATAAACAATTTTAAAAGGCAGACTTCAATTAAGTCCATATTGCAAATAGTAAAGGAAAATGTTAACAATTAAAAACATCAGATCAATGGTACAGCCTAGAGAATTAATTTCAAAAGTACTCTTAAGAATGTAGAAAAGACAGGTACAAACCATAGTTAGGAATGTAGCTCTGTAAGGTCTGGCTACTTGGCCTGTGCATGAATGTAGGCTCTGACTTATGCTGGCTTTATAAATCTGAGTAAGTTAAGTAAGCCTAATTTTCCTCAATAAAGTGGGGATCCTTTTCTTACCTTACAGAATTTTTCAGATTCTAAATGTAAATCGCTTAGCGTGGTGTCATATACATGATTTTTTTGATAAATGTAGTTGTTATTAGCTTTGAGAGAAAAGATGAGTGTAAGAGATAGATTGTACATGTAGTTTATCAGTGTTATTAAGAGACCCAACCTATGAAAATAGATAGCAGTTAAAGATCAAATACAAGGGGCCAGCGCTGTGGCGCAGTGGGTTAATGCCCTGGCCTGTAGCGCCGGCATCCCATGTGGGCGCCGGTTCTAGTCCCGGTTGCTCTTCTGATCCAACTCTCTGCTGTGGCTCGGGAAAGCATTAAAAGATGGTCCAAGTCCTTGGGCCCCTGCATGCATGTGGAAGACCCGAAGAAGCTCCTGGCTCCTGGCTTGAGATCAACACAGCTCCAGCCATTGTGGCCATTTGGGGAGTGAAACATCGGATGGAAGACTTCTCTCTCTCTCTCTGCCTCTCCTCTCTCTTTGTAACTCTGACTTTCAAATAAATAAATAAATCTTAAAAAAAAAAAAAGATCAAATACAAAAGCATTTTCTGTGCTCAGGTTCCAAAATTATAAAATCAAATTATATATTATCAGCTTAATTAATGAAGACACCAATATCTTGGAAATATCCTAGAGGAATAGTTAAATTTTCAAAAATGAAAAGAATTCCATCAGAATGTTGGTAGAAAAGCTGGTTATTTACATAGGAACAGAAATACTGGAATTCTCCACAGGAGCCAGGTGGGAGAACAGAGTGATAATACAGCTAGTTCTTGTTTCACCAGGTGTTGAAACATATTATAAGCCTAAGATAATAGAAATAGTGTAAAACAAGTTGGTGGCCGGCACCATGGCTCAATAGGCTAATCCTCTGCCTGTGGCGCCGGCACACCAGGTTCTAGTCCCGGTCAGGGCGCCGGATTCTGTCCCGGTTGCCCCTCTTCCAGGCCAGCTCTCTGCTGTGGCCCTGGAGGGCAGTGGAGGATGGCCCAAGTGCTTGGGCCCTGCACCTGCATGGGAGACCAGGAGGAAGCACCTGGCTCCTGGCTTCGGATCAGCGCGGTGCGCCAGCAGCAGCGGCCATTGGAGGGTGAACCAACGGTAAAAGGAAGACCTTTCTCTCTGTCTCTCTCTCTCTCGCTGTCCACTCTGCCTGTCAAAAAAAAAAAAAAGGTTGGTAAAGATAGATAAATTAGTAGGGGTAGGAGTAATTTCTTTTGTGGTGTTGAGGAAAGCCTGTAAACTAAGAGTTAACTGAAAAATATAATCAGTGTACATCTACATCTTAAAACATCTCCAAAATCAAATCTTCATTCACCAAGGAGCTAAATGTGAAGTAAAAATTTTACAAAACTAAAGAAATGCACTGGCAAATCTTTCTTTCTTTCTTTCTTTCTTTTTGAAAGGCAAAGTTAGACAGTGAGAGAGAGAGACAGAAAGGTCTTCCTTTTACCGTTGGTTCACCCTCCAATGGCCGCTGCTGCTGACGCACCGCGCTGATCCAAAGCCAGGAGCCAGGTGCTTCCTCCTGGTCTCCCATGCAGGTGTAGGGCCCAAGCACTTGGGCCATCCTCCACTGCCCTCCCAGGCTACAGCAGAGAGCTGGCCTGGAAGAGGGGCAACTGGTACAGAATCCGGTGCCCCAACCGGGACTAGAACCCAGTGTGCCAGCACCGCAGGTGGAGGATTAGCCTAGTGAGCCTCGGTGCCGGCTGGCAAATATTTTTTTAAGCAAATGGGTGAAAGACTTGCTAATCTGAAAAGCATTGAAAAATTCTCCCCCAAAACACACTGATGGACTCAGGGTAGAACTTTAAATATCTCTGAGATAAAATATGAGTGTGCATGTGTGTATGTCTATATGTACAACACATACTCTGCTACACACACATGCACACACATATATGGAAGAAATACCAAACACCTCGTTAACATGCAAAACAGTAACATAAAGAACAATTGTGCTGGCACCACGGCTCAATAGGTTAATCCTCCGCCTTGCAACGCCCGCACACCGGGTTCTAGTCCCAGTCGGGGCGCCGGATTCTGTCCTGGTTGCCCCTCTTCCAGGCCAGCTCTCTGCTGTGGCCAGGGAATGCAGTGGAGGATGGCCCAAGTGCTTGGGCCCTGCACCCCACGGGAGACCAGAATAAGTACCTGGCTCCTGCCTTCGGATAGGTGCGGTACGCTGGCCGCAGCTTGCTGGCCGCGGCGGCCATTGGAAGGTGAACCAAAGGGAAAGGAAGACCTTTTTCTCTGTCTCTCTCTCACTGTCCACTCTGCCTGTCAAAAAAAGAAGAACGATTGTGATATATCAACACAGACATTGATAAAAGAAATAAACTTGGACTTCCAAAAACAATAGCTCTCTCTCACTAAGAAAAGTGCCATAGAAACTGGGCATTATTAGATAATGAAAATGGTGAGGATGCATGTGAAAGGTAGTATGGCATTTGTGGGTGAATATTGCTCAGAAAATCTTGTCCAAAGATAAGTGATAAAATGTGTTAAGAAGTTTAACATTCTTAAAAATATTTATACTCTGGGCCCGGTGCCATGGCTCACTTGGTTAATCTTCCACCTGCAGCGCCGGCATCCCATATGGGCGCCGGGTTCTAGGAAGACCTTTCTCTCTGTCTCTCTCTCTGTCTGTAACTCTGTCAAATAAATAAATAAATAAATCTCTAAAATAAATAAATATATATGTATACACACACACACACACACACACACACACTGTAACCAGACTGGTCCTTTAAATAGAGTTAGCCTTTATCCCCTAAAGCTGACACCGTGCAGCTCTGTTCATTTTTGTGTTTTCACCTTGTGGCCCAGTACCTGAGTAATATTCATCAGTATTATCCCTTTCCCTCCTCCCTTGATCTAAATCTTGACCAGTTTTAAATCAAACCTACAAGGAACCACATTGAGATAGCTTTTTTTTGTTTTTGGACAGGCAGAGTGGACAGTGAGAGAGAGACAAAGAGAAAGGTCTTCCTTTTCCGTTGGTTCATCCTCCAATGGCCGCCGCGGCCGGCGCACTGCAGCCAGCGCACCGCACTGATCCGAAGCCAGGAGCCAGGTGCTTATCCTGGTCTCCCCTGCGGGTGCAGGGCCCAAACACTTGGGCCATCCTCCACTGCACTCCCGGGCCACAGCAGAGAGCTGGCCTGGAAGAGGGGCAAGCGGGACAGAATCTGGCGCCCCGACTGGGACTAGAACCCAGTGGTTCTGGCTATACTTTCTTTATCTTTCTTTTTCTTTCTTCAGAAAGTTAGAGACTTTAAGATATATCAGAGTATATTTCATACTCTGTGTCTGGGTTTAGATCTAACTGGGTTACAGAGAAAACTTTTTACATTTCTCAGTTAAATTTTAAAATATATAACTGTAAACTAATTTATTTGAATGTTGTACTTCTTTATATTTTAGCATTTTTAATGATTGTATAATGCAGCTTTATGTTCCAGTTTTTAAAAGGAAGTCTGAAAAGATACGTTGAGTTTTTAAAATGCAGTGAAAAAATGTTTCTTCACTAAGAGGAAAAAAATGTCCATTATCTAAAATCTTACATGACAAAATAATTATCTACAGACATAAGAACAGCTCTTTGATAGATCCTTAAAAACAAGTCACCTATAAACTCTCAATCCAGTAACATCCTGGAATCGCCTAAGTCTTGTAGCTTTTTTCTAAAAGTATTTTATATACCTGTCATCCTTAGATAAATGAAAGAATGTAAAAAGAAAAGAAAGGAGATGTAAAAGAAAGATAAAAGTCAGAAAAAATATTTTTAGGAAATTAAATCAAAGGCAAAAGTGAAATAAACTGATATTTGGTATAAAAGGAAAAACTTTTCTTTTTATCGTTACTTTATCCAGCTCTTACCAAATCTTTTTCTTTATAAAAATTACTTAGGGAATATATTTGTTTTGGGACTGAAGTAGCTCTAGGGTACCTTTGGAAATGAAAGCTGCCTATTTGCTGTGTTTTTTTTTTTTTTAACTTATTTTCACTGAGTTAATAGAATTCACTGAATTTATTTTTTGCAGGTCTATCTTCAGTGTATTTTCTTTCAGAAAAAAAAATCTTTATTCCCATGGCAATACCATTCTTTTTATATTTTTGCAAGCATTTAGATTTACTGGATTTCTGCCTTTGTCACAATGCTTTTTCTCTTGTTTCTTGAAATTTTATTTTGATAGACCCCAGTTTCCCTTTTATTTTTTTTGTTTCGTTGAGTTGCCTCTTTGTTAGTACAATAGAGATGTTTTTCTAATTTGTAGTATGGATTTAGGGTGTGATTTTTGTGTGTATGTGAATTGCATAATATAATTCAGCAAATATTTGATAGGTATTTACTCATTAATGATAAAAGATATAAGAAATAGGGCCGGCGCCACGGCTAAATAGGCTAATCCTCCACCTTGCGGTGCCCGCACACCGGGTTCTAGTCCTAGTCGGTTTTGCCGGATTCTGTCCCGCTTGCCTCTCTTCCAGGCCAGCTCTCTGCTGTGGCCAGGGAAGTGCAGTGGAGGATGGCCCAAGTCCTTGGGCCCTACACCCGCAGGGGAGACCAGGATAAGCACCTGGCTTCTGGCTTTGGATCAGCGCGGTGCGCCGGCCGCAGCACGCCGGCCGTGGCGGCCATTGGAGGGTGAACCAACGGCAAAAGGAAGACCTTTCTCTCTGTCTCTCTCTCTCTCTGTCCACTCTGCCTGTCAAAAAAAAATAAAAATAAATTAAAAAAGGGTATAAGAAATAGATAATTCCTTGTTGTTGGGAGCATTAGACTTATTCATGACATAAGTCATCTAATTGTTTTATCATTAGCACTCTTGATTGTGTTTTGCTTCTACAGCAATACTTAAAATCATTCTGTAACCCAGCTAAGACCACACAGGTAGACGGTACCTTGAGAGCATTAACGCTACTCACTCAAACTCATTTTAGATTTCTAAATCATAAATTTAATCTTAGCAATACTCCCAGAGTTGCTCAGAATTTGGGTACCCATTAACAGCAACCAGTTTTACAGAAAGTTGATTCAGAATCCATTAAGAAACATCTTACAAGGGTGCTTCAGAAAGTTTGTGGAAAATGAAATTAAATGGTAAGTTTACTTTTATACAAAAAATTTTGAAATCCTTTATATATGAGAGAGCTTCAAAGGGCTTATAAAAATGTGCCTTATGAAAAAACTATCGGGCCGGCGCCATGGCTCACTTGGTTAATCCTCCTCCTGTCTCTCTCACTCACTGTCTAACTCTGTCAAATAAAAAAAAAAAAAAAGAAAAAAGAAAAAACTATCAACATTGATTGCATCAAATAACTTTATCTTTTAATTCCATTTTCCATAATTTTTTGGAGTACTCTTGGATAATGAAAAGTACACCTTTCCAGCTGCCTGAACACTTAAGACCTCACTCTTTCTAAAATTAACCTGAAACCTGGGGTAATGATAACAGAGTAGATTGCTAGGCAATATCCTAGGAATAGAGATTAGATGAATTTAAGAATGTTATATGCCGGTTTTGGAAAAGACTGGTTAATTTTCTTTAGGAGATTTTGCTTTGTATTGACTAACATCTCTTTAATTAATAATTGATATCAAATATTTCTGACACTGATTTCCATATTTCATTGTACTTAATTCTCTAAACCATCCTATAGAGTGAGTACTAATATTGTTCCCATTTTCCTGAAGAAGAGCTTTTCACTTACGGAGATCAAACAACCCAGCTAAAACCACACACATAGTAAGCTTTGGAGCTGGGATTCTGTTCAAGCAGTCAGACTCCCATCTCCACAGTCACTTCTGTCTCTTTTTTAATGATTGAATTGCCAATATCCTTTAAATGCACTGTTTGGCCCTTAGAAATTTCTGGATTTAAAAAAAATTGATGTTCTTTTTCAATCTGCTTTTCTAAACTTCATGTTGATTTTTACTGCTTTTCTCTAGTGCTATGCTAGGCCAGTGATACATGTTGGCTAATCTTATTTGTACTTCAGTAGTTTTGGTATCTCCATGCCAGCAATTATTCACATTGTCTATTAAACCTTGACTTTCACTTGTTTTACTTTTGATAAAACAGCCTTTTCTTGTATTTGTCCCATAAGTTGTAAGCAGTTGTTCCTCTCCATAGCACTTTTAATAATAATCATATATCTCAGCATCTAGTAAGGTTTACTCTTATATTTACCTAATATATCTGTATATCTAAGATAAATTATTAACATGAGCCATCTGGGTATTAATGTTATTTCAGGATATGTCTTTTAGACCTGATGGCATTTTGCTATAGAATGTTAATATTGATGCTAAATTTGTTGAGGAAATAAGTTTTTTTGAGACAGACACACATGGACTCTTAAGAATCTTTTCTTGGTGTCTGGTTTTGCCCAATTAGATTTACCATGAACATACCATTCTCTCTTTCTGTAATTTATGTACTTCCCAGTTCATTTGAAACAATACTTAGTGAGAACTATAAGGTAATAAATTTAAAAAAAAAAAAACTCCCAGTTACTGATTTTGGTTGTTAGAAGATTAACAACTGAATGCATTGAAAAGAGTCTATACTTTATTTAATTGAAATTATGAATACTTCTTTATTCTACTGTATTTCTTTTAGGAGGTGATACGATCCTGTGCTGCAAAAGTAAGTAGTTTTTATTACCAGGAAGATAACATTAAAATGCAGATTTCATTGTGATTCACCAAAGAATTGAAATGCACCATTCATAGAGTTTAGAACTTTTCTGAAAGTTAATCTGATTTGTACACTTTTTTTTACCAGAGTTTGAGTTTGTCGAAGAATTTCAATACTGGATCCTGAAAATGCAGTAAAGTTGAATATTTAGCAAGCAGGGTTTTTTTTTTAATATTTAAGAATGCAAAATGATTGAGAGGTTCAGCAAGGAATGACAAAGTCATTTTCATTCTCTGCAGTTAATTTTATAAAGATACTTAACATGTAAACAGCCACAACCACTATAATTCCAATGAGTGCTGAGTGAATTGTGTAAGCATTGAGATGTACTCAAGCTGCACATAAATGATGTATTATGCTGATAATCCTCTTCTCTTCATCCTTTACAAAAATCCTTCACACTTTTTTTCCCATTTAACTATATAGTATTCCTTAGAGATACATGTTATTATTTCAATTTTAGAAAGGAAGAGATTGAGGCTTATTGGGAGGATAAGTGATTTGCAAAGGTCCAAAAGTTATTATGAAAGAAAAAGAATACAAAATGCCTCTTGATTATTAAACAGTTTCAACTGAAGTGTATCAGAGATGCTTTCAACACAGTGTTTCCTCCTTTTATAATCAAGGCTGCTGGGCTGGCATTTGGCACAGCCATCCAGACAACACTAGGGACACTCACATCCCTATCAGAGTACCTGGGTTTGGATCTGTCACCACTTTGGATTCCAGCTCCCTCTAATGTGCATCTCAGGAGGCAGCAGGTGATGGCTCAAGTGGTTGGGTTCCTGCCACCCTCTGGTAGACCCAGATTGGGTTCCTGGCTCCTGGCTTTGCCTGGCCTATCCTGCTCGCTCTGGGTATTTAGGGTGTAAATTGGCAATTGAAAGATCTGTTTGTCTTGTGTCTGTCTCTCTGACTTTGAACTTAAAAAAAATACATATAAGACTGTTTCATGTATAACCTTTAACTCCGTTGTCAAGAAAATAATTTAAGGAGTTGGAATGTCACCATGTGTTCATCCTTCCTTCTGCCCACTCCCAAAAATCATTTGAATAATTAATTGGTAATATCCATTCAGTTATCAAATATAATTATATGTCACAAAGGAAAAGATCATTCAGAAAGGAAAGGACGAGAATGGTGTTCATTTGTTCAATACTGATTCGTAGAATATCAGTGCGGTGGCATGTGTGTGTCTGTGTGTGTGTGTATTCAGTAAGAACTGCTGCCTTGTGACTGGCCCTTGGAGGCTAGTAAGCTATTGTATCTTTCTTCGTGGAGCATCTAAATGACACATGTTAGAAAACACTGGACTTACCCCATCAGTGAGCAGTATCAGTCAGGACCTATCACATTTTTACCTAATTATCACAAGTCGACAGGATATGGAATATAGACAAGAGGAAGGAAGACAGGGGAAAAGAGAACAAGCTACATTCTGACTTGGGCTGCAGATGTTCAGGAAACTTGTTCCAGATAGCAATGATTGCTGTAATGATTGTAGTGCCAAGATTACTAAATCTTGTTAAATGTACGTAGTATATAAAACTGAAGGCAAAAAATAGTTTATTCTCTAACTAGCAATTCAAAGCTATTTCTGTGTGTGTGTGTCTCCTACTCTCCCACCTCTCCCTCTTTTAACTATTAAACTGCACCTCCCCCCACTTTTTTTTTTTTTTTTTTTTTTTGAATGCTGTCTGAATGTCCAAGGAGTAGTGTCCTGAATACATTTAACAAGTCTCTGCTGGAGAACATTCTTCTAATCTGGATATTCTCTGAGAGTGAAGGATCACCTAATCATCTTAATGTCCCTAGTAGTTAGCAAGATAGAATAGATATTCATTGAAGAATTGATTACATATTTGGAAATTAATCATGGTCTCGTACGATTTACCTTAATAGTATCTATAGTTATTCATTTTGTAGTAAGTTTTATTTATACAATTTACACACTATAACTTTCACCTTTTTATAGTATACAGTTTGCTGTTTTTTACTATATTCACAGTTGTACAGCAATCTCCACTATCTGATTTTAGAACCTTTTCATCACTCCCAAATGAAACCCTGTGTCTCTCAGCAGTTATTCCTAGTTCCTGCACGTATCCCCATCCCCGAACTGTTGGCACCCACTGCTATTCTGTCTCTATAGATCTGTTCTGGATGTTTCATGTAAATGAATCATACAATATGTGGTCATTTATAACAGGTTTCATTCACCCAAAATAATGTGGTTTTTTTTTTTTTAGATTTCTCCATTTGTAACACCTATCAGTACTACTATTTTATTGATGAAGAGGATTCCATTTTATAAATATGTTACATTTAATTTATCCCTTCTTCAGTTATGAATGTGTGTGTTGTTTCTCTTTTGTAGCAATTAAGACCACCACCGCCTCCGCTGCCTCCGCCAGGGTCTGCATTTACAGGAAGTTGGAGTCAGGCTGTAGCTGGGTATTGAACCCTGGCACTTCAGTGTGGGATACTAGTGTGTTAACTGCAGGACTAACTGCCTGTCCCTTGCCTATTTTATTTATTTATATATTTTTTGTCTTTTTGTTGTTCACTTTTAAGAATTCTTTATATATTCTGGATACAAATGTCTTATCAAATAGATAACTTGCAAAATTTTTTATCCCACCTCCCTTTTTTTGGGTGTCCTTGGACACTAAATGTTTTGAATTTTTAAAAAGATTTATTTATTCATTTATTTATTTGAAAGTCAAGAGTTACAGGGAGGGGTGTTGAAGTCTTCCATCTGCTGGTTCACTCCCCAAGTGGTTGTAATGGCCAGGGCTGAGCCAGGCAGAAACCAGGAACCAGGAGCCTCACCCAAGTCTCCCACATGGTTGGCATGATCCCAGATACTTGGGTCATCTTCCACTGCTTTCCCCGAGCGCATTAGCAGGGAGCTGGATCAGAAGTGGTGCAGCTGGGACATGAACTGGTATCCATGTGGGATGCCAGCATTGCAGGTTGGCAGCTTTACCCGCTATGCCACAATACCAGACCCTATGTTTTAAACTTTTATGAAGTTTATTTTTCTTTTGTCATGTGCTTTTCAGGTCATCTATAAGAAACCATTGCCTAATCCTCTGTCAGAAAGATTTGTTCCTGTGTTTCTATAAGATTTTTATAATGTTAGCTCTTACTTGTAGATCTGTGATTACTTGGAGTTAATTTTTGTATATGATATGCTGTGTAGGTCCAATTCTATTCTATTGAATGTGGCTATCCAGTTGTCCCAGCTTCATTTATTGAAAAAACCATTCTTTCTCCCATCAGAAGTCTTTAATCCTAAGAAGCAAGATATATTTGTGTAGTCTCTCATCTCTTGGATTCAGGATAATAAATTTTCACCAGATACCTGATCCACAGGTTTTCTTTTTCCTGAATACCAGCTACATTTTTATATTGTTGAAAGCTCTCTCATTTTTTCCCATTAAGATTCTTTAAACAATATTTACCAAGGGCCTGCCAAGTATTTTTCTATGTTCTTGGAATATAACAATGAAAACATTTTATTATAGCAGGGCAGACAGTTTAAAAAGGAAACACATAAGGTCATTTCATGTAATTTATGATGTGAAGGAGCCAAACTAGAAAACAGATGCACAGGACAAAGAATCATGGAGGGGAGACTGTCAAGAGGTGGATCATGGAAGACCTCGTGTTGTGCTACAGGAGTCTTAATCTAGCAATACAGCTGGCCTGCTCAAGGAGCATAAGGAGGACCACTGTGCTGAGGCAGTATAATCAGCGGGCAAGGGGGAAACAGTCTTTCCTTTCAGGCTGGGGAGGTGATCAGCAGTGGATCATGCAGGGGCCTTGTGAGCATTTTGGTAAGAAGTTAGGATGTTTCTTTAATTACAGAAACAAGCAGGGTAGAGTACAGAATGGATTTTATGGCACTCAGAGTCTCCCAAAGAGAGAGAGGCTACTTATCAGACGGTTAACTAATCCAAGAAGGAAGAAGGAGGAGGCCTATACCAAGATGCTGATAATGAAGGTTCAGGCAATGGACAGACCTGGGCTATGTTTTTGGAAATAGATTCACCAAGATTTGGTGATGTATTGAATATGGTGGAAGTGAAAGAATTGAGGAATTAGGAATAATTTCTGTGTTGTGTTAGGCAAATAGGCATTTCAGCAAATGATGCTTGTAAATGAAATGAGGAGTGCTGGGGTAGAGGGAGCAAATTTTGGGAGTAGATGCGTGGGAATCTATGAAGTAGAGCATTGGATTATGATTTGCTGTCAGAAGATTAAATGAGATAACTAGGGAGAAAGTACAGATAACACCTGAAGCAGTGGCCCACGAGGAGGCATGTCAAGGAAGCCTAGAGAAAAGTATTTCAAGAAAGAAGAGGGGCCGGCACCGTGGCTCACTTGGTTAATCCTCTGCCTGTGGCACCAGCATCCCATATGGGCGCTGGTTCTAGTCCCGGTTGCTCCTCTTCCAGTTCAGCTCTCTGCTGTGGCCCTGGAGGGCAGTGGAGGATGGCCCAAGTGCTTGGGCCCCTGCACCCACATGGGAGACCAGGAAGAAGCACCTGGCTCCTGGCTTCAGATCGGTGCAGCTCTGGCTGTAGTGGCCATTTGGGGAGTGAACCGACGAAAGGAAGACCTTTCTCTCTCTCACTGTCTATAACTCTGCCTGTTTAATAAATAAATAAAAGATATAAGAAAGAAGACTGATAATACTGTCACATGCTGCTGAGAGATTGGCCATTGTATTTGGCAGAATGAAGACCCTTGGTTACCTTGATGAGAACTATTTCATTAAATAGTGCAGAGATTAGCATAATTGAAGTGGGTTGAGGGTGAAATGAGAACCAGTTAAACTCAGACTATAGCATACGTCATTTTTTAAGAAATGTTGCCATGACTGGGCAGCAAAGAAACTGAATAGAAGCTGAAGGGGTTTACTAGTTGGAAAATATTAAAGTGTATTTATTTGTTAATGGAAATAATTCAGTGGTGATGGGTAAGGTGATAATGAACTATGGAATTGGTAATTATTGGAATCAACTCCTTAAAAAGATGAGAGGGAGGTAGACAGTTGGACTAGCAGTTAAATGCCCATGTCTATCAGAGGGTCTGGTTTCAATAAACATCTCTGGTTCCCAACTCTAGCTTTCTGCTAATGTATAACCTGGGAGGCAGTGGTGATGGCTCAAGTAATTGGGTTCCTGCCTCCCATGTGGGAGATCTAAATTGAGTTCCTCCCTCCTGGCAACAATCCTGCGTAGACTAGCCCAGCCCTGCCATTTTAGACATTTAGGGAGTAAACCAGCACATGGGAGTGTCCACGTCTATCTGTCTCTCTCCCTTTCTTTGTCTTTCTTTTCTCTTATTCCTCTCCCCCCTGCATATCAAATTAGTAAGAATTTTAAGTGGGAGGTACTAATGGAGAAACTAACATTTAATGAAGAGATTTTCATTCTTTCTTTTTAATTTTTTATTTATTTATTTATTTATTTACAGGCAGAGTGGACAGTGAGAGACAGAGAGAAAGGTCTTCCTTTTGCCGTTGGTTCACCCTCCAATGGCCGCCGCGGCTGGCGCGCTGCAGCCAGCGCCCCGCGCTGATCCGATGGCAGGAGCCAGGTACTTATCCTGGTCCTCCATGGGGTGCAGGGCCCAAGCACTTTGGCCATCTTCCACTGCACTCCCTGGCCACAGCAGAGAGCTGGCCTGGAAGAGGGGCAAGCGGGACAGAATCCGGCGCCCCGACTGGGACTAGAACCCGGTATGCCGGCGCCGCAAGGCGGAGGATTAGCCTAGTGAGCCGCGGTGCCGGCTGATTTTCATCCTTTCTTAGAGGCAAATAGGTAGAAACTCTTGGTGGATGTTCAGACAGAGATTTGACGATGGGAAAATGAAAGAGCACTCATCTGAATGTTTACAGATGTAATTGGTATCAAAGTCTTGAATTGCAGTAGCCCCACCCAGTGTGTCTACATATAATATTAAAATTTATAAATTAATTGCTCTTTCCTTTGTTTAGGATTGGATTGAAACATCTCAGAAATGACATTGTCTGGGTTCTATTTCCATTAAGCTTTGTGTGAGTCTTCACAAATAGAATTAACTGTTTTTCCATGGTCACAGACATACTTATTCATACATGGCATGTTATATATTTGGACTCATTCTTCTTCAAGTTACACTTCATTTTATCTATCTTTTTCCAGATTTAGATTATAAATTATCCTAGGGAGAAATAATACACACCTTCTCTTCCTTCTTTCCCCTCTGTTTCTTTAGATTTTAAATAGTGTTATTTCTAGTTCTAATCTTCACTTATCTGTTTCTCCACAGTCCTCTGTAAGCTCCTTGAAGTCACAAGACTTTCATCTTTTTTGTTATTAATGTCTCTCAGCTAGATTAATATAAATGGATTGAAGTTAAAATTATTGAATTATATTTATTTGAAAAATGCTATAAAGGTAATAATCTATATTATAGTCCAGTGAAGTGGGAAGCATTTTTTTAAAGGTTTAAAATTAGTTGTGGTGCACCGGGTTAAGCTGCTGCTTGGGATGCCCACATCCCATATCACAGTGTCTAGTTCAAGTCTTGACTGCTCTGCTTCCAATCCAACTTCCTACTAATATACCTAGGAAGTATCAGTTGATGGCTCAAGTACTCTATTCCCTGCCACCATATGTGGAAGACCTGGAGTTTCTGGCTTCTGGCTTCTAGCTTTAGCCTGGTCCAGCCCCAGCTGTTGGCCATGGAGAGTGAACTAGCAGGTAGATCTCTCTCTTTCTCCCCTGTTTCTTTCTCACTCTGCCTTTCAAACAAATAAATATGTTTTAAAACAAAAAAGAATCCAGAGAAGAAAATGTTCCAAATTTCCTATTTCTTAATTGAATTTTTTTTATCATGAACAGAGGAAACGACATTGAAATTTGAATAGAATACTGGTTTTCAGTTATTTAGAAAGTTTTTTTTATTCTTAAAAAATAAAATTCATTCTTAATGGCATTCCAAAAACTGGCAAAAGAAAATGAAGTTGTATTATTTTGGCAGTGTTGGAAGCCTGGCCTGACTTTAACAGTGATATAAGCTACAGTGTCTGTGTGAAGCATGGGAGCAGACTAGGAGGAGTCTCAGCTTTCTGGCCTTGGCAGGGAGTGGTGGAGAGTCATAGCTCTTTGATAGAAATATTAGAGAAACTGTTGGTTTAGTTCTGAACTTAATGAGCAGGGGACAGATTTTTCATTTAAGATATATCAGTGTTACACAGCAGATGAAGTGATGGAAGCAAATGTTCCTGAATATGGGGTAAGATGTGGTGTGACAGAAAAAGAGGGACCCAGTGGATCTAGGGAACCAGCAAGCTGAAGAGCTGGACATAGCAGCATAACCAAGAGAAAGCAGCTTCCCAGAAACAAAGAGAGGGGAACGATCCAGTCAGGTCGAGGCCTGGATGGGACTGCCAAATAAATCCTTTGAAGTCGAAACTGACCTTAGAGTTAGGGTTTTGATGGAGACATGCTTTGTTGAAGCTATTTGGAGAATGAAAAGTTGATTCATATGGGTTATAGTTGCGTACCAGTTTTCAGAGGTTAGATTTTAATGAACCTTAAAGAAAGAATAGAAACAGATTTTTATTTGTTTGTTGTTTATTTTTGCATTCAGATAGAAGTGTTTCTTCTTCTAGCCTGTGGAGAAATGACTGATGGAGGACTTGAAAGTAGAATGTGGAAGAGCTGTAAGGATTTTTCCCAAGGGGGCTGATGGAGGGATTGATCTTAAACAGAGGGCACCTCTAACTTTGACACTATAAGAGATGAGGATAGGAGCAATAGGTATAATCTTACCTAAGTTTGGAAGTGAGGAATTCAAGAAGTTCAAGACCAGATTTTCTTTGTGAAGAAGGGCAGTATAGTGAGAGGAGGAAGGTGAAGACTGGGGAGAAACCAACCAGATGCAGTGCCTCACCCTGGTGTATTATTGCTGGATAATTGGTTTGAGCAGGGACTAGATCTTAATTTTGCTTTTTTTTTTTAATTTTTATTTTTTTGACAGGTAGAGTTAGACAGTGAGAGAGAGAGAGACAGAGAGAAAGGTCTTCCTTTTTCTTTTGGTTCATCCTGCAAGCGGCCACCACGGCCGGCACGCTGCGCCAATCCGAAGCCAGAAGCCAGGTGCTTCTCCTGGTCTCCCCTGCGGGTGCAGGGCCCAAGGACTTGGGCCATCCTCCACTGCCCTCCCGTGCCAAAGCAGAGAGCTGGACTGGAAGAGGAGCAACCAGGACAGAACCGGCACCCCAACCAGGACTAAAGCCCGGGGTGCTGGCACCGCAGGCGGAGGATTAGCCTAGTGAACCACGGCACCGGCTGGATTTTTCTTCTTTAAAGACTTATTTATTTGTTTGAGAGGTAGATTACAAAGAGAGGGCAAGACAGAGAGGTCTTCCAACTACTGGTTCACTCCCCAAATGGCCACAACAGCCAGAGCTGGGCCAATCGAAGCCAGGAGCCAGAAGCTTCTTCTTGGTCTCCCACATGGGTGCAGGGTCCCAAGGACTTCGGCCATCTTCCACTGCTTTCTCAGGCCATTAACAGGGAGCTAGACTGTAAGTGGAGCAGCCTGGTCTCTAATTGGCGCCCATAGGGGATGGCAGCACCACAGGCAGAGGCTTAAGCTACCTCACCACATCTCTGGCCCCTAGAACTTAATTTTGGGCTTCACTTGAAGGAATCTTGTCAGTAACCTGAACCATAAGTCGTTGGTACCTATCAGAGGCTCAGAAATTCTTGATTAAAATTACTACAAAGTAAAACATATAAAGACTGCTTCAAGTTTGAATTTTGGTTTTAGTTAGTATAGTAGTGAGGAACAGATTTAGGGATGATATTTTCTGTTACCTTACTTCTGTATACTTTCTATTCAACAGTTTTTTACCTTCATCTCTTACTTTTCTATCCCAGCATGCAAAGAAAATATCTGAGGCGCATGATACCACAGGTTACTTGTTTCTTAGATTTCACTAACCTAGAAACCATGAGAATGTAAGCTACTCTTTAGAATTTCTGTTCTTAGAATATAGTAAACATGAGTTCAAGTACTTTGAATCTCACTCTAGATTAGCGTTTCTATTAGATTTGTTCTTTAATACTGAGATTTTAATTTTTATAATGGATAAATGATTTGCAGTAAGACATTTCCTGGAGATGGTTGGGTTTTGGGTTTCTTTGTTTGTTTTTTGTTTTTGCTACCAGAACTTTCTTCAAGTTAAAGTGTTATCTGCATTTTGTATGGATTTAGTAGAAAAGTTGAGCGCAGTCTGAACAGAGAGAGATGAATTTATGAACTTTGAAATATTTTACCACATTAGCATTATTTTGGTTATAGTTTAAAACCAGTTTGAATAATCTTCACAGCTTAAAATTTAATGAGCAATTCTGCAGGTTGAGTGTGGCATATAATTTAAATTCAGCTAAAATTATTCTGCTTATAAGTATATATAGAAATGAATGCTCCATCTTTCCCAGAGGTTTTACATTTTAATAACTAAAGAGAAACTGATTGTTAACTTGTTTAGTCTTTTGCATTCAATTTGATGTTTGGGGCCATGCATTTTTTTAAACATGAAAATTAACCCTCTCCTAGAGAATTAGTATTTGCATATTTTGTATAAAGTTGCTTATATCCTCAAAGAGTAGGCAAAACAGTTTTTTTTTCTTTTGATAACTTGGCAGAAGTTCTAGATGACTTTATTCTTTTTCCCTATTATGAACTCCATTAAATTTTTATGCCATAGTTTTCTCCAATGTGAAGGTATTAAACTGACTTCAGCAGACTGTGGTTTTGCATGAAGCAAGCAGAAAAGTGTTGTGAAAAAGGATAGATTGGTGTAGAGAAGACTATCTTAGCCAATTTTTCTGTTGTTGTAAAATTATTAAGCAATTCTTTTCCACAGCATATATTTCAAAAATAGATATTGCTTCACTCTATTTAATGGTTATTATTATTTTTGTTCCTCTAATTGAGATGGTAAATGTATTAACCTAGCTTTGAAAATGCTTCAAGTTCTAATCAGATGAGTAATTATGCAATAATCAATAACAATTATCCCAAACCTTAGAAATTAAGTTATCTGTTCTGTTATCTGTAAGTGCTGAGTAGCACTTACATTTGACTACTTAATGGAGCAGAATTACAAAAATGCTTTGGGAAAATCCATGTAATTGTAGATTATAAGGTTTTTAAAATTTTTTTTAAAAAAGAGTGACAAATCTTCTGTTTGAGCAGAGACATTTAAGTATCCTATTCTGGCTTTCCAGAATTCTTTTTATATTAGCACAAGTAAATCTCTAGAAGATAATGCAAGGCATACTGAGTGTGTGTGTGTATCCCTATACAAGCATCTGGATATAGATGTATGCAAGCATAGCCCCAGCAGACACTTGTTTGTTTACACTTGATTTTCAAATACATTGTAGGATAAAAATGTTCAATACAGAAGTGATGTTTTACAGTTAACATGTGAATAGCTCCTCACAATAGTAGTTCCTCTTCATTACTACATTCTCATTAAGACACTGATATTTTTTCTTTATCTCTATTTAAAGTTAAAAATAAAGCTCAAGGACATTAAGTGATTTCATTGTTGTTTAGGTACTATATTAATATAGTGAACATTAATTTGGTTAATATTTAATAATAAGTCCTGGTAGAATTTTTATAGTTGAATAATATTTTAACACTGATATGGTTTTTGACCCCTTCAAACTATTTTTAAAAATATTTTTATTTTTTGCAAGATGGTGTCATAACAATGTGGGTACTTTAGAATTATATTAGTCTATGGTGTTAACTGACTTTTTTTATTTTAATGAATCTGCTAATACTCTTTGCTCCAAGAGAAAATGTTAATTTAATCTAAGATATATCATTTCCTGTCACTGTTTGAAAGAAGCATGTACAAATATATAAATAATGAGTCAGATATAGGACATATAACTCTGACTGGTAATATATAGAATATTAAAAGGGAATTTTTTAGTTATTAGTACAGTAGAAATCTTCTATGTGGTTTTGCTTAAACAAAAAAGAAAAAATATTTTCATATACAAATATTTGCCATAAATTATAAATTATCATTTTGTTAATTCAGACTACATTTTTGCAGTGAATTAAAAATTCAGACTTCCAATTAAAAAGTATATCTCATTTATTATGATTCTTGAAAGTAATAAAAAGATATAATGAATAATTTCTTAATAATGAATACAAAACTAAATTTTTCCTTAAATGAATTCTAATTTACAAGGTGAATTTACTGCTAAACATTCCAGACCTTTTAGTGTACTACACCTTATTTTCCTATAATACCTGTAGTTCAAATGTTGCACTTATAATGCATTTCATATCTGTGAGACCATTGCACTCAATCATAGTAGGGCTGTTCTCTTTATGGGACATTGTTTTGCTTATGGAATTTTTGCTTGATCATGATTTTAATCCTGTGTGTAAGCAGTCCTAAGGTTTCTTGTTTCAGAAGAAACTCTTTCACATGGAAGTTAGGTTACAGCTGTGTTATCTGTGGCATCATGACACAGATCAACAAGAGTAGTACAGGTGTTTTCTGTGCAGCCTCTGTAAAGGAAGTACCTGCTAGTTCGTCAAAATATGATGCATGAAGTATGGGTGTGAAAGGTTTTAACTCTTCTTTAGTTGCAAGTAGTTAGCATCACTTTTTATTTTCTTGTATATCTTTGCATAACTTAATATCACTTTTGTAATTAAAAATGCCATTTCCATGATAAGGGAGCCTTAGTAAGACTGATTTGCTTTCAGGTGTTAATGTATTCATTAACACATTATTTTTTCTTGATTAAAAAAAAAAAAAAACTGTTGTGTCTTGTAAACTTTAAGCATATAAAGTGTTACCACTCCTTCTGCCATACTCTGTACCCTGGTTTGTATAGTAAGCAAATATTTCTCATCCAGTTTTTGCATCAGTAACCCAGGAAATTACACTGTAGTTTCTAATTTGCGTTTTCTATTACAGGTCAACAAAAATCTTTCGTTGACTTCACCACCCCCAGGCTCCTCGCAACAGTCCAAGTTAAAACAGTCAGACCTGCTGGACAAACAGGCAAACATTCTGGCTGCCACTGCTCACGAGATCCTACAGCAGTTTGGTTTCCCTCATACTGGTGAGCCCCTTTCTTACTTTATTCTTTTGAATTTTAAGATGCTGGTCTTTCAAATGGACATCAGTTATTTCTCTGCAGAGTTAAAACTCACAGCTTTGTAATGGTCAGTTTTCAGAATAGATAAATTTTATTGTAGCATCTCTCTTTTACCTGGATATCACAGACGTTATTTCAGTAGTAAATTTGGATTTTGTAATTTTAGCAGTCAGTACTCTGAACCTATGTTCTGTTGAACAGATAATACTTTAAAGCAGAAAACTCAAGTTTTAAAACATGTAGAATACTAAATGTGATTCTGTTTCCCAGTGGCATAAAGGAATCACAGTTTTTGGATAATCCCTTTTATAAGTCATTTTAAGGGAAGCCAGGGTAAAATGCATTTTGGCAGAAATAGGATGCAACTTGTGATGATATCACATCTCTTCAAAGTTGACGAACTAATGAAATATGCAAAAAAGCTTGTTACAAAAATCTACACGAATCAACGGAGTTGAAACAAACTATACATTTGCAAATTTTTAGAATACTGTTTTAAATGAATTTGAATAAGGTCTTCACAAGGATATCAAAGAAATAATATCTAGGTGAGAAATGTTTATTTGGATATTGAAAGATGACTTCTTTTGTTCATTAGCTCTATGTTTTTGACAGTATTTATTCTATTACTGAATTAAAGATGAGACAGCTGAAAGTAACAAAGCAATTATCTTTGACAAAGAAGTTAGAAGAAACTTGAGCTTGAAAAGATCAACATAACTTAGTTTCACTTTTATACTTTGAAAGTATGTGGGGCCGGCGCCGCAGCTCACTAGGCTAATCCTCCGCCTGCGGCGCCGACACCCCGGGTTCTAGTCCCGGTCGGGGCGCTGGATTCTGTCCCGGTTGCCCCTCTTCCACGCCAGCTCTCTGCTATGGCCAGGGAGTGCAGTGGAGGATGGCCCAAGTCCTTGGGTCCTGCACCCCATGGGAGACCAGGGAAAGCACCAGGCTCCTGGCTTCTGATCAGCGCGATGCACCGGTCGCAGCGGCCATTGGAGGGTGAACCAACAGTAAAGGAAGACCTTTCTCTCTGTCTCTCTCTCTCTCTGTCCACTCTGCCTGTCAAAAAAAAAAAAGAAAGAAAGAAAGAAAGAAAGTATGTGGACTTTACATATGCAAGTTATTTTAACCTTCCATTGTAAAAGTCACATATTATAATGAGAAAATACTTAGATTCAGAACTTCTGTGTTCAGTCTTGACTGCTTTTTGTTACCCCTGTTACCTGTGAACCTTAGAATCCCCATTTGAAAGCTGGAAATGATGTTTACATTATGTTTTGTTGAAGTTCAAATGACATAACATACAAATAAATACTTTGTAAGTCTAAGGTGCTATATGAATACAAAATATTGTATATATGGTGAATATGTATAAGCTAGGTTGGAAAATACTTTGAGTTCTGATTTCAGTTGTCTTAATCTTTTAACATTTTCCGTTTCTAGTGTTCCAGATATCTGCCAAATGTTGGAGCAATAGTGCTCATCCCAGTTACTTACAATGGAGAGTGTACCATATTCTACCCTTTTAGATCTTTTTATTCTTTTCACTCTAAATAGATACTTGGTTTCTTTTTTTTGTTGTTGTTGTTGTTGACTGTCATGTCCTGTCTTTTTAATGATTAGGAGGGAGGAATCTTTCTCCATCCTTCCCATCTTTCTGCTGAGGCCTATGATTCTCCTGGGGATAAGCCTTTCAATGTACATTTCAAAATTAAAGGCCTAGGAGGTAAATGGCTGAGTTAATGTATTGGTTAAAATTTATTAAATTCGTTTAAGTAGCATCTTAACATCTGTCATCCAACAAGGTGTAGATAGCAGATATAAAATCTTTCCAT
Source organism: Oryctolagus cuniculus (assembly GCF_964237555.1). Lineage (NCBI taxonomy): Eukaryota > Metazoa > Chordata > Mammalia > Lagomorpha > Leporidae > Oryctolagus > Oryctolagus cuniculus. The sequence goes on from NC_091436.1 coordinate 33,531,294, forward strand.
TTTCTATAAAGGGGAACAACAGAAAGAATAGGAAGGTCTTAGAAACAGGAAGAGGTATTACCACTAAGCCAAAGAATAAAGAGAAAGCTAGATGTAACAAAGGCAAGACTTGCCAGCTTTACTGTTACACACAGGAATGGCTCCATTTCCCTTTAACTTCCATGGCCATGTGTCGCTCCCCCTCTTCGTGGAGGAACGACACAGGACCCTGCGCTGTTCTTTTCGTCTGCTCGGCCCTCCCCGGGTTTGCTGCTGGTTCTTCCCGGGTTGGCTACTATCCCTTCCACCTCCGTGGAAGGGCAGTTCCCCCTGGCCACATTCCCCACTTCCGCAGGGGAGCGGCACACCGCCGGCCGGCTTTTTCGGGGGCTGCACGGGTTCCCTTAGATGTTCCCCATAGATGTTCCTGGTGCATGCCGTCTCTCTCCTCCTTTATAGTCCTCCTCCGCCAATCCTAACTCGGCTGCCCACACGCCGAGTACGCTGCTCTCCAATCAGGAGCAAGTCCTACAGTTTATTGGTTGAACTGGAGGCAGCTGTGCGGAAGCTGTTTACTTCTCTCCCAGCGCCATATTGTGGGAGAGCAGATGCATAGAATAAGTCCTAATTCGAGTAACTTAGTCTAGTCCGGATTGCTCCCCACAGCCATGGAGGCCATTGGTGAGACATTTGTGTCATGCATGTCCCTTGGTGTACACACACTGTCAGAGGCGTGACCTTTAAGCCATAATGTTTAGTTACCAATATGCCTGACCTCATTCTCAGGCATATTCTTCCTAGTAAATTTATTGAGATGTCACTGTACAGAAAATTTAGAAAAGCAGAGCATGTGGCCCATCACAAAAATTTTTTGCCTTTTTTTTTTTTTTCATTAAGAAGAGTTTTTGTGGGAAAAATCCTGCCCGGGAAACTTGGTAAACTTGTTTCTAGACCCATCTCCATTCCTAAGTGATTATAGTTTCTTCCACTTCTGAATGAGCAGCTTCTTCAGGCTTCAGTTTTCTCATCCCTACAGATAATGAAGGTTCTGCATTTGGTGAGTTTTTCTTATAAATTGTATGATTTCATTCAGTGTTCACTTTTAAAAGTGCCTAAATAATTAAGTATTCTTAATTATACAAATCAACTAGAATCTGACTAACTACACAAAAAATAAGCTTTTAAAATTGAGTTTTCAAAGATAAAATATTGCTGCAAATTTATCTGAAATACGCAGAGATTTGTTTCATATGTATATTAAATATAACTGAGTTTACACACTGGAAGGCTAGACTCTGAAGTGAGTTTATGTTCCATTCTAGTTTCTGTTAATATTATTCAGGATGAATTTTAGGTAGTAGAGACTGCCAGAGAAGAAAGCATTTTTTTCTTCATTGGTTTGTATTCCTCAGGGTTTCTAGAACACTGCCTTTATTCACTCTAAAATTATTTTCAATGACTTCTTTGTTTAAGGCCCTTTCTTTATGATATGGAATAAATACTACAGTCTCTGCCTTCAAGGAGCTTACATTCTGGTTGAGGAGACAGTAGTGTGCAGCAAATCAAGTCACAGTTTGGTGAATTCTAAAAACACAGTATAAACACTGGATCAGAGGAATGAAGAAGGATAGAATAGCTAAGAGATTTCTTGGACTTCACATGTCCGAACAGAACTCTGATTCCCTGCCCCCTAAATCGTTCCTTCCCCTTCCACTTCCCTTACCATACAGTATGCAAGTTTTCCCTATATCCATACTCTACACCGCCATTTACCCAGTTGTTTAGGGAGAACTGGGAGACAGTCTTAATTCCTCCTTTGCCCTCTACTTTGCTCCTACCCACTTGCTCATGCTATACTGGGAGTTCAGCTTGATTTTTTCTTCTCCACTGCCAAATCCTATTGCAGTGGTCCCTATATCTATTGTGATAACCTTGAATAAAATCTTCTTTACCTTGCAGAAGTATCATTGAAGAATTTTTTTATTTAATAATATTTAGAGGAAAACTTGATCTGGCCAGGGAGTGATTTGAGTCTTGATTTAGCTGGAAATTTTGAGATGAATATGTTTAGGGAGAATGGAGTCTGCAAAGATAATTTCGCCATATGCATTTTATTCTCTAGAAAAAATAGATACAAGTATGAAAGAGATATGATAAACATGTTTTTAAAAACGCATCTGGTGTGTGTGTGAGGGATGAGAAAGAGAAGAAAAAAAATTGGATACAAGTCTTATAGTTATTTTTGGCAGTGTTTTTTAGACTGTTATTCTAAGTTCTTGGTAAATAATCAGATCATCTAATTAAAATTAAAACTATACCTGTCCCCATTTCTAAATGATTGTATTAATTACCTAATTTTTATAAGAATGTGTCGCTCCCCCTCTTCGTGGAGGAGCGACACTGAACCCTGCCTAGGCTTCATATCTGAGTCACGGCACCATTATGTCGCTCCCCGTCTTCGTGGAGGAACGACACAGGACCCTGCGCTGTTCTTTCGTCTGCTCGGCCCTCCCCGGGTTTGCTGCTGGTTCTTCCCGGGTTGGCTACTATCCCTTCCACCTCCGTGGAAGGGCAGTTCCCCCTGGCCACATTCCCCACTTCCGCAGGGGAGCGGCACACCGCCGGCCGGCTCTTCTCGGGGGCTGCACAGGTGTTCCTTCAGCTAGATGTTCCCCTTAGATGTTCCCCATAGATGTTCCTGGTGCATGCCGTCTCTCTCCTCCTTTATAGTCCTCCTCTGCCAATCCCAACTCGGCTGCCCACACGCCGAGTACGCTGCTCTCCTCCAATCAGGAGCAAGTCCTACAGTTTATTAGCTGAACTGGAGGCAGCTGTGTAGAAGCTGTTTACTTCTCTCCCAGCGCCATATTGTGGGAGAGCAGATGCATAGAATAAGTCTTAATTCCAGTAACTTAGTCCAGTCCGGATTGCTCCCCACAGAATGAAAATGTTGAACATTTGGGGTTACATTATAGATTATAGTCCACATACATGTATCACTGTGTGGCATATTTCTTATACTACCTCTCAAAACTATTAGCATGATGAAGAAAAACCTGTAAAAAAATACCAGCTACTATATTTCTATAAAAGTGTATAAAGTGTTTTCACACACATCTTCACTTGATCCTCAACAAAATTTTCCAAGAGTAGAGTAAGCATGAAAACCATAGGGAGTGAAATCATCTTAAAGTTTCTAGGACCTTAAAACTGAGTACTCAGTACCTTTATGTGTCGCAGAGCACCAGTGGGGCTGTCAGAATTCACACAGCTGTAGACAGCTGTCTCGTAGTGCTTCTCTTCCTCACCACCTGCACAGCCTGTTCCTAGGAGGGAACAAGATTTCTGCAGGTGAGGTGGAGTCCCTGCTCAAGGCCCTCAGTGGGGCTGCGCTAGGAACCACTCCTTCAGTTGCAGCCCATTTCCCCCCAATTCCGCCATAGTCCTTGTGATTGTGGTCATTGCTTTTTTTTTTTTTTTAAACTAGCTTTCAAGTGCTGTGACATATTGCAAAAATAATGACCTGAAAAGAACTATTTGGAAAAGCTGTCGTTTTTAAAACTGAGAGGTCAAGAAGGACTTCATAATTTCTGAGGATTAATTAACATGTTTCTTTCACCTTTAGATGTAATTGTTTCCCAGTTATTTTCAACTTTTTGAAGCTCAGTTCCATTATAATTGTGGTGTTTAGTCTCTAATTAAATCAACAGGTTCTATGTGGAGAAATTTTGTGTTAAGCCTAGATGCTATCCAACCATCTCAAGAGTCCTTATTAAAGGTCTTTAAAATGTGGGTTATTCAATGATAAAGTTACGGAGAGGGGTGTGAAGAAATTAGCAGTAACGCTTACAATTGGCAGAAGAGTATCTGTATCCTCTTTGTATATTATACTTGAAGGATAGCATATTTTGTGTTTATGCACTCAATATATATTGTCATGGCATTGCTCTAAATTTAATTTCATTCAGATTAAATAGATAAGCCAAGTTGATGAAAACAAAATGAACCATTTTACTAATAAGACTTTATTCATGTAATGTTCATAACATTTTTAAATTTTTTAATTTAAAAATATTAATGTATTTTTTGACAGATGGAGGGAGCTCCCACCTAATTGTCCACTCCATAAATATTTCTAACAGCTGGGGCTGAGTCACACCTGGAAGCTAGGAACTCAATCCAGGTGTCCCATGAAGGTGGCAGGGAACCAAGTACTTGAACAGTCACTATTGTCTCTCAGGTACAGCATTAGCAGGAAGCTAGAGTCAGAAGCCAGAGCCAGTTGTGGAAATCAGGTACCCTGATTCAGGAAGTGGGGGTTGGTAGCCAGCATCTTAACCACCACGGCAATTGCCTACCCCCATATCATCTTTTTAAATCATGAACTTGGAATTTGGTGGGAGTAGGAGGCATGGTTCAAAAAATATCCAAGAGTTTGTCTTCTCCAGATTTTGTTAGTGTGATTCATTAGGCCATGTAAACCTACATTATCATTAATAGCCAACCATTTACTTTTGCCATATCCGTGTTTCCTTGACTGTCAAGATATTTGACTAAGATAAAATCATAAAATCAGATGACTTCAGTATTACTTAAGGATCTGTCAGGTTAACGCTTGTGCTGGTACATGTTGAATAATGTTTGAAGAACCACACACCAGCCCCTAAGCTGTCAGTATTTCTTAGAGTTTAATTTTTTATAGAGCAATGCAAAATTTCTTTAGATACCAAAACTGAAATATAAAGTGAATACTGGTTATAATTTCACCAGAGATACTCTGATATCCTTATATAACTCATTATAGAGAGTAGATTGCATCTAAGCTGGAAGCATGATTGTTCTTGTATTTCAAAGGAGGAAAACATTTTGGCAAAAATTAGGAATTACTCTCAGTAAACACAGCTGATGGTAAAAGGGGGTTTCCGTTTTAAGTAAGGTAAAATGAACTTCAAAGAACTTTCTCATACATCAGAATTGGCAGAGCTTTCTGTTAGTATTACTTAATGAACTCTTTACTATTAATTGCAAAAGAACATTATATTGAGTTTTGATTTGAAACTTCCAAAATTCCAGGATTTCAAGTTGGGTAGGTAAAAGGAATTAATTCACTGCAACAGAAAAAGACCATCTATTGAATTGATGTTTCCTGCACAAAAATGCCCTTAAATGTGCTTTATTAATCAGTTTTTGAAAGCAAGAATTTGTTTTCTAGATCAATTTTCTAAATTGCATGTGTGTTATAGTGGAAGAAGCATTGTACCCTAATTCTGCCACTGCCTGTTTTCTTAAGTAGTTGATTTACTGATGTTCCTGTATTTAGTGCTTCATAGAATTGTCAGGATCAGAAAAATATTTTTAATATTTGGAAGCCCATGAAGTATTGTAAGGATTAATAATGTGAGTTATGGGAGTTTTGTGTTTTTGTTTTTTTCCCAGTTTGAAATCGTGCTGTTTGCATTGTGGCAAAGGAATAGAGGAAATCACATTTTAAGGCATAATTTAATAAAATGTGTTAACTGATGATTAAGGGGTGGGGGAGCAGGTCACAGAGGCAAATCATGGATATAGACTTTTTTGAAGCATGCCAAAAAAGCATATTAAGATGAAGTAGTTTTGGGGCCAGTGTTGTGGTGTAGCAGGTTAAATCACCTCCTTGGACACCAGAATCCAACGTAGGCTCCAGTTTGTGTCCTGGCTGCTCTGCTTCCGATCCATTTCCCTGCTAATGGCCTGGGAAAGCAGCAGAAAATGACCCCTGCCACCTATGTGGGAAACCCAGAAGAAACTTGTGGTTTGAGCCTAGCCCCATATAATGCCCTGCGTGTGATGGAAGTTGCTATGAATGAGCTGAGTTTCCTGAAAGAAGTATCTATATTGTCGTCGTCGTCGTCATCGTCTTCTTCTTGTTCTTGTTCTTGGTCTTCTTTTCTCTCTCTCTCTGTCTTTCTGGTGCTAGCATTACCATTCTTTTCAGGTGGAAACTGTCTTCACTGCTTTCTGGACTAGTCTGTCTGACAGTCCTCTCTCTTTTTTTTTTTTAAGATTTATTTATAGGCCGGCGCCGTGGCTCAATAGGCTAATCCTCCACCTTGCGGCGCTGGCACACCGGGTTCTAGTCCCGGTTGGGGCGCCGGATTCTGTCCCGGTTGCCCCTCTTCCAGGCCAGCTCTCTGCTATGGCCAGGGAGTGCAGTGGAGGATGGCCCAGGTGCTTGGGCCCTGCACCCCATGGGAGACCAGGAAAAGCACCTGGATCCTGGCTCCTGCCATCGGATCGGCGCGGTGCGCCGGCTGCAGCGGCGGCCATTGGAGGGTGAACCAACGGCAAAGGAAGACCTTTCTCTCTCTCTCTCTCTCACTGTCGACTCTGCCTGTCAAAAAAAAAAAAAAAAAAAAAAAAAGATTTATTTATTTGAAAGGCAGAGTTACAGAGAAGCCAAGAGAAAGAGAAATATATCTGATATTGAGCACCTCAAAAAATTAAAAAATGGAAAGAATAAATATAAGAGGACACAGAAAAGGAGGGCTCCAGGAGGAATGAATAGATCCCATTATTTTATTTTGTTTGTTTTTTCGTTTTGTTTTGTTTTGTTTTGTTTAACTACCAGAGCAGGGCCAATCCAAAGCCAGGAGCCAGGAGCTTCTTCTGGGTCTCCCACATGGGTGAAAGGGCCCAAGGACTCAGGCCATCCTCTACAGCTTTCCCAGGCCATAGCAGAATGCTGGATGGGAGATGGAGCAGCCGGGACTAGAACCAGTGCCCTTTTGGGATATTGTCACCACAGGTGGCAGCTTTACCCATAATGTCACAGCGCCAGCCCCCATTTTTTATTCTTATTTATTATTTTATTTTTATTCTAAATCCATTTCAATTCACAATTGTCCCTTTGTCCCTTCTTTCTCTATTGTCTCTTTCTTGTTCTGTTTGTTTGTTTTTCTCCTTGTGGTGATGTTTAAATTCTGGTCTCTGAATTGATGTTTCCTCCTCCCCCATCTATTTATGTATCCTATGTTTTCTTTCATGATAGTGGTTTTTCCTTACATATCTGGTTATCCTCAGTGTCTGTGTTTAAAAATAAAAAACTGGATATAAATTTGATTTCCCTCTTCTATTGTGGGAATAACTGTATAATCTCACTGCTTCGTTCGCTAAGAATCTATGTTGAGAACTTAGTTTATGTGGCAAGGACAAATTCACTGGCAGCTTATATGCAGAGAAGGCAGGCAGGGAGAGTGTCAGGCTGATTGCCAAAATGAAAACAACGGGGGCAGTATTTTCACTCTAGAAGCCTTCGCTCTTCCCCGGTGGTGTGTTCAGTGCGAGTGTTAACTTTAGAGACAGTTCCCCGGGTTGGTTCCTTCTTGCCTGTGGCTGTTGCTGAGAAGCCTTCGTCTCCTGGGTTTTGCAACCTCGTTTGGCTTAGGTGTTTTGTGTATGAACTTCTACTTATTTTCTCCTCGGTTTCATTTTGTTTTGTGCCGTACCAATTATGCTGATTCTGTATTCTCAGAGGTCATAGTCTATCTGCTGCTTCTCTTTCTACTCCCCCATAATGTTCTAGAGATTTCTCTAATCACTTTTCCTTTTCTATAAACGTGTTGAAATCTCTACTCTGTTATTTTCAGGCTCATGAGAGACTTTCTTTCACATGGCTAATTCCAAAGGTCAGTTCTTTGTCCTTATCTTACTTGACCTCTCTGCAGCACATTGGACACATTTGACCACTTCTTAATGAGTGACTTCTGGGATATCACACTGCTGGCTTTCCTCTCTTCTCATTACTCACTCTTCATTCTCCTTTGTCGATGCTTCCTCTTTTCTAATGTTTTATTAGATTGTTCCATTGCAAATTGAACCTCTTTTACTCCCTGTATATTCCCATTCCGGTGGTGATCTCAGGACTTTAAATAAAGCCCTTATGATAGTGATTCTCAAGTGTTTATCTTCAGCTCACACCTTTTCTGAGCTTTAGAAGCACACTGTCCATTACAGTAGTCCCTAGCCTTATGTGGCTTTTAAGTATATGAAATGTGGCTATGTGACATAGGAACTAAATGTTTGATTTTATTTTATTTTAATTAAGTTAAATTTTAAAAACCACATGTCAGGGCCGGCATCATGGCATAATAGGTTAAGCCTTGCCTGCAATGCCAGCATTCCATATGGGCACCAGTTCGAGACCTGGGTGCTCCATCTCTGATCCAACTCTCTGCTAATGGCCTGGGAAAGCAGTGGCAGATGGCCTAACTCCTTGGGCCCCTGCACCCACATGGGAGACCCAAAGCAAATTCCTGGCTCCTGGCTTTGGATCAGCCCAGCTCTGGCCATATAGCCACTTGAGGGAGTGAACCAGTGGATGGAAGACCCTCTCCCTCCCTCCCTCCCTCCCTCCCTCTGCCTCTGCCTCTGCCTCTGCCTCTGCCTCTGCCTCTGCCTAACTCTGCCTTTCAAATAAATAAATCTTTTTATTTATTTATGCCAGCATTATGGCATAATGGGTTAAGCCGCCACTTGCAATGCTGGCATCCCATATAGGCACTGGTTTCAGACCTAGCTGCTCCACTTCTGATCCAGCTCCCTGCTAATGGCCTGGGAAAACAGTGGAAGATGGCCCGAGTCCTTAGACTGTGCACCCAAATGGAAGACCTGGAAGAAGTTCCTGGCTTCTGGCTTTGGCCTGCCACAGCCTCAGCCATTGCAACCATTTGGGGAATGAACCAGCAGATAGAAGATTTTCTCTTTCTCTCTCTCTCTCTCTCTCTCTCTCTCTCTCTCTAGAGAGACAGACATAGATATAGATATATAGATTCTCTCTCTCTCTCTCTCTCTCTCTATATATATATATATATATACACAGACACACACACACACACACACTTATCCCTCATCCCTCTCTGTAACCCTGCCTTTTAAAAAATAAATCTTAAGGGGCCGGCGCTGTGGCATAGCAGGTTAACGCCTTGGCCTAAAGCGCCGGCATCCCATATGGGCACCGGTTCAAGACCCAGCTGCTCCACTTCTGATCCAGCTCTCTGCTATGGATGGGGAAAGCAGTAAGAAGATGGCCCAAGTCCTTGGGCCCCTGCATCCGTGTAGGAGACCCGGAAGAAGCTCTTGGCTCCTGGCTTTGGATCGGCGCAGCTCTGGCCATTGTGGCCAACTGGGGAGTGAACCAGCGGGAGGAAGACCTCTCTCTCTCTCTCTCTCTCTCTCTCTCTCTCTGTTTCTCCTCTCTCTGTGTAATTCTTTCAAATAAATAAATGTTTAAAAAGAAAGGCACATAGTTATAAGAAAAAATAAAATAAATCTTAATAAAAAATGAAAACCACATGTGGCCAGTAGGACCCATATGAGACAATGTAAATGTTAGTAAAATGGTGTAGTCTTATCTATGGCGCAGTCTACACCCTGGGCACCATCCTGGGCTCTAACCCCCGCCGCCATGGCTATAAGCCAGGTGACCCCATGGCTCAACCACCGGTGTCAGCTCCACCCCCACCCTAATGGGATTCGCTGCTCCTCCTTCCATGCCTGCTCCCCCCACCCAAAGTTTTAAAAGGACCTGTTTTTGAACATGTGGCTCTCTCTCCCTCTCAATCTCTTTCTCGATCTCTCTCTAGTCTATGTCTCTTGATCTCTCTCTTGTTCTCTCTCTTGATCTCTCTCTTATACTCTCCTCCCTCTTTTCCTTCTTCGCCCCTTCTCTCTGGTTTGTCGTGTTTCCCCCAATAAACCCTTTCCCTTATTCTGGTGTTTGGTGTGTTTTGTGGCAACCTTACAATAAAATCCACCTCTCTGTAAATCTTCTTTATCTGACCACAGACAAATCAGACATTATAATATAATGAATTGATTACCAATTGTTTTAAATTATTTATTTGAGAGGTAGAGTTAAAGACAGTGAGAGGGAGAGACAGAGAGAAAGATCTTCCCATCACTGGTTCACTCCCCAAATGTCTGCAACCAAAGCCAGGAGCTAGGAGCTTCTTCTTGTCTCCCACATGGGTGCAGGGGCCCATGCTCTTGGGCCATCTTTTGCTTTTCCAGGCCATAGTAGAGAGATGGATCAGAAGAGGAGCAGCCAGGACATGAACCTGCACCCATATGAGATGCTGGTGCTGCAGGCAGAGAATTAACCTACTGCACACCAGCCCCACCAATATTTTTTTAAGATTTATTTACTTATTTGAAAGAGTTACAGAGAGGCAGAGGTGGGCTGACGGCGGGGTCTTCCATCTGCTGTTTCACTCCATAAATGGCCACAACAGCCAGAACTGGCCTGATTTGAGAAGCCAGGAGCTTCTTCTGAGTCTCACATGTGGGTGCAAGGGCCTAAGGACTTGGGCCATCTTCTACTGCTTTCCCAGGCCATACTGAAAGCTAGATTGGAAGTGGAGCACCCGGGACTCAAACCAGTGCCCATGATGGGATGCCAGCACTGCAGGTGGCAGCTTTACCCACTACACACAGTGGTGGCCCCTAATTACCAATTTTTTATGATTAAATAATGTTGAAGATTTTATGGTACTCCATCGTCATGATTTTAAGTGTTATTAATAAGTAATATTGGAGGGGCCAGCACTGTGACGTAGTGGATAAAGCCACCACCTGCAGTGCTAGCATCCTATATGGGTACCAGTTCGAGTCTCAGCTGCTCCACTTCCGATCCATCTCTCTGCTGTGGCCTGGGAAAGCAGTGGAAGATGGCTCAAGTCCTTGGGCCCCTGCACCCACGTGGGAGACCCAGAAGAAGCTCCTGGCTTTGAATTGGTGCAGCTCGGGCCATTTCGGACAATTGGGGAGTGTACCAGTGGATGGAAGACCTCTCTCTGCCTCTCCTTCTCTCTCTGTGTAACTCTTTCAAGTAAATAAATAAATCTTTAAAAAAAAAATAAGTAATATTGGGTGACTTGAATAGGTACTCTAAGAATTTCATGTTTTTCTTATTTAAATCTGTTAGGATAAGAGGCACAGAATAGAGAGGAGGCAGTGTGTGACTTTACAGCCAGACCAAATTTATTCAGAGAAAATGAATTTGTAGAGGTGGGTGACCAACTGCCCACGTGCACATTGATGGAACACGTGGCAGAAGGCCCCAACCCCCAGGGGCCGGGCCTTTTATATTTTAGGATGGCTAGGAATGGGGGTGGGGGTAGGGGACAGCAGAGGGGGTGGATTCCTGGAACTGGTCTTTCAGGTGGCCTAGGGGAGTGGGGTATGAAGGCAATAGGGTGTGAGACCCAATTGAGATTCAAGGGCAAGGAATACATTCCAATGTTTATCTGTCTTTTGGGCAGTGAGCCAGAATGGGTGAGGCTTATGTCTTTGTTCCAGCAAAATCAGTACATGAGATCCTTTTAGTGCTTAAGCAAGAGGTCAGAAACACCTAAATTTAAATCCAGATTCTGTTACTTACGTGACAACCTCAAGCAGTTTATTTCATGGTAGTGACTTGTTATTTTAAAATAAAGGCTGAGAAAGTGTTTACTACAATTGAAAGTTTTTAAATGCCAAGATATCTTTGACACAATGCAACAGAAGTCATCAGTTGTATCTTTATGACTATTCAGGGCTATTTCTTTGAACCCTTTTATTTTAAATGTATCTAATTTCCCACTGAATTTTAGAAAAAGAAATCACTAGTCTTAGAATTAAATTCAGTAAATGTCTTAAGTTAAAAATCTTTATTCCTATATTATTTCAAAATACAACCTTTGGGCACACTGATTAAGACATTTCCATGACAAAAGTGATTTTCATTATATAATTGTGAAGTAGGAGACTTTGAAGGTTCAAATATATAAGAACCTAATGTATACCATGGTGAAAGCAATTTACTGCTGAGCCTCCAGGAGCAAGGAAGCTGGCAGGAATCAAGGTACTCAAGGGTGAGGATTAAAGCAAAAATTACACCTTCATATGACCACAACAGGCAAGGCAAGGAGGTTGGCTATTAAATGACTAAATTATTTTTGACAAGGCATAACTTCATTGTTTTTATGGTTTCAGAATAAGACTATACTTAATGTAGTTTACTATCAACCATAAAATGCATTTCACTAGCATTTTATTATTGTAATCTCAAACTGAAATTGACAATTTGTAAATTTTTGAGATAATGAAGCATATAAAATTATATTATTGTAGGGTATATTTCCAGGTGTATAAATTTTAAAGTCATTTTCCATACTTTTTTTCTGATAACAAGCTTAATACATACTTTTAAAGAAAATGAATTTTCTGTCATTTTAAGCCAAATGGCATTTTAGTTTTTCAGTATTATAATCATGAATAGATACCTGTATATTCAATATGTAGACCACATCTCTGATAATAAAAATATTTTAATTCAAGTCTAAAAAATCAGGTTTTGCTCCTTCTAATCATAGTCATTCATTCTACTTAACTATTAGCATTTTCACATACTTTACATTCATGTTTGTTTCAGCCATTATATTCTATGATTCTATGAATAGTGATGAAATTTTAAAATAGTAATCATTTTTATTTACTAATTATGTGGGCATTAATTAGAACCAAGAAGCAGCTCTTCCTCCCTTGGCAGGTGTAGGGTGAGGGAAAATGGGAATGTGATATCATATTTTGTATCATGAAAGTGATAATTGGTTTTTCCTTTTAAATCCTTATGTGTAAAAGTAATTTTTCTTTCAATTAAGTATGTGATAAGAAGTATCTTCTTTCAAAGGTGTTTTAGTGTAAGTCTCCTGAAAGCTCTGGAAATTCAGAGGAGGACCTTGAAAATTCAGAGGGAAGGACTACCTAAATTTTCATTTTTTCTTGCCCAGTCAGGTTACGATCTGCTAACACTGTGCTCAGAATAGCACTAAGGTTTCCCTTAGACAAGTTAAGTGCATGCTTTTGCATTTTGTGGTTTAGTCAGTTTGGTCTGGATAGTGAACAGTCTGTGTGATATCATAGAATTTACTGGTAATGTTTTCTGGAAATGAATATCCATCACTTATTGAAAGTGTCAACTAGCAATGGAAATTAGGTTTAGGAACCAGGCCTTCTGGTAATGATAGAAACCTCCAGATAATGTTGATTTGTATTTTCCAGAATTTTAAATGCACGTTTTCAGGAAGCTTTTTCCTTGAATGAAAAGTGAATGAAAATGTAGAGAATCACCCTGTGTTGTTCTTAGTCAGCAACTTGCCTGCAAGTCTGAGAGCACAGTTGATGAGAAATATGGAAACTGACAAATGACTAAATGGAGTGACTGGTCATTTTTAAAAAAATAATTTTAAGAGGCTTTTATATGATAAATTGTTAAATAAGGTGGAACACTGTTCTAATGTAAGACAATGTACTCTTTTCCCCACTTTCTCCTCTGAAAAACATTCAACTATAATTGCTTAAGTAGTAAAATTTGAAAATGATTTTTGACTAGTTTCCATCCTTTTTTGGACAGAACCAAAAATACTGTATTTTACTAGAGGTACTCTAATGAAAGTTGTTATTTGGTTTTAAAAATAAAAATTTTTTTTTTAGTAAATACAGGAATTAGTCTATGCAGTTCATCAAGCACTGTGCATACCTGCTCAATGACAGGAACTATGCCAAGCTCTGAGCGAACTGGACAGTGAAAGAAGGCCTTGGCAAGTGCTCTCAGTCTAGTCCAGGGGTCCATCAGACGAGGTAATAGTTAGAATACAGTGGTGATGAGTCCAGCAGGAGACACCAGGCAGCACTGTGGGAGTACAAAGAAGGGAGTAATCTGGTTAAATATATTATCTTTATGAAATGCACTTAGTTTCATGGCCCTGTTTAGAATTCTATGTTGCCTATATAACACAACAATCCTGTGTATTCAGGAGTTCTCTAAATGATAGCTTGGAACTAGAATCTGGGGACCAGCATTGTCACATGGCCAATAAGGCCAATACCTGCCACACCTGCATCCCATATGGGTGCCAGTTCAAGTCCCAGCTGCCCCACTTCTCATCTGGCTCCCTGCTAATGTCCCTGGAAAAGCATCTGAGGATGACCCTAGTCCTTGGGTCCCTGCACCCACATGGGAGACAGGGGAAGAAGCTCTTGACTCCTGGCTTCAGACTGGCCTAGCTCTGGTGGTTGCGGCCATTTGGGGAGTGAACCAGCAGATGAAAGATCTCCCCTGCCCCACAACTCTACCTTTCAAATAAACAAATAAGTCTTAAAAAAAAAATAGGATTCTGGATTTTGTTACTGGTCTTTTACAAGACTAACAAGTTGCATGAAAGCCTTTGTCACTATTCTCTCTTCAACTCTGTCTCCCAAGGGTGTTTAGATATTCTGAGAATAAGAGACTAAAACCCTCCAGTTTCTTTCATACTAATGTCCACATGTGGATGTGTTTGTGTGTATGCTTTCCCTTTTGAAAGAAATCAAGTCTTTTGAGATCATGATTATTAAATAGTCTAAGAAAGGTGGAGGTGAGCAGATTCTTTCATTCTGGCCAACTCAGTCTACAGAGGTTCTTGGCAGGGTGTCCTCTGATTTCATTTCTTTCCCTTTGGTAGTGGTATCATTGATACTTGATGCCATCTCAATCTTTGTAATCTGCCGTTTAAAGTGAAGATATAACAGAGTTGAAAGTAAAACACTCTAGTGTTAAAGGCAGTTTTAAGTGCACAGTATGTCAGACAAATTAACGTACTTCTTAATACTCACTGAATTTTTACAGTGAGAAAATAGTATAATAAGCATATTTTAATGTCTTCTGTTTGAGTTATAGAAAACTTCTAAATGGGTTTTTTTCTTTTTTTTAATTTATTTTTTAAGAAATACAACTGTAGAATATAGTTATTCTTCCCACCATATCAGCCCTCCCACCCATACTTCCACCCCTCCTCCTCCTCCCTCTCCCCTTGCTAGTCCCATTCTCCATTAAGATTCATTTTCATTTAACTTTATACACAGAACACCAACTCTATACAAGTAAAGATTTCAGCAGTTTGCACACACACACATGCACACACAAAATGTTTGAGAACTGCTTTTACAGTTAACTCTCAATACAATTAATTGAGAACAGAGGTCCCACATGGGGAGTTAATGCATAGTGACTCTTGTTGTTAACAATTAACACTTATGTATGACGTCAGTGACCACCCAAGGCTCTTGAAATGAGCTGCCTAGGCTATGGAAGCCTTACGAGTCCACAAACTCTGGCAGTTTTTGGATAAGGCCATAAGCAAAGTGGAAGTTCTCTCCTCCCTTTAGAGAAAAGTACATCCTTCTTTGATGCCCACTTCTTTCCGCTGGGGTCTCACTCATAGAAAGCCTTCAAGTAGAATGTCTTTCGCCACAGTGTCTTGCCTTTCCATGCCTGAAATGCTCTCATGGGCCTTTCAACCAGACCAGGAAGCCTTAAGGGCTGATTCTGAGGTCAGAGTGTTACTTAAAGTGACTAAATCATGTTTAATCTGTTTAAATTTATCATCTTTCCTCAGAATTTAAATTATATCTTTTATGAACGGGCCTGAGAAAATATATCTCACTTTCCCACGTTCTCCAAACCACAAGGCAATAAAATAGACAAAAACCTTTGTCCATCATTAAATCCTGTTTTTTTGTTGTTGTTTTTTTGTTTTTGTTTTTGTTTTTGTTTTGTAAGGCAGAGTTTTACAAAGAGGAGTAGAGAGAGAGAGAGAATCTTCTATCCCCTGATTCACTCCCCAAATGGCTACAACAGCAGGGGCTGTGCCAAGCTGAAGCCAGGAGACAGGAGCTTCTTCCAGGTCTCCCACATGGGTACAGGGGTCCATGCACTTGAGCCGTCTTCCACTGCTTTCCCAGGTACCTTGGCAGGGAACTGGATTAGAAGTGGAGCAGCCAGGGCCGGCGGCGCGGCTCACTAGGCTAATCCTCCGCCTAGCGGCGCCGGCACACCGGGTTCTAGTCCCAGTCGGGGCGCCGGATTCTGTCCCGGTTGCCCCTCTTCCAGGCCAGCCCTCTGCTGTGGCCCGGGAGTGCAGTGGAGGATGGCCCAGGTGCTTGGGCCCTGCACCCCATGGGAGACCAGGAAAAGCACCTGGCTCCTGGCTCCTGCCATCGGATCGGTGCGGTGCGCCGGCCGCAGCGCGCCGGCCGCGGCGGCCATTGGAGGGTGAACCAATGGCAAAGGAAGACCTTTCTCTCTGTCTCTCTCTCTCACTGTCCACTCTGCCTGTCAAAAATAAAATAAAATAAAATAAAAAAATAAAAAAAAAATAAAAAAAAGAAGTGGAGCAGCCAAGAGTTGAACCGGACACATATGGGATGCTGGCATCACAGGCAGTAGCTTAACCTTCTGTGCCACAATGCTGACCCATATTAAATCCTTTTTAGTTTCAACTTTGTCATTTTACTGATTTTTGAACTTTTTTTTATTTATAAAGGAAGTTTCTTTCATGTACATACTAGTGTCAGGAATGCGAGGACTTCATACATTCAGTACCTGTTGAATACTTACTTTGTCCCAGATAGGAGGTGCTCTGAAAGGATCAGTGAACAAAACAGGAAAAAAATCTTTGTCCTTGTGTAGTTTCCTTCTAGTGGAGAAAGACAAACAGTAAGGAAATAAATAAAAGAGAGTAAGTAGCAAATAAAGCAGGGAATGAAAATGGAGACATAGGGGGCGTGGATTGGAGTTGCTATTTAAATTATTCAAGGAAAGCTTCTGAAAGAAGCTGACACACATACTTTTTTTTTTTTTTTTTTTTTTTTTTTTTTTTTTTTGACAGGCAGAGTTAGACAGTGAGAGAGAAAGAGCGCACCGTGCTGATCCAAAGCCAGGAGCCAGGTGCTTCTCCTGGTCTCCCATGCGGGTGCAGGACCCAAGCACTTGGGCCATCCTCCACTGCACTCCCAGGCCACAGCAGAGAGCTGGCCTGGAAGAGGGGCAACCGGGACAGAATCCGGCGCCCCAACCAGGACTAGAACCCAGGGTGCCGGCACCACAGACGGAGGGAGGATTAGCCTAGTGAGCCACGGTGCCAGCCTACACACATACTTTCAAAAGAGAAAGAGAAAAGGAAAATAACATCCCACCAAGATCCTGAAGCAGGAATGTACCTGTCCATGTTGAACACCAAAAGGGTTAGTATAGCTGGAGTGGAAGGAATGAGGGGGAGAGTAGACAGTAACCAAAGGGAAATCAAGGGGACAAATTATACAGAACCTTGTGAAAATTAAATGCAAAACTCAGCCCCTTCTCCAGCACTGGCAATATTCACTGAAGACATCCTTTGACAAGGCAGATGGAAGGGATTGCAGTGTGCTGTTTGTTCAAAGAGCATGAACAGAGAGTACTGGAGAGTGAATGTGATGTAGCGACAAATTCTTCATTGAGAGGAAGAATGAGGCCCCATAAAGAAGATAGTGTTTGGGACAGGAATTAGCACAGCTGTTAAACTGCCGTTTGAGATACCTGTGTCCGGTATTGGAGTGCCTAGATTCAAGTCCCAGCTCCACTCACCATCCCAGCTTCCTGCTGATAAATACCCCTGGGAGGTGGGAGGTGGTGACTCAGGTAATTGTATCCCTGCCACCCTGTGGGAGACCCAGATTGAGATCACTGCTCTGAGCTTCAGCCCTTTCCCAGCAGATGGAAGAGAGTCCCTCTCCCCGCCCCCTCTCTTTCAAGTACATTTTTTTAAAATCAAGGCAGTATTTAAACTGAGAAGATTAACAAAGATAAGAAGTGTTAGGGTATTCCAGCTATTAAGAGCAGTTTAAAACATAAACATAGTAATTGAGGTGGGAGAAAGGGACTAAAATCAGAAAGAAGAGATGTTAAATCATTAAGATGGGGATTTGGAATGTGAGTGGTAATTGGAATTAGAGGGCAAAGGAGGCTTCTAATTTAGGTAAATGGGTAGATGGCATCTGTAGTGAAAATGTAGAAAGATAGGAATATTAGGGAAAGTATGAATTGTATTTTGGACATACTGAATTCAAAATGCCTAGAAGACTTCTGGAATAAAATATCTTAATAGTTCAAGCTTTCATTTGGACCCATTTATTAAATATCCTGCTAGGAGTCCAGCCCCATGCCAGGAACTATACTGTGTATTTTGGAGTAAAGGCTCGGAGCATAAGCTAACTGAAAATCCATTAACATATGTGTGGTATTTGCAAACACAAAAGTTAGTGAGATAAACCAAAAGAGGCTGCTGAATGAGAACCCAAGAGACTAAGAACTACTAGGGATGGCAATGAAGTGGGTAGCATGGATGTTTACCATCCAAAAGGGGTGAGGAACAGGAAGATACAGGAAATATCTTTGGCTGGTGTTGATATTGTTGTTCTCCTCCTCCTCCTTCCGTAATTCTTTCCTGTAATAACAAATCTTAGGCCAGCGCTGTGGCGTAGCGGGTGAAGCCGCCACCTTCAGTGCTGTCATCCCACGTGGGTGCCGGTTGGAGTGTTGGCTGCTCCACTTATGACCCGGCTCCCTGCTGTGGCCTGGGAAAGCAGTAGAAGATGGCCCCGGTCCTTGGGCTCCTGCACCCATGTGGGAGACCTGGAAGAGGCTCCTGGCTTCTGGTTTCATATTAGTGCAGCTCCAGCCATTGCGGCCGATTAGGGAGTGGGCCAGTGAATGGAAGACCTCTCTCTCACTACTTCTCCTTCTATCTCTGTGTAACTCTTTCAAGTAAATAAATAAATCTTAAAAAAAAAAAAAAAACTCAATGAAAAAGAAATATGTATGTTATAATATACCCATTTTATCCTTCCTATAGCTATACAAATATCTGTGATCTGTCAAGGTATTATCACATTTTCAAAATAATACCAGTGTTAAAGATAGATATTAAGTTTAATTTATAATTGAACACAAAATTAAGGTTTACTGGCTTTACCAATTTATGTGACAGACTTTGATAGAAACACATCTGCGCATCCCCAAATTGGATATCTAGAGCATGTCACAGAGGATGTGGAATGATATACTCCAGTCTCCTGTGAGAACTTCCTGAGGAAGCATTAAATACTAAAAATTGCATGCAGCTCTTGATAGCTTTTAAATAGGAATTAGGGTAGTCATTATTTGATTATTGGTTGGCACAGTTAAATTATTTTGTATTAGTTTAAAAATAAGTTAAAGATCTGCTAACTCTATATATTTAATGTATCAGTGAATTTAATTTTTCACTAATGTATATGATAAATAGTACAGATCACTGGGGATCAGCATAGCCCAGGAGATCTTCCCAGAAGAATCGGAGTGCACAGATAACTTACTTGAGGTCGCCTGTCTAGTAATTGCTGCACCAGTCTTCCAGTGCACACAGAATAGCTCCAGAATTAGCATATATTATGCTGATAAACTGTCCCTTGATGTATTTTTTCTAATTGTTAAGGAACAAAATCTAATGATAGAGAATTATGAGCAACTCATACTTTTGATTTGGAATAATAATTTTCCCAGAAAGTTATTTTTCAAAAAGTATTATAAATACCTTAAGGAAGGCAATCAACATGTAGACCATGCATAACAGCTACTTATTCCTGCATTCATTTTTGAGTTTTGCTATTTTTAGAAAAGTGGTCTAATAATTCCAGACTTGTGGAAGGAGTACTTTGTTTATTTGTTTGCCTACTTACAATTAAATACCAATGAAAAATTTTTTCAGTAAAAACTTAAAAGTTTCCTCTGATTGTGTAGAAGATTCTGCACTGTTGAAAGCTTTGGAAGATTTGCTTGCCTACCATATGATTATTAAATGTCCATTCGGAGTCTTGATTCTTTTCTTCAGCTTTATTAAAAAAAAATTAAGTCCCCTAAACCTCTAAATTCACAACATTTCCTTCTTCATTCTGAAAACTTTATTGTATATCAGCTAAAATAAGAGTTTTCTCCTGTATAATAACATACCATTATCATACCTCAGAAAACAAGTGTTGATACTATAGTATCATCTAGTAGAGTTCATATTCAGATTTTCTAGTTGTGGCTAAATATATTCAAAAAATTTTTGTTTGCTTGTTTTCCAGCATCCAGTCTAGATTTTAGCCTCACTCAATTTCAATTAATAATCTAGAGTTTCGTCTTTTTCCTTATGACATTGACTTTTTAAAGAGTATGACTGGGCTGATTTTCTTATAAAATGTTCAATGTTTAGGGTTTCCTATCTCATTGTGATTAGATTCAGACTGAACTTTTTTGGCAAGTGATACTATTGGTGTTGCTAAGTTTAGTTCTTCATCAAGGTAGTGAGCACCAGATCTCTCTATTGTAAAAATAAAAATTTACCATTTTACTTGCTGAGTAAACTGTGGGGTGATACTTGGAGACTGTGTGAACATCCCGTTTCCTCAGCTGATTTAATGGTTTCAGCATCAGTTGATGATCCTTGCTTTAATTAATTATCATAGTGGGGTGGGGATGCAAAATGGAGGTTTTCTGATGCTGCCATCCCTTCTATATTTATTATCTGGCATTCTTCAATCTAGAAGGATGTTTCTTTTTTTTTTTCCTGTCTTTTTGCATATTACAGATTTTTTTCATTCAATTGTTGTACCTCTTTTCTGTTGTTTCCTTTTGTTGCTCAAAGTGTCCCCTAATTTGGCAAAGAAGAACCCATATATGCTTATCCTCATGCCCTTCAATGTGAACCAGTTAGCATTTGAGCACTTATGATGTCATAGGTTCACCTAGTACTTTCTCTACCCCTGAGCTGGAATCAGTCATTTCTCCAGGAACCTCTGGTACTATTAATTGATAATGGAATTTAAAACTAAAATCTGGGACTCAGATTGTTAATAGTGAATAGTTGCTTCTAGGACTTTTCAGTGAGCAGATCTGGGTTTGTATGATCCAGTTTTTTTGGTTATGAATCCAATTTGTTTTTCAAAATGTCCATCTAATTATCCCAACACCAGGTATTTAAAAAAAAATCTTCCTCTTCATATACCAGTATGTACATGGGTCGTTTTAAAAACATTTTCATTCATTCTGTTGATCTGTGTCTACCCGTCTGTCAGCACTGCATTGTTACTTTAAACATTATAATAATTATTTTAGTAGTGTTTATATCAATTAGATTCTCTTTTGTTTTCTCAGGATATTTTCTAATACTTGCATGTTACTATGTACGAATTTCAGACTCAATATTGCCTAGTAGTCCAAAAAAATATTTTTTTAAATGTTTTCTTAATAATGTTTTATTCATTTCTTATTGTATTTATTCACATATTTTATCTTTTATACTGCCCTTATTAATGGAGTATTCTCTTCCATTATATATAACTTCTAGTTTGAATATGTAAAGGATACTGGTTTATATATTAAATTTTATATCATACTAAATTTCTGATTTTTTAGTTCTATTACTGGTTATATTGACTTTAACATTGATTCGTTTGGGCTTTCTAATATAAAATTATATTTTCTGAGGAATATAGTTTTATTTATTTTCCAGTTCTTTTTTTTTCCCAAGATTTATTTTTATTTGAAAAGCAGAGTGACAAAGAGAGAGACAGACAGTCAGAAAGAAATCATCTATCTGCTGGTTCATTTCCCTAATGGCTGCAACAGCTGTGGCTAGACCAGGCCAAAGTCAGGAGCCAAGAACTCCATCTGGGTGGTGGTAGCCCAAGTAGTTGGGCCACTTTCTGCTGCTTTCCAAGACACATTAGCAAGGACCTGGACCAGAAGTGAAGCTGCCATTTCTCCAGGAGGCACTCACAGGGGATGCTGGTATCGCAGGCAGTGGCTTAACCTGCTGTGCCACAAGGCTGGACCCTTCTTTTCCAATTCTTAAGAAGGGCTTGCAATCCCGATACAGACAACTTTATGTTAAACTTAGCAGAAAAGACCCCTACTTTCATTTTATTTTTTTTAAGATTTATTTATTTATTTATTTGAAAGGCAGAGTTACAGAGAGGCAGAGGCAGAGAGAAAGGGAGAGAGAGAGGTTTTCCATCCGCTGGTTCATTCTCCAAATGGTCACAGCAGCCAGAGCTGGGCCATTTCAGAGCCAGGAGCCAGGAGTCAGGAGCTTCTTCAGGTCTCCCACATGGGTACAGGGACCCAAGGACTTAGACTATCTTCTACTGCTTTCCCAGGCCATAGCAGAGAGCTGGATTGGAAGTGGAACAACCAGGACTCTAACCGGTGCCCATATAAGATGCTGGCACGGCCGACAGAGGCTTTACCTGCTACACCACAGTGCCAGCCCCTGATTACCGATTTTTAAAAATTGATTATATAATGTTGAAGATTTTATGGTACTCCATCATCATGATTTTAAATGTTATTAATAAGTAATATTGGGTAATTTGAATAAGTACTCTAGGATCCCTGCTTTCTAAAACTATATTCTACTGGAATATCATGAATGTTTAATTTTTGTTTGGCCTAGGTAATTAATGTCTAGCCTCTCCCTATCCTGTATAGAGATGCACAGGAGACTTCAAAACTCACATAGGTTGTAAAGGTATAGTGTTGCCTGAGAAAAACAACTCATATGAGGATGTTGTGCTAGGGAGAATGAAACCTGTCCTGCTCCTAGCATGGTGCTTTGTGGTTAGTGGAGAGCACATGACCATCTGGTGATGTGAGATTGCTGGGTATATGTTTTAGCTTCGGAAGTGGCATACATTCTTGCCTGTTTCCATTTTGCAGTAAATTGATTAGTCTTTGTTCTTTCTTCCTTTGATCATGGTCCAGAGTTGAAGGTTGGAAAGTTTAGGGAAACTTTAAAATGCGATTCTGCTGTTCATGATATGCAGATAAATGAGGTGAAATGTCATGATTTGGCAGTGTACAAAATATAATATGAGGAATGTCTCCTAAGAAGCATAAAATTTCTTGTGTTATCTTCTCTATAGTATGATACTGGCTGGAAAATTCAGAAGTTTTTTTTTCTTATTTTTTGACAGGCAGAGTGGACAGTGAGAGAGAGAGAGACAGAGAGAAAGGTCTTCCTTTGCCGTTGGTTCACCCTCCAGTCGCCGCCGCAGCCAGCGCACTGCGCTGATCCAATGGCAGGAGCCAGGAAATTATCCTGGTCTCCCATGGGGTGCAGGGCCCAAGTACTTGGGCCATCCTCCACTGCACTCCCTGGCCACAGCAGAGAGCTGGCCTTGAAGAGGGGCAACCGGGACAGAATCCGGCGCCCCGACCGGGACTAGAACCCGGTGTGCCAGTGCCGCTAGGCGGAGGATTAGCCTAGTGAGCCACGGCGCCGGCCTTCAGAAGATTTTTAAGTAATGCATTTCAGTTTTGTAGCAGGTATAGGAGCATTATCAGAGGAAGCAGTAAATTTACATTTTTGAAGAGAGTCCCAGAACAGTAAGTAAAGCATTCTAATAACTGATGTGCATCCTGAACACTGCATTTTAGCTCATGATGGCACAGGAGCACAGCACAGGAGAGTCCATTGATCCTGGTAATATTTGAGTAAATTCTTTAGAAGCTTGTGTGTTTCAGGCATTTGGGTTAGGCACACTAGATATAAAGATAATAAAAATCAGCCACAGGGGCTAAACAAATGTATAAAGGGGTCTAGAGGGTTTGTGGCTTCAGTGCTTGGGTTTTGGTCCTAGAATTGCTGCTCATTGGTTGTGTGACCTCGGGAATGTTACTTTCTGATTTGCTTTCATTTTTTTTTAATTTAACATTTATTTGTTTGTTTAATTGAAAGTTACAGAAAAAGAGGGAGAGAAAGATCTTCTATCAGCTGATTCTCTCTCTCTCTCTCTCTCTCTCTCTCTCTCTCACACACACACACACACACATGCGCGCGCATACACGCACATGCCCCATGCAGACACTTCCTCCATGTCTCCCACATGCCTAAAGGTTAGTAGGTGATGGATCAAGTACTTAGGTCCCTGACACCCATATGGAAGACTTGCATGGAGTTCTAGGCTCTTGGCTTTAGCCTGATCCAGCACTGGCTGTTGTGGCCATTTTGAGAGTGAACCAGCAAATTGAAGATTGTGTGTGTATGTGTGTGTGTATACATGTATGTATGTCTCTGTCATTCTGCCTTTCATATAAATAAATACAAATACAGATAAATATTTATATTTCATATATTAAAAAAAAAAAAACCCTGTTCAACTTACACCCAATCTGCTAGGCCACAGGAGTAAATTCCTTAGTCTCATCACTTTCATGTTGCAGTGATCTCCTAGTGACCGAGACCTGAAAGCCACTTCCTCCAGAGTGTGGGCCCATGGCAGGCCCTTGATGTACTGCAAACAGTCTGACAAAGTAGCCACTTTCCAAGGGCATTTATAGCTTCTGTTGGCTGAGAGCCCTCAGTGAACTCAGAAAACTCATTTTTCTGCCCATACCTTTGGAAGAAGCCTTCCTACTCTGCGCAGGTTCTTCCATGCTCAGTACCCAGTAGAACAAAGCCCTCCCACACCCACATGTAGCCACCACATCATGGTAGTGAGATCCCAGAAAAACGTCCTCCTCTGATCCACTCTTCAGGGTTTGCCAGCCCTCTTGCTTTAGTCTTTGTAGCTCTCTAGAAAGAAACTAAACTGAACGATTTCAAATTTTAAAATCATTACATAGAATGAAGATTAAGTGGAAGAATTATCACAACAGACTAAGTTGTGAGAGTAAAGACAAGATGAGCTGAAAACTAAGCTTTTTTTGTTTTGTTTTGTTTAAGATTTATTAATTTATTTGAAAGTCAGAGTTACACAGAGAGGAGAGGCAGAGAGAGAGAGAGAGAGAGCGCGAGTGATCGAGAGAGGTCTTCATTCTGATGGTTCACTCCCCAATTGGCCGCAGTGGTCTGAGCTGTGCCGATCTGAAGCCAGGAGCCAGGAGCTTCTTCCGGGTCTCCCATGTGGGTGCAGGGGCCCAAGACATGGGCCATTTTCCACTGCCCTCCCAGGCCATAGCAAAGAGTTGGATCAGAAGAGGAGCAGCCAGGACTAGAACCAGCGCCCATATGGGATGCCTTCGCTTCAGGCCAGGTCGTTAACCCACTGAGCCACAGAGCTGGCCCTGAAAACTAAGTTAATAGGCTAAAATTTTTCTGAGCAAAAGAATGGTAGGATTCTGCAAGCTGAAGGGCTTCTCAAGTTGCAAGAAAGATGTTGAGGAACAGTTTTTTTTGTTTTTTGTTTTTCATGTAAATTGTTGAACTCTTTACTTTAGTATAGAATTGGTGTTCTGTGTATAAAGTTAATTGAAAATGGATCTTAGTGGAGATGGGACTGGGAATGGGAGGGGGAGGAGGGGTGTAAGTATGGGTGGGAGGGTGGGTATGGTGGGAAGAATCACTATATTCCTAAAGTTGTACTTAAGAAATGCATGAAGTTTGCATTTCCTATATAAAAGGTTTCTTTGGGAGATGGGCAAAAGAGTACTCTTAAATTAAAAAATCATTATAAAAAAAGATAAATGATAAGGACACACTAATGCATAATCCTGGTGAAATTTCCAGTTTCCTAGGTAAAGGGAAAATATTAAGTTTCTAAATGGCAGAAATAGGTTCTTGCTACAGAAAAGAAAATCAAGTGAGTGTTTTGGTTTCACATCTGAAACACTAGAAGCTGTCTGGTGGTAGAATGACATATACAGACAACCAAGACAAAGGATTGCATATCCACAAATCTGTTATTTAACTAAGATATTGTACTTCTGTGCACAAAGGAAAGAAAGGCAAATTTGGATATACAAGGATTTAGAAAGTACTCTAAGCAAATGACAACTGAATTAAAACAGAAATCTCAAGACATAGGGGAAACATTGGACTTTCTATTAGACATATAGTAAAACATTGTTTTTTTTTTCTTTTCTTTCTTTAAATATTTATTTATTTCAAAGTCAGAGCTACAGAGAGAGGGGAAGAGACAGAGAGAGATAGTCCATCTGTTGGTTCACTCCACAGAAGACCACAACAGCCAGGGCTGGGCCAGGCCGGAGCCAGGAGCCAGGGGCTTATTCTGGGTCTTCCATGCAGATGCAGGGGCCCAAGCACTTGGGCCATCTTCCCCTGCTTGCCCAGGTGCATTAGCAGGGAGCTGGATTAGAAGTGAAGCAGCTAGGACATGAACCAGCGTCAACAGGGATACCATCACCACAGGTTGTGGTTTTACCTGCTCCATCACAGCACCAGCCCCAAGAGATTGTTTTTCTATAGAATTTTTGTTTCATAATTCATACTTAGTACTTCCTCCAAATTCCTGTGCATGTTGATGCATTTAAATTTAACTGTAAATTTATATATACAAATGGAGGAATTAAGGCCTTTTGAAAGTTTAATATTGGGGCCCGTATTGAGGCACAGTGGGTTATGCCATTGCTTGCCCATATCTCAATGCCAATTCAAATCTCAGCGGTTCTGCTTCTGAAACAGCTTCCTACTAATGTTGCCTAGGAAGGCAGCAAGTGATGGCCTGAGTGCTCGAGTGCATGCCACTCCTGTAGGTGACCAGGATGAAATTCCTGGCTCCTAGCTTCAGGCTGGCCCAGATCTGGCTGTTGTAGCCATTTGGATAGTGAACCAAATGGAAGGTTTCTCTTTCTTTGTGTCTGTGTGTATGTGTGTCTCTCTCTGTCACTCTGCCTTTCAAACAGTAAATAAATCTTTTTTAACAAATAAAAAATAAATAAAAATTTGATCATCGTCACAAGTGAGGAAGTATTGGTAAATGAAATATCTTGGCTGAGGGAGGTTCAAACATTTTATTTGAATACATTAATAAATGTATTTGTTACTATTAGAATCAGGAAGGTAACTAATAGCAAAATTGAAATGTTAATAAAAATTGAAAGAAGAAACTCAAGATCAACAGGCAAAGAAAAAAATGTAGGTACCAAAATTGCCCACAAACAAGAAGGAAAAATAAATAAACATTAAATGGAGTTTTGCTTCAAGTTAGTATGTACATGATAGATAATGGTTATCTCTCTACTGTTGCTGAACAAAAAGACCTCACATAAATTTTAAAAAGCTGTCAAAGAGATGTGAGTGCAAAAAAATCTAAATGAAAAATAAATTACAAAGAGAAATAAGCCTTGCTTTATAAAGGAGTAAAAACCAGCAGTCTCTTTAACATGTATGAGCATTTAACAACACAGAAACATGGGAGAGCTGAGGGATAAGCCTTCCCACAGGGAGCGTGATGCTGAGACAAGGAGAAAACAGCTGACATTCTAGGGATCCCGTGGGCTTCTGGCCTGATAGAATGAAATCTGGAAGTCAGTCTTCGCTTCCCTACCCTCAGTCTTCCCCCACAGGACTTTCATAGCATAAGCAGTGACATAGGATACTGGGAGAAAGGAAGACAAGGAAGGAGGGAGGTCTCATATCATCCAGCAACATAAACCCCAAAGTTCTAGAAATAAAGAACTCATCTGGGGGATAGTTGAAACAGTAGACATCCTAAAGTTAACTAAGGCAACTGCTCAGCCCCTACAGAAGCCAAGTCCTGATTGAAGGAAGAGATCTACCCCTCCTCCTAGCTTTCTAAAAGAGGAAATGGTGAACCCTTTCTGGAGAATGATGTTTTCTGTTTCAGTCTCTCCTGATTGTGTGTCTGGCAGCTCTGACCCTTCAGTCAGAAATTTTGAATCATGTACAGAAGCAGAAATAGATAACCCATAATCAGGAAAAACAGTGGTCAATAAGAAGTAATAGGAAATGTGAGCAAAAATGAGTGAGAAGATGGAGAATTTCATCAGAGAAATAGAAGCTTTCAGGGAAACTAATGGAAATTCTAGACTTTGGAAGAGTATAATAGATGAAATGAAAATACATTAAATAGACCTAGCAGCAGATAAACCAGATTGAAAGAAAGGATCACTTAATTTAGGGCAAGACAATAGAAATTTTATGTTATCCGAATTAAAGTATAAAGTGGAAGGGAAACATGGGAAAAGAAGAGTGTTAGATCAGTGTCTACATGAAATAGACTAAACATATCATTGGAATTTCAAAGGGAAAACAAAATGAATTGAAAAATATTTGAAGAATTAATGGACTAGGAGTTTACCAATTTGAATAAAAGTCATTGACCTATAGACATTAAAAGCTTAGCAGACTATATATATATATATATAAATGAAACACATCTAGGTACATATTAACTAAACCAAAGAATATGAAACACAAATAGAAAATTACAAATGCAGCCAGAGGAGAACATTTTTTACATTTAGGGGAATAACAAGAATGATGCCTGCCTTCTCATAAGTAAGAATAGATTGAAATCATTTTCTGAAGAAAATGACTGCCATCTTAGATGGCAGTACTCAGCAAAAACAACATAAATGAATGTCCACTGAAAACTTAAGATTTGCGCTATAAGATCCTCTATAGAAAGTGAAAAACTTTATTTTGCTTAGGGACATTTGGATATTTATAACATCATTCGTGGGTCATACAAAATTACCAACTGCAAAATTAGTCTGCTATAGATGTATTGAATTTTGACTTCTGCCTGTGGTTGTCTTGGCATGGCCAGACCAAATAGTTTTGCAGGCCTTGTATATACTGCCCACAGCCAGAAGTTCCTCACCCCTGGAAGGGAAATGATCTCAGGTGGAAACTTTGAATCTTGAAGAAAGAATAAAGAACACTAGAAAGGTTAAACCTGTGGATACCTTTGAAAGACTGACACTTAGGCATTCTTTAGAAGACTATTGACTTTTTAAAGCAATTATACTGACAGTATATTCCTGCGTATATGTTACATGTGGAAGTAAATTACAAAACAGTAGTAGCATACAGAGTAGTAGGATAAATGAAACTGTACTATTTTAAGGTGCTTATATTGTTCTTGAAGTAGAAGTCCCTAATTCAAGATATAAAATAATATATATAAGATGTATTGAAAGGCAGAATTACAGAGAAAGAGAGAGAGGGAGAGAGAGAGGTCTTCCATACACCGGTTCACTCCCCAAATGGCCACAACTGCCAGAGCTAAGCCAATCCAAAGCCCGGAGCCAGGATCATCTTCTGGGTCTCCCAAGCAGGTGCAGGGGCACAAGCTCTTGGGCCATCTTCCGCTGCTTTCCCAGGTGCATTAACCTGGATCAGAAGTGGGTTAGCTGGGACTCGAACCTGTGCCCTTATGGCTTTACCCACTACGCCATGGCACTGGCCCCATATATATTTAAATATATTTTAAATAAGTATATTCATTCACTTTTTTTATTGATTGATTTACTCTATAAATGTTGTTTATTCTCAGGTTCATTTGGAGCTAATTTAATTTTTAGAATGTTCCATGACAACTTGGACATTTTAAGTATAGTATATTCCTGTACCATTAACATACTTAGTGAATATATTTATAATTTGGAATATAAATATAATTATGTCTTCATTTATTTCATGTTTCTCACAAAATATGCATGTTATTAATTAGGTTCTTCAAAGAAACAGAATGAATAGAATCTATCTATAGAGAGAGGGATTTACGTTAAGGAATTGACTGGCACCATTGTGGAGACTGGCAAATTCATAATCTGCAGGGTTGACCTGCAGCCTAAAGACCCACAGAAGAGTTGAATCTTGGAGCCAAAGTCAATCTGTTAGAATCTGTTAGAATTCTCTCCCTCAAAGGTCTGACCTTTTCTTTTAAGGCCTGGAGCTGATTGGATAAGGACTTCTTAAATTATGGAGGCCAATCCACTTTACTCAGAATCTGTTGACTTAAATGTTAATCCCATCCAAAATGCCTTTAAAGAAACATCTAGAACATTATTTGACCAAATATTTGGGTACTGTGGCCTAGGCAAGTTGGTAAATAAGATTAACCATTATATCAAGCTGTTTATTTTTTGAGCTGTCATTTATCATTATACCTTAATAAAAGTGAAAATGAGTTATAAATTCAAATTTTTTTAAACTTTTATTTGAATTATATGGCTTTCCCCCCCCATAACCTCCCTCCCACCCGCAGCCCTCCCATCTTCCACTCCCTCTCCTATCCCATTCTTCATCACGATTCATTTTCAATTATCTTTATATACAGAAGATTAACTTAGTATATACTAAGTACAGATTTCAACAGACTGCACCCACAAAGACACACTAAGTATAGAGTATTGTTTGGGTAGTAGTTTTACCGTTAGTTCGCAGAATACAACACATTAAGGACAGAGGTCCTACAGAGGTGCACAGTGACTCCCGTTGTTGATTTAACAATTGACACTCTTATTGATGACGTCAGTAATCACCTGAGGCTCTTGTCATGAGCTGCCAAGGCTATGGAAGCCTCTTGAGTTCACCAACTCAGATCTTGTTTAAACAAGGCCATATTCAAAGTGGAAGATCTCTCCTCATTTCAGAGAAAGGAACCAGCTGCAGGACTGGAGCTCCCCTCTGTACGCTCCCAACACTTTAGGAAGCTCTAGGGGTCTATTTGGGGTTAAGTGGCATGAAATTCCTGTGTCTGATAGCCAGGAACAGATAACATCTGAAGGAACTGGTTTAGGTCCTAATGCCCAAGAATGGTGAGAAAGCC
This sequence comes from Oryctolagus cuniculus, assembly GCF_964237555.1. NCBI lineage: Eukaryota > Metazoa > Chordata > Mammalia > Lagomorpha > Leporidae > Oryctolagus > Oryctolagus cuniculus. The sequence continues at coordinate 33,561,708 of NC_091436.1, forward strand.
TTTCTGGAAATTCTGATGCCATTCCAGTAACTCATGGAATTGAAAGCTCATAGCATGAAACAGAACCACATCAGAGTCATGTCCTGAGAGCAGTACAGAGCTTTCAGAAGATACATGTAAGGAATATGAAGTAATGGATTCTTTATCTTGCAGAAACACAAGAAATATTACAAGCATTGAAAATCAGCTGAGGAAATTATTTTAGGACCAGCAGCTTCTAAAGAAGCTATAATTCTGTTTCTCACACTACTCCCAGGGTAAAGGTAGATAAGAAGATGAGATCAAGTTGTAAGCATTATGTTGTGATTCTTAGAGAGATTCCTGAAACACCACTAGTAGAGGAAGTGAAAACTTTATTCAAAAATGAAAGCTACCCCAAAGTGATAACTTATGGCCTTGCACACAATAGTAACCTGTATATCATTTTCCATTCAGACAGAGGTGCACAACAGGCTTTTAAATATTTAAGAGAAGTTAAAGCACTTTGGAGAAGCCAATCATGAAAAGAATAAATGCCATCCATTCATTTTTTTCTAATAGTTATAAATTCATGGATTCTTGTATAAGAGCACTTCAAAAAATTTATAAGTTTACTTTGACAAAAGGTTTTGAATTGCATGTGCATTTTTTCATAAAATGCGTTTTTCATTAACGTTTTAAAGACTCTTGCTATATATAATCAACACATTCAAACACAGTATACCTCACCAGTCTTTATGTAGCCTATATGTATTTCCTGCCAACAGCTCTCACTCTCCTAATCTTGTACCTTACTTGAAACACCACTCCCTTTCCTATTGGTGGTTTTGTGAATGGCTTTAATTCACCAGAATCTTGCAAAACAAACATGGCTGCTGTGCATAGGGCTCAACCTTCATAAAGAAATGAAGCCTTATTGTTTTGGTGATGCCTTGTTTTAGGTCATCTAGTGGTCCAGAAGACTTAATGGAGGGCTTTTTGTCATTGGGGGATGATCCACTGAACAGATGTAGTTCATGAGACTCCAACTGATGACACAACCTACAGGAACAAACTTACCTTCTAAAGGAGTCTCCCACTTTGCAGATGGTACAGAAGATAACAAGAAGATGGGGGATCCCAAGACTCCATCCTTCAACAGCTGAAGCAAAGGCTCCAGCAATGAAGTTTGATTTATTAACCTCAGATTTTCCCTCTTTACCCAGAAGTTCATCAGTAATACCATGAACAGCAGTTAAGATGCCACTTGGGATGCCTGCATACCATAACAGAGTACCTGAGTTTGAGCGTCAGCTTTGCTCCAGATTCCAGCTTCCTGCTAATGCACACCTTCCTGCTAATGCTAATGCAGATTATGGCTGAAGTAATTGGGCCCTTAGCACCCATATGGGAGATCCAGATTGAGTTTCTGGCTTCTGAGCATTTCAGGAGTGAGCTAGTGGATGGGAATTTCTCTCTCTCTCGATCTCGATCTCCCCAGTAAAATAAATATTTGCCACGTGAACTCATTTTGGATAATAGGATGTCTGCTGTTAAGTGTCTTACAGGGGCTAGCGTTGTGACACAACAGGTTAGGCTATACTGCCTGTGACACCAGCATCCTTTATCAGAGCACTAGTTTGAGTGAGTTGAATCATGAGCAGTAGGACCCCAAAGTTCATCTGTAGTGATTTTTAAAAACCAGAGGGCTGTCGGTGTAGTTACTCATTTATATATTATGGAGGGGGGCGGGGGGAGGGATCTGTGGCTGCCAATCAGCATGTTAATTCATTTGTTACTCTCTGTCCTTCACTGCCTACCTCCAAAAGCAAAATAACCAACCAGCCTCTGAATTGTATGTTTCTGACTGCTTTGACCAGTGCAGTCCAGTCATAACCATTCTAAATTTATGAATTGAAATGTTTAATATTTTACTCTCCTATTGACATTTTTAGAATTTTAGGTCCCAGAATGATAAGGCAGACCAACCCTAGAGTGATTTATTTGTGTTGGACTTAAAGAGAAAACATTGTACCTTACGGTGTTAAATAGTGTAGAAGAAAAATTTTTTTATTTTTAATTTATTTGAGAGGTAGAACAAGAGAGAGATACAATGAAAGTGATCTTTCATTCAGTAGTTTACTCCCCAAATAACCACAACAGCTAGGACTAGGCCAAGTCGAAACCAGGAGCCAAGACCTCCATCTGAGTTTCCCACATGGGTGGCAGAGACCCAAGTATTTGAACCATCATCTGCTGCCTCGCAGGATGCCTGTTAGTAGGGAGTTTGAGAGGAAGCAGAGGCAGGTTTCAGTCTCAGGCCCTTTAATGTAGAATGTGAGTGTCCAAGAGATGGCTTAACCTGCTGTGGCACAACACCTGCCCTGAAACTTTTTTCGGTATACAGGGCATTTATCACTTTGTTTCCCTCCCTTTCTCCAATAATATAGTTTGGAATTTATTGAAACCATCAGGAAGTCATTTTTGAGTTAAGGTGAAAAAAAGAGTGTTGAAAAAAATTAATTCATAACTTCTTGGTGAATAAAGTTGTAGCTCTCATATTAAATACATGATAGTTTTTAGAAAATGTCTAAAATATTTTAAACCCATGTTAAATTAATCTTATTAAGTCATGCCATATTCAGAGTTCTCTTTAAGATAGGAGTTTAATTTTTCATTTTAGGAATAATTATAGTAAAAATTGTCCCTCACATTAGTGACTTATAGGTACAAACAGAAACTATAAATCGTGACTGCTGGAAAGCACCATTGTGACATAAACATTTTAGTAATATATTAAAATCAGTATAAATAGAGGTTAAAGTTGCATTACTGTGAAACTGTTGTTCCAACTCAGTTACTCTTTGGAGATTTATGTTAGTGGGTAACTGATAAGAAAGAGCTTTAAAAATGCTGTACATTTTGCTACAAGCCAGAATTATTATTTCTTTGTAATTTATGGTTCAGCTTGACAATTGCTTTTGATTTGGTGGATTGATAACATGGTATAATTGATTTACACAATTTAAAACTATTCATTTCTGTACACTGCTTTTTTTAAAATCATCTGCTAGGTGAAATATACAGCAAAACTACCTGTGTTGAAATTTGAGTTTTTAAAGAAAAAGTATTAATAATAATTGACTATATTTATGATAAAAATGATTATTTTGGTTTATTTAGATAATGCTGCAGTTAGAGAAAATGATAAACATTTAAAGTTTAACACCCTCTGAATGCAGTGGACTTACAGTAAACACGTTGAAAAAAATTTATAATTGGGTAAAAATGTTAAATAGCAATTGGCTACGGTCAATTTGTATAGCAGTCAGACCACAATAGTGAGTAACCACTGGTAAGATACTGCTAATTCCTGAGCCCCATGGTATAACCACTCTCATTTGAAAACCAGCGTTGGGGCCAGCGCTGTGGTGTAGTGGGTAAAGCCACCACCTGAGGCACTGGCATCCCATATGGGTGCCCATTTGAGTCCTGGCTGCTCCACTTCCAATCCAGCTCCCTGCTAGTGCACCTGGGAAAGCAGTGGAAGATGGCCCAAGTACTTGGGTCCCTGTACTCATGGAAAGAAGCCCCTGGTCCCTGTCTTCTGACTTCAGATCCGCCTAGCTCCAACTGTAGCAGCCATCTGGGGAGTGAACTGGCAGATGGAATCTCTCTCTCTCTCTCTCTCTCTCTCTCTCTCTCTCTAACTCTGCCTTTCAAGTAAATAAATAAATCTTAAAAAAAAAAAATCAGGCCAGTATTCCTAATATCAGTGATTGTAACTAAGAGGCTTGTGGGAGTACAAGGGCTGATAGGTAGAGACTTCTGTACTATTAAAATCTTATACAAGAATCTGCATCAATTGAATATTTTCCAACATTTTACTCTTTTTTTAAAAATTGTTTTAACACAAAGCCAGTGTTACTCTATGAATACAAGTCTTTCCATCAAAATAGCCTGAATACTTTGTTTTTCCATGGAAGACAAAACCTTGTTCATTTACTCTTTTATTTCTTTTTAACAACAACATCTCTGTTTTACTAGACTCCTGAGATCAGAACTCATGATTGATTAATCTTTTATCACTGAGTGCCAAGTAGCCATGCAGTAAATAGTAGTTGATTTAATGAAGTCCAGTGATTTATTTTTTACTGGCTAACAGTATTTTTGTTTAAAGACTTATTTATATGAAAGTCAGACTTAGAGATTTAGAGAGAGAGATCGATCTTCTATCTTCTGGTTTACTCCCCAGATGGCTGCAATGGCCAGGGCTAGGCCAGGCCAAAGCCAGGAGCCAGGAACTTCATGTGTCTCCCACATGGGTAGTAGCGGCCCAAGTGCTTGGACCACCAACCTCTGCTGCTTTTCCCAAGCCATTAGCAGTGAGCTGGATTAGAAGAGGAGTGGCCAGGACATGATCTGGTGCCCCTACGGCATGCTGGCATCACAGGAGGCAGCTTTACCTGTTGCACCACAGTGCCATCCCCTGAAGTTTTTTAAATTTTAAATTTTTTAAATCAAGCCAAAACTACTTTTTTTTAAATCATGTTTCATGATATGTTGCTCATTTTGAACATAATCTTAAAAAGTAAAAAGTGATTATTTTGTGTTGATCTCAATCTCTTATCATACTTTAAGAAAAATAGTTAAATGCTTCTAAAAGAAAGGAACTAAGATTTTTTTTCAGCTGGGAATTTTGCTAATTGCTGTTAACAGTCTTTAGTGTTCTCATCTCAGGTCTGCCTGTGACAGCCTTTCATGTTATTTGAACAAACTATTCTAATATCCTATCTCATGTTAGTTTGCTGATGGATGGATATTCCAAAGTCTATGAGCCCCATAACTGTGTTCACTTTTAACCTGAGCCAGACTTTGAAGGAGTAGCTTTACAGATGAGATGCTGTGTATTATATCTTTAAAGACTGTTTATTACAGATAAATGCATAGCAGACATTAGGAACAGAAAGGTAAATCCACAAATGGAGAAAGGATAGCTCTCAAGATCAGCCGTCCGTGTTATGTTCAAGGAGACTCAGAGTAACTTTCCTCCAGACACCCTGCAGTGACACACAATACGCCGGAGTGGGAAGTCAGATACTCAGAAATCCAAGTAGATGTATGTAGTCTTTCTAGAAAAGAAGGCAGCAGTGATGCCTTTCATAGCCTTTTGTGATGTTTCTTAATAAAAATGTAATCATCTCAAGTCAGAAATGAAACTTTTTGTGCAAGAAAAGCAGTGGATATCAGGTAATGATACAATTTGTGAGCTAAAAGTGGGAGAAGGACACATATTACACTATTGCTAGACACCACTTAAATGGGAAAATTGACTTGGTTAACCTTGGGTTGGTGTTTTTGCTAAACTCACTATTTCTGACTGCAGAATTCATGATACAACTTTAAGGGATCCTGCCGAGTGAGGCTTCTTTCTCTTAAACTGTATGAATCATGTCTCACTGACTTAAATGTCTTCCAAATAAAATGAATAGGCATAACCAAATATCCACAATCTTTTCTTTCTACAGGGATTATCAGCGTAGAAAGAAGGCCTTGTAACCATCAGGTGGATACAGCACCAACGGTAAGGCCATTTATTTCTAAGTTGTTCAACTGATAAGAAACTAAAAAAGTATACTGCTTACAGTGACTAAAATGCTGTAGTGGAGAGCTCTCACAGCCTTCCTGTTGCCAGAAGTTACAGCCTTGCAAGAATATTACCTTTATGTTTTCTTATTAACAAAGAAAATTTTCTAATTTAGCCAACACATAGGAAAATAAGATGCTAATTTGTTTTTATAGGATTTATATATATATGAATGTTTTTAACTTAATAATTTATAGTGTTGGTAATGTTATGTATATTGATTTATATAAATTTATATAAATTTTTAGTATATTGATTTATGCTCTTTTGAAAATGAATTTTAGCCTGTACGCTGGCATTATTTAGGGTGAATGTTTTGGAATAGAGAAAGAAGTCCACTGTGCTTCATTTCTCTAGTAGGTTACTTTCCTTTATTATTACAAAAGTGAAATTTTTCCCATTTATCCCAGATAGCCAAAAGCACTTAACAGTTATAGTATCTGTTTATCATATTTTTAAGATATTTTTAAGGAAAAGAAGTAGACTTTCCTTTTGGCCTTCGAATATATTTGTATGATATGTGTGTGTGTGTGTGTGTGTGTGTGTGTATCAGCTGCTAGTTCCCAGCTGAAAGAATCAAAGAAAATATAATCTAGAGTACATCTTAATTTTCCTGAAGCGTAATCTTAGTTCTTATCTTTCATTTCTATACAATGCATCTTCCAAGTGCTTCATATGATTCACCGTTTCATGTTATGAGAAAGATTTGATAACACTTTTTTAAGAAAATAAAGACAAGAGCAGGCCTTAAAGTACAACAGATTGAGCCTCTGCTTGGGTTGTCCACTTCCCATTTCAGAGGGCCAGTTCAGCGAGTCCTGATTATGCTGCTTCCAATCCGGCTTTCTGCTGATGCATCCTGGAAGGGAGCAGATGGTACAAGTGCTTGGGCCCCTGCCCTGTGCAGGAGACCTCCTGGAGTTCTGGGTTCCTGGCTTGAACCTGGCCCAGTTCTGTCTGTCTATAAGCATTTGGAGACTGAACCAGTTGAAGGAAGATATCTCTGTTACTCTTTCTCTGTCACTCTGCCTTTCAAGTAGATGAAAATAAAGGTTACCAAATAAAAAGAAAAGGAAGACAATATTAAACTTTTTAAATGTTATTAATGATGAATAATTGCCTCACTAGAAAATTGGATCCAGTTTCTATTTGTAGTAAGTTTATGTGATTGGTTTAAGATTTTTGGTAACTTAGTATGCATATGGTGCTCCAGAAAAGACTAGTGTATGAAGAGTTAGTCATCAGCATAATTATAAAAAAGTATTTGTCACTAGTGTTTGTCTTAGTCATCCTTTAGTAACTATGCTAAAAAGTAGGCAAAATATTATGTAATTTTTCTTATTTAATATTAAAAAATTAAAGATTAGCAATTAAGGAAAACTATTTTAATGTTTTTGAATAGTAAACTAAGTCATTGGATTATTTTATATAATTTTGAAATATGTTTTATTCCTATAGGCTTTCCTGTGGCACCTGTGTTTACATTTCTGTTTTGTTTGTACTTTCTGGAACTCAGAAAGTACAGCTTGGCAGCTTCCTTGTTCTACCCTCTAGGCTGATTGTAGATTCCTATGCTAATTAAATGATGAAATAAAAGACCCTAATCCACATGAAATCGTGAGAAAAAGTCATGTTAATGCATATAATAGTGTTCTAATCTCAAAATGAATCCATGAATTAGGAATAAATCTAATGCATAATCATTTAGGTATTGCTCATCTTTTAATTATGCTTTTCCACTTGGATTATGAAATGGTAGCTCCTAATGTATTAATAGCATTTCTTCTGTGTACAGTCAGTAAGTTTTAATGAACTTGATGTATATCCACACTCCTCAGATCCCATGAGTTCCCTAGGCTGTGACCTGAGCTGAGCCTCCTATCATGTTTTTCTGAGCTAGGACTGGTTCTTCTCCTGTCTCTGTACTACAAACCAGGGATGTCCACTATCCCTTTCTGCTATATTCCCACTGCTTTGTTCACAGTTAACCCTGGCCATTTCTCCATAACCTCTAAATCGAATTGCAGGTCTTCACTACCCACTCCCCTCAAGTCCCCAGAAGAGGTAAAGTCTGATTTTCACAGAAATATGATTTTGCCTAATTTCCATATTTACATCTATGTGTCCTAGGCTCCTTACAGGGTTTAAGAGAAGAAACTGTTTACAGTAAAGGAAATGGGAAGGAGTCTATCCAGACATTTAATGAGGTGGGACATTTCTAAGCCCAAATTTGTACTCTGCCAGTGCAAAAGGAGAAATTCCCTGATTTAAGTCACTCTTTGAGCCTGAGGGAAAAAATAGAAAAGAAGTGGGCCAGGATCTCTGAATGACTGAGGCTGAGGCCGGAGTGCCCTCCTGATCCCACACCTGCCCCTCCAGGTTCTTTCTTCCCTCACTCTCACTCCCCTCATTCTAGCACCTCCAGGAATGGCTTGGATGTCGGAGAGTGTGAGGTGCTAGTTGCAGCTGTTCACCATTCTGGAGGGAAATGAGGACATGAGAATTTCTCAGTCTCTTCCAGGGAATTCTGTGTTTCCTGACATTCCAAATTGGAATTCTGAATGGACTTTTCAGTAAATATATGGTTATAGGGGACAGTTTGATCCTATAGCACTATAATGTAATGCAGTGTCCCTTAAGTAAATATAGATTAGCCTGGGAACAAAACTACCTCTGTTCCTTTGCTCTGTGCTCCCTTTCACTCTCTTGTTAATTTACTTGTTTCCTTTTTTTATTTTCGTTTATTACATGAACTTTGATTTTGGCAGGGGGTGGGGAGGGGGGTGGGATTATTTTTCTTTCTGACAATAAATAGTGCCATATCTGTTTTGAGATGCCTTTAGTAGAAAGTGAAAAAGAAAACCCACATGCCATGACCCCTCCCCCTCAAAAAGAACTTCTCAACTGGCTATAATCATTTCACCTTTTTTTTAGCATCTTAAGCTCTTATTTTTTTCATATCTAAGAATACATTTTTAAGAATTATAATGTGGAAAGTGAATTATTTAAGTTTATGTATTTATTTAAAAATATCTCTCAGTTGGCCAGCGCCGCGGCTCACTAGGCTAATCCTCCGCCTTGCGGCGCCCGCACACCGTGTTCTAGTCCCGGTCAGGGCACCGGATTCTGTCCCGGTTGCCCTTCTTCCAGGCCAGCTCTCTCTGCTGTGGCCAGGGAGTGCAGTGGAGGATGGCCCAAGTACTTGGGCCCTGCACCCCATGGGAGACCAGGAAAAGCACCTGGCTCCTGGCTCCTGCCATCGGATCAGCGCGGTGCGCCGGCCGCAGCGCACCGGCCGTGGCGGCCATTGGAGGGTGAACTAACGGCAAAGGAAGACCTTTCTCTCTGTCTCTCTCTCTCACTGTCCACTCTGCCTGTCAAAAAAATAAAAATTAAAAAAATCTCTCAGTTGTCTTTGCATAAAACAACTTGACAGGATCATCTTTACTTCTGGTCTTTAGTATTCAGGAGAGACATTGATAGATACTCTTTTGTGTAGGTCATCTATTTCTTGTATTTTTTTTATATTTAATGTCCTAATTCAATTTTGATGCTGTAACTTCCTTTTCATTAACTTGTCTGGAATGATATTCACACAGACACTGTATTGCTATACAAAAAGCAAATAAAACATGAGACAATCATAATAGATTGTACAAAAAGATTTAGATCATGCCACTTTAAGAACTAGTCCCTGCACCTGCTTACAGCCTGTAGTGAGTTAAGGATAATATCAGCTTCAGATTAATCAGAGGTCATTGTCTGAACCCTGAAAGGCAGGTGTAAAAGTTAGTTAATAGTTAAGTCAGCATAGGCTTGAGGCTTGTGTTTACTTTAAATAAAGGGCTCATTTGTAAATCAAAGAGAAATAGCAAGTAGCATAAGGAAATGTTTCCTGAGGAGCATGGCTAAAACCTCTCTACCCTTTAATGTATAATCATGCACAGCAGCTCTCATAGCTTCTTATATTTGTTGGCATAATTGATATGAACCTGAAGACATTAAAAAACACAAATAATTTTAAGTTATTTGAGGGGCATTGTTTTTCAGTCTCTTCCAATGAAAAATGATATGATAAAATTCAAGTAACTTCAAGATGGCACGATGGCCTGTTCTGATTAATCACTTAAATTTTTGTAAAACTCCTGTATTCCAAACCTGTAATACTAACTAGTATCACTTCTTTCTTAATTTATTCAGTGATCCTACAAGCCCTGTTGGAACAAATTTTCTTTCAACAAAATAGATTTTTGTTTTATTCAATTACAGCTTACATTTTCACAGAAACATATCCATCAACCACAGCAGATAAAATCCATCAGGATTATATCAGTTATAGAATATTCACCATTTGTCTGAGTAGTCCTTTAATTATTAGAATTTAAAGTAACCTAGCTTGATTTAAAATTTAATTGTTGATTATTTAGCATAGTTACAAGACCAGTTTTGCAAACTATCCATTCATTCATTCTGCAGTTACACAGAACTGATTGATAAATTTTCACTACATAATATTTTTTTTCAGTAATGAAGTACTCAGGAAATATTTCTGAGATGTTTGTGATGTAACTTAGCATTGAATTTATTTATAGATATACTGATCTATATCATACAAATTTTATTCTGAGTCTGTTTCAATTTATGCTGTCTGTACTTATTCTGCAGTATTTTGAGTTATTAGATCTCATAGCCCATTCTGTAGGTTCACAAA